>NC_136969.1:8072518-8230018 GCF_032717465.1 Coenobita brevimanus
AGCACACTCTTCTCTGTAGGCTATCCTCTTACTTTCTTTATACTCATTTCAAAGCTAAATGTGTCAGTTGTGTATATGTACACAACATATCCTGCTCTCGTGTTCCTGAACTTGAATCCTCTGAATTTTCTACTCTCTGGCTTTGGCTATTTTGTCATTCCCTGACTAAATATATTTGTGTTGTTAACTTATCCCCTAATTCTACTGACTATGAAAAATTCTTCGATTATCTTACTTTTAAAATGGAACACATCCTATCAATTTTGTTTTTTTCTGAAATCTTCATTCTAGGTGATTTTAAAGTTCATAACCACCTTTGGTTCTCCTCTCCTTTCACTGCTCCGTCAGATGAACAAGCCTACATATTTTCTATCCTTGACTTAGAACAGCGTGTACAGCACTACCCATACCTCTGACTGCCCTGGAAAGAGTTCCAAAATACTTGACTTCTTCCTTACAACTAATCCTTATTCATACATCGTAAATCCTTTGTCTACATTGGGCTCATTTGATCACAGTCTTATCTCCTTAACCTGTCCTATCGCTCCAGTAAGACCTCTGGACCCTCCCAAGATGCAGCTGCCATAGTACTTTGGAGTTGCTGACTGGGAGGTCCTTAGACAGTACTTCCTTGATTTTCCCTGGAATCATTATAGCTTCCAGGACTGAGAGTCATCTGACTGTGCGTTGCACATTTATGAAGGTTATTTAATCAGGCAAAGAAGCTTACATTTTTTCTATGTCCCTTGAGTACCGCAAAACAAAAAATTGGTTTAATCACCCTTGTTCTACTGTTGTCCACAACAAGAAGAATGCCTACAAAATTAACCGAAAACAACCAACCCCTGAATCTCATTTCTTTTATGTTCTGCCTGGAATCGTGCTAAGACTGGTCTTCACTCTGCTAAAAATAATCTCATTTGCACTACATGCTCTGAACTCTCCCACTAAAAATCTTCTCACTTCTTCCGCACCTTGCCAAAAACCTGTCTAACAACTTTATCTCATCATCCTTCCCCCCTCTTTTCCAATCTGATGGCTCTGCAGCTATTTCTCCTAATGATAAAGCAGAACTCCTCACCCATACTTTGTCCTCCAGTTCCACCTTAGACGATTCCAGTGCTGTTCCTCCATCACTTCCCCCGTCTGACTTCCTCATGGCTTACATTAGACTTTCTGAAATTGATATATTTTCTGCCATATCCAGCCTCAGTACTAACAAGGCATATGTGCCTGATTAGGTCCCTCCTGTTATCCTCAAGAAATGTGCTTCTGTGATTACACCCTGCGTAGGTAGACTCTTTTGCCTTTGTCAACTTGTACCATTCTTTCTTGTTGGAAGGTTGCTCTAATTCTTCCTGTCCCAAAGAAGCGTGGCAATTCCCAGCCCTCTTACTATCATTCAATTGCATTGACATCATTTCATTTTTTTTTTAAGTCTACTCTTTAAAAAAGAGTAAAAATAAAAATAAAGCACCTTTCCTATCACGACTTTCCTTCTGATATATATATATATATATATATATATATATATATATATATATATATTGATGTTATTTTCCAAAAGCTTGGCAAACACTTTCACGCGATATTGAAGTACTATAAGAGATCCATTACCCAAATACACACTCTCATACAAACCACAAATCTTGGTATAACCTAAACCGCAAGTTTTGGCGGATTTAATATTTTTTTAGATTTGCTCATGGGAACGAGGAGGGTGTTATATTTTTTACGACGCGCGCGCTCGTGCGTGCGTGCGTGCGTGCGTGCGTGCGTGTGTGTATGTGTGTGTGTGTGTGTGTGTGTGTGTGTGTGTGTGTGTGTGTGTGTGTGTGTGTGTGTGTGTGGAAAGTAACTTTTATTTTACAGAACATAGTTCAATGAGTAACGTCTTTGTAAGGGCCGACCAATTGTATTTTGTATGACATATGGTCAAGAGACAATGACACTTTGCTAAGATCAACATACCGTAATTTTTTATCAAATTTAGTCCAAGCTTGGTGGAAAGTTGATGATATGGCAAGAATGAAGTTATTCCACTTTGAAAATATTCCGTCAGAGATCAGTGTCATAGAGTATGGTCAAATCTTCTACCCTAGAACTCAAAAATTTTGAATTTTTGTGTTAAACTTATTGGAGGAGATGAAACTTATTCAAGGATGAATGGGCTCTACGCTGAAATCATTAGGCCAAAGGTAATCGAAAAATATGAAGGTTATTTCAACGTTTTGATATAGGGTAAAATGGTCGAGGGTCCGGCTGAAATATAGTTATGTGAGCTAGAGGACTATTGATGCAAGATCAGGGGCACAGGACAAGGCAGATGTTTGAACATTTGATCATTTAGAGGGAATGGGTGCTGCTATCTTTGAATAAGTTTTAACGTATTTCTTTTATTATTATATATGAATTATTACTTAGAGCTTACCATTCTGTTTCCATTACAGCTATATTGACAAAATAGCTGCTTACCGGATTATATGTAGTTATATTTACGAAAACGTGGCTTACTGGTACACACACACACACACACACACACACACACACATATATATATATATATATATATATATATATATATATATATATATATATATATATATATATATATATATGGATAGGCGAGTGTATAGGAGGACAGAGTAGCGTATGTGAGAGTAGAGCACAGGTGGAGCAGTGTGTGTCAGGATAGAGCATTGTATGTATGTTTGGGCACAGCAGCATGTGTGAGGAGGTGATTATTGGAAACAAAGGCAACGCTACGCTGTTGCAACCTTTCATCTGACCGAGCACATACCGGCACCTACAGATGGACAGATAGATAGATAGACTCAAAGATGTGTGTGTGTGTGTGTGTGTGTGTGTGTGTGTGTGTGCTCACGTAACTCATAATTATTAGAAGATAAGCTAAGCGTATCTAGGGTAAGGTTGTGTATTAGTAGATGAGGTAATGAAGGGCATGATGTAGACTGTAGATTCCGACACTGTATAGTAGTGGTGGGAAAAACATTCGAATCTTCACAGGACCTCAGAACCACCTTGCTATGAACGTCTGAATTCCCACCACAGTCGCTAACTGTGTCTGTATGCGTCCAGTTGAGACTTTACTTAGTTTTGTTATGAATGTCGTTTAGGTTTATCTCTAATAATTAAGAAGGCACATATTTATCATTAAAGATATCATTACTTTATTTGTTTCTGCATAATCCGGTATCTTGCAAACAAATGAGGGTTATGGTTGGAATACAGTGTCAATTTGGTGCACCTTCAAACAGGACGGGAATTGACCAATCACCGCCCGAAAGCATCGTGCAGTGTAACCAATTCCACCTGTCCTCACCTGGCAAAATCAATGCGTCAGACTCCCTGAAACCGACTATGGTACCGGTAAGTGTTACCTCCTCAACACCCTAATCACTGTGCCAGCAAAAATTTCTTTCAGTCGAGTGACAGTTTACTCGTTGCTAGGTACTCAGATCATATCCACCTTAGGATCATGTAAGGGAAGATGTGGGGATAATGTTGTAGCGCGGGTTAGTGGGTTCGCTAGTCTGTGGCAACCCTGATGTCATGGGCTGAAGAGGCATATTTTAGCCGCTCATAGGGCTGACATATATGACTGGTCCGTGTGTCTAGCCATCGCATCACCTCAACAGCCAGTTTAACATGTTTGACATTTAACTACGGTTTACCTAGCCGGACATCCCGTTGTACATAGGTAATTGTACTTTGAAAATGTTAGCTCGTATATTTGTAAAATATGAAAATAATAATCTGCCCAAGTTTTAAGAGGAAATATTCACTGGTGGGAGGGTGAGTCAGAACAAGGGTGGGGGAGTTGGTGGATGGAGCAGACACGATTATAACTGGCGATGCTGAGAATATTTCTATATGGTAAGTGTTGGAATCCACCATACAATTATATGACGTAGTGCTGCATATTCCTCTACTGTGCTACACTGAATGAAAAGCCAAAATTTATTCATTCATTTATTCACCAGTTTCTGTAGCCAATGAAACCTTTTACTACTTCTACCTGTTATCCGCAGTAATGGCGTTACGGGATGTCAGAAAAACTAAGCAGAAGAGTGGTCTACCAAAATTTTCAGTAATGCTACCCTTTCCATCTACGTCTTTCCTTTCTGTGTGTGTGTGTGTGTGTGTGTGTGTGTGTGTGTGTCTAGCCAGATAGAGCTAGAACGGAAAATCTTGATAGTTAAATTGTTTTTAAGATAGCTATATGAACTTTTAGACTATTTAGTTTTCTTCAGCAGAAAGATACACTAATCCCAGTAGACAGACACGTAGAATGATGGATAGCTATATAGACAGATGGAGCTAGGCAGACAGACAGAGATGCAGTCAGACCAAGACAGGCAATTAGATGATAAATTGATATGGATAGATGGCTCTCTTTCTCGATTCCAAGCGTATCACGTTAAGTGTAATAATATTAATCATTATCATCGTCATCATAATCATCTTTTATCATTGATTTATCATCCATCATCCATCATAATCATCCACCATCAGTCAACATCATCATCCATTATCGTAATCCATCATCTATCACCTATCGTCCATCATTCATCATCCATTATCATTATCATTCCATCATCATCGTAATCATCATTATCATTATCATCATCCATCATCATCGTAATCACCATCATCATTATCATCATCCATCATCATCGTAATCATCATCATCATTATCATCATCATCATTATCATCATCCATCATCATCATTTATCATTAACCATCGACTATCACCACTGTCCATTAACTATCATTCTTAGCCACCATTACCATCCATCATCGTAATTCATCATCTATGATCCATCGTCCATCATCCATTATCATTATCATCCATCATCATCCACCGTCATTTATTGTTCATCGTCATCATCATCATCATCGTCCATCATCCTTCATATTAATCCGTCCTCTCCTTCATCATTCATCACCCATCATCATCATCCATCACCATCATCTCTTATAATCTTTCAAGATAATAATTCACCATCCTCATCCATCGTCCACCATCATCATCATCCACTTTCTTATCAGTTTTCCATCATCCACCATCTATAACCCTTCACCATCACCGTCTATCTTCATACATCGTCCATCATCATCACCATCCATCATCGGTCGTCCATCATCATCACCCATCATCATTCATCTGTCATCCGTCATCATTCATCACTCATCATCATCATCATTATCATCCATCATCGTCACCATCATCCATTGTCTCCATCATCTCCACGTGGCCAAGCCATGTCAAAGTACTACCCTCATCACTTTCATTCACCTCCACATCAACACCACAACGCTTCTTTACTTCCCTATATGTCTGTTAGTCTCCCCATGTAACTCCACATACTCCTCTCAACTAACCCATTTCCTTTTCTCTCACTCATGACCTGTGTCCTTCCACAAAGGTCCAAACTTCTCTCCGTTATATTGGAGTCGGGATCTTAATACTGTCATGAAGCGAATATATATTTTTTTTTTTTACCTCCATGCTCACTTCCCTATTCATTATCGGTGCCTTCAATGGACAAGCAACCTTCCTACCTGATGTACCCTCTGATGTGCTTCATCATCTAAGTTTCCATCCTTACTCATCAAACTAAGTACTGTACTTGAATGAGCTCACATTCGCCATTTCCTCTTCGTTCAAGCTCATAAACATATTCTTTACTCTTATTTACTATCACTTTTAGATTCCGCACCCTACATACCCTCCCAAACTCTTTCACCATGCCTTGCACTTCATGTTTATCATCACTTAATAATACAGTATCGCCTGCAAACAACAATACAGGAAGTTTTCTGTTTCTGCTTAAAGACACTCCAACATCCATTGCTCCTGCCTGTTATCTCTTTTCTAACTCCAGCAATACACAAACTGAACAACTATGGAGACATTACACATCCTTGCTTGAATTCAATACTCAGATCAAAGAACTCGCTTTATTCACCGTCCACACACACTGCAGTCCTAGCGTCTTCATATTTACTCCACTGAATTCAATAACTTCCATTCTATTCCATGTAGTTTAAATACCTTCCTCATTTCCTGTCTATCCACTCTGCCAGATAATTTCTTCACGACCATGAAGAAGCATACAACTTTTTTTTCCACTTCTAGGTACTTTTCCATTAATGATTTTAGAGTGAATAACCTAGCTACGCATCCTCTTCCCTTCATAAAATCCCCTTCTTCTCCAACTAACTCCTCGGTTATTACCCCAACTCTGTCGATAAGTATCCTACCATATATATTTGCAATAACACATGAACAGAAATATCCCTATGATTGCCACAGCTTTCTCTTTCCCATTTTCCATTGTAATAGGGAGCAATCATACTTTAATCTTCCCGGACGCTACTTTCCTCCCAGGCCAATCCGCACATCTTCCATATCCATTCTGTCACTAACGCTCCTCCGTATTTCAACGTTTCACCACACCCTCCATCATTTCCTGGGACTTTCCCCATTTTGACTTTCTTCATTGCCCAGTCTGACCTTTGAACTACCAAATCTGACCTCTGACCCGCTCAGCTAAGTCTGACCTCTGAACTGCCAAATCTGACCTCTGACCTGCTCAGTATGATTCCTGACATGCTCAGGTGAAGACGTGCTAGAAACTATCCCAAGTCCTCGTTAAAATAGCGCCTGCCCAACGACTCTCCTGTTGTGTGTGTTCGAAGAAGTTTATAAGCGACTTAACAATAAAAGAGGAAGGTGAGTATAAGTGCTGTCGATTAGCAAGTAGGCTTAGTTTAGAATTTCGAAACTGTGAAGAAACTGACGTGTTAAGTGACAGGTTGAAAGGCTAAGAGAATGAAACTGGAATGGTGAGTGATAAGGTAGTCATGTAGAGGAGGTGAAAGCAGAGGTGTGATAAGGTAGTCACGTAGAGGAGGTGAAAGCAGAAGTGTTAGGCGAGGTTGACTTAGAAACAAGGTTAGTTATGGCTGAGACCAAACTAGATGATAGTGATGGCTTCCAGGCAGCCAAGAGAGGGTGCATGACTAAGGTAAGTAGCACTGACAAGAGTGTAACTACTAGGAATAACTTGCAGGTACTAGAAATGAAGTACTAGATAAACTTAGCCTCATATTTGTCGGGGATTCATTGACTAGGCATCAGAAGGAAACTTATGTTAAGGGTTGAAGGAGGAAGCGTTTTTGCTTTCCTTCGTGTAAGATATAGGACGTGTCCGAGAAAGTTGATGACAGGC
Organism: Coenobita brevimanus; assembly: GCF_032717465.1. Taxonomy (NCBI): domain Eukaryota; kingdom Metazoa; phylum Arthropoda; class Malacostraca; order Decapoda; family Coenobitidae; genus Coenobita; species Coenobita brevimanus. The sequence continues at coordinate 8,079,779 of NC_136969.1, forward strand.
CGCAACACCTCGGAGGACTCGATATTTTGTACTGTGGTAGGAATAGAAATGTAGTTTCAGGCTGATCAGGGGAGATACTTAGGAAATATAGGGGCCTTATTAGTAAGTCCAAAGGAACGCCGAAGGAAGTTAGTTATCTGCGGTTTGTTTAACAGTATACCGTAATCATAAGAGAAATTTGTATGGTAGAGGTAGCATTCACTTCAGTAGGGTAGGAAAAGCTAGATTAGGTAGGGTTCAAGATAACAGTTTTAGGCAAGCTTAAGGTACTGATAGAGAGGTGGAAAAAGGGACAGTTGATAGCACAGTTGTTAATAATCCAATCGTTGAGTGAGGCCAATGTGGGTAGGGTAAGTGAAGTGAGATCAGCTCACCAACTGAGTCTGGTACAGTCAGGGAAAGTTCCGCATTACTCACTGTTCGGAGCATCGGTGGTCGACGACTAGTCGTGAAGCACAAGCTACGCCCCATATGTGTGGTAACTGTGAGTGGGAGGAAGAGTGGCCGGGGGTGGGAGGGTTTGGAGAGGTGCTCACGTCACAGTATCAATAGCCAATGATAATGTGTCCGATGTATTCTCAGAGTGCAAAAGCGGTATGTTGTTTGTATGGTATCACACTGTTCTCTGAGTCTGTCTACATTACTGCATATACTGTATATTACATGTTTCCTGTCAGAGGGATGCTCCTTTGCCTTCGGTTTGTAATGTTCGATAGGGATGATAGTTACAGAGACTGACTTTATAATTAGGACTTCCCATGTCATTTAGCCTAGTCTAGAGGAAAACGAGGAACCTGTTAATCGCTCACATAGAATTTGTTTTTTATTATGATTATTACACACTACCCTAGACTCTAAGTTCGAGATGAATAATTACCAGAATAACACTGGACATGTTTGCAGGCGGATGTTTACAATGGGATGACATAGGATAATTAAATAAAAAAAATATGAGAACATAGATAGATAGATAGATTGATATTTGGATAGATGTTATAAAGTTGTTTTGTTTACGAGTCAGTAAAAAACACATGTTATATCGTTACGAATATCTCCTAGGGAAACGTCTCATGTTAAAGTCGAGAGGGAATGAAAGCATTCAAACCTCTCACCGAACCCAGCAAACTTTCATAACTTGCCAGACAACAGCAACTCTACAGACATTTACGTATTTTTTTTCCCATAAAATGATAGCATCATATTGCCATCTATCCTTGCGAAATTAACTCAAACACACCGTCCAAGTCATACATTGGAGACCTGCACGTGATTCTCAGCCTATCTCCAAACCCTCCTCTGCCCCCAACCCCCCGGCTCCCCCTCCTTCACACTCACAGTTACCAGACATGTGAGGTCTGGCTGCTGCTTCACATTCACCCATCTCACACCAGTGTTTCAGAATGTGGGTAATGCGGAACTTTCCCTGACTGTACATAGGACCTCACCTAATGTGCAAGGAGACGATCACGGGATTAGTAGGGAGGGAGGGAAGGAGGGATCGACTGCCAGGTGATTGGCTCGTAGGATTGCTGCCGCATAGATTTAAACGATTAAATAGGTCTATTTATACGGTGACTCACAGCCCTAGTAAATCCAGCCGTACTATGAATATTATGAATATGAATGCAAGAAGTATTATTTCTGAGAGAGGCAAATTAATTACTAATACAACTGCCAATAATCACAACATAATTATGACTACAAAATCATGGTTACCTCCTCTTGATAAGCACCTGACTGGAGAAGTATCACTACAAAACTATAAAATATCTGATAAATCGCGACTACACAAAAAGCGGGAGAGTGCTTATATATATATATATATATATATATATTAAAAAAAAAAAAAAAATACAAATGCAGTACACATCAGAAATGTGTATATTAAAACATGATTCTTTGTATCTCGAAACTTTTAAAGAAAGTAAAATAAACTGTTTTTTGTTTAGTTTGCAGGCAGCCCAAGTTAGACAAGGAAAACAACAAATTATTGAACGGTGAAAAAAAAAAATAAATAAAAAAATAATGCTAATCACCCACCTCGTTAGCCAGCCCCTCCGTGTTTTCTCTTTTAACACTGAAACCTTTATAACTTCAGGTGGATGGAGTTGGGCATTGAGATACTGCGCCCGGGTAAACCCCAACTCGAATTTAGTTTCACTTCCAGATGAACTAATGTAGCTATGCCATGTGCGGAAATGCTCTTCGCAGTATTGCTTCGTATAATAAATAATCGCATCATACCTGTAGTGCAAGCAACAAATCCTGTAACCTTTAGTAGATAATCTAATGGTGAACACTTCCATAATGTGGTATTATCATTCATGTGAATACATAACGAATGGATACACACTCGAGACTTGCCAGTGATCGCCAGCAAGGTCAATATGGAAGTCGGGCTGCCCCTGCAGAAACCAGAAGTCGCATATTTTCTAACATCTCTCCCGTGATAGTTATTGATACACTGTATGTAAGTTCTTAATGATAAAATTCTTCAGTAGTTTTACTAATTTCTAAGATATGCTTTAGTGTGATAAATGCAGTAATACTGTTATTAGAAGCCATAAAATACACCAGGTATGACAGCGTTCACCACACACATACAATTCACTAGCTCCACGTTTGGTTTGAAACTCATATAATTTGGTTTTCTGTAAGAGCAATGCTTCATCTAAGAAATGCTGAAGAATATCTGCAAAGTGTTTCATATGAAAATTGTCCGTTGTTTAAAGCCGAAATGGTACGGAGATAACGCTTGCGATAGAAAGAGAACGTAAGGCCTTCATTTCCTTTGATTCATTTCATGGTTTACGAAGTTAGTTTGTATCAGCTGAATTTGTGGTTTCAAAAGTAACATAAAAGATCACTTATAAATTACCAGAATATATTACATACTACGAAAAAAAAAAAAAAGCCAAATTACACGAAAAATCCAACCAGCTATTTTTGGGAACCAACCACTTCAAAAAAAGTCCTAAGTTGAAAATTTTCCACTGAGCTCTACAGTATGGAGAACCATTCTCATGGGTAGTACTGTGTAATTTATGTAGCTGCCGCCAGGGCGGCGCTGGTGTAGCGGCAGCCATGTTACACCACACCAGTGTTGCCAGATCTACCGAAATATCGTGAGATCTACTGAATTTCTGATGGATCTCAAGAAATACCGAATTATTGCTCTAATCTACTGAATTTTGAAAGGTTCTCCAGAAAATCTACAGAAATTATGCTTCCCGGCAGTTGAAAATCAATAAAAGCTAAATATGAGAGAGAGAGAGAGAGAGAGAGAGAGAGAGAGGTCCAGGGGAGGGGTGAGAGAGGACTGGATGGCCGGTGTTGTGACGTTTTCTGTACGTGTGCCACTGCCGACTGCCACCCGTTCGTATTAAACACGTTGGTGTGTACAGGAAGGCGACGAAACTGAACTTTCGGGGATGAGTTGCAGACAGTGAGGAACACATCCACGAGACCTAATATAATGGCCTAAAGGCTCAAAATATTATGTTGATTTATTTGGATGTTATGTTTGTAAGGTTTACTAGTTAGTAATTCTGCCAATATCGAATCCAGCGCTTTTCTATTGCTTTTTATTTGTAAATACCGGTATAGTGCCTTGACAACAATATTTGGCGGCCCTGCTTTTCCTAGTCAGTCAGAAATTCGGCACTGCAGTTGGTAGTTGCGCTGAGGACGAGACGAGGTGCAGGGAGATAGACATTAGTGCAGCAAATCTTACGAGTATCCAGTTGTGCCTCGCCATAATTGAAAGGTGAGAAGTTTTAATAGATCATAATATGTTTTGGGGATATTTTAAAGTAAACGATGGCCTATAATGACTTACTTTATCAGTTCATTTTTGCTGAAAAAAACTAGATGTCCGAATTTCTGTCATTTACGGTCGTTAAAAAGCTACTCGATATTCATTATATTCATTTTTTTGTGTGAAGAAAATGATGGTGATTAATAATTATTCAATAAGTTAATTTCTAAGTGAGAGCAAAATTGTGGGCTCCTTAGCCTTTGGTTCCTTCTGATTTGCATATAAATGAATGATACTGTAATATTTAGTTTGTGAAGAAAATTATATTTTGTTTTGTAATATTTCACCAACTATTGTAATAAGATATTAAATACGTAAAAAGCTTCTCCTTAATTTCATTAAACTGATTCCAGAAATATATATGTTAAGTACCATTATGGTGCATATATATACTGGTGTATGTCTACCGAATTTTTACCTATATCTACTGAATTTTTTGGCAAATTTCTCCTGAAATTTCCTCTGCACCATCTGGCAACACTGCACCACACCTGATGCTCGTGTTTTTGTACTCAGCTGCTCTGTCGGTTTTTGAAAGCAGTTGATGATTCCGGAAAATATAGTGCCATGGTCCACTGTGCAGCTTGCGGATACAAAAATGGGCACAGGAATTCATCGAAGAGAAGATGGAGTTACGTTTCACAAGTAAGAAATATATCTTGTTGCTATAGTCTAACATTACTGCCCCCTGGGTTGGGGTGGGAATATTTTTCCCCAGTATCCCTCCATTAATGAGGCCACTAAAACGGGCCCATTTAACTCCAGTCTTTCTCTCCATATCCTCTTTTCTGTTCACACTCTTTTGTAGATATTTCCATGTTTCTGCCTGCCTTTATCAATCTGGACATTCGGTTTCACGACATGGATAGTGCCATAAAGGGTAAGTTCTGCACTGCAGTAACATATAGTGTTGTTTTATACTCACTGGCTAAATGTACCCGACATAATTTGTTGAACAACGCAGAAAAAAAAAATCATAATCCATGTATGTTTTTGTATTATAACCAACGAGTGTGTCTTTATTAATAACCACTGTTTAGTGGAAATAATGTATTTGAATTTGAGTGCTAGTGTTTCAATATGGAGGCCAAAATCACACGCCCGCAGCGGAGATAGCCTCTCCATACTATAGAGCTCAGTGAATTTCGTATTAAAAAAAGGCAACCTGGCAATCCTGGTATAGTGGGGCAGACGACATACAAAGGGTTTTTGTTCTTGGTTCAAACTAACGATCCTGAGCCATGCTTTGCTAATATTTCATATCGAAGAATCATTACATGTTCCGTATAAGCCTAATTATTTTTGTGTTGCTGAACAAATACATGAACTGGATGAGAAATAAAGCTTATCGATATTTAAGTAAGGAAATAATATCTGTCCCAATACTGAGATGGTAGACTCAGACCAAATAGTTTTGTTTCTGACTATATTACAGCCTCTCTTCCTTATGGCAGTGAGTAAATCTTGTTAATATTTCTCCCTTCCTTTTGGTGACACAGAGAACAGATAAGACGGACGGGTTTTAGTTGCCCGACTTTAATGTGGAAAATTAAATAATCTGGTGAAGAATGGCAGTCTTTCCTTGGTTAGTGACATCGGGAATTACGATGTCGTATCTGCCAATTGTTTCCAATTATTCTCCACACAGTTCAAAGCATTCCGTTAAAGTGATTACTACAACTTGCACCCCACAGCCTAACTTCTAACGTTAAGTTTAACCCGCTGCATCCCGGCAGATTTTTCACCAATGACCTGCCCCAGTCTTGGTAGTTTTGATTTTTTTTTTCTTTTTTGGCTAAAAGCTCAGCTTTTTATGAGAAACATCAAAAATTCAGAGAGAAATTGCCCACCTGAGCTTAGAATGCTGGTACAGGGGACCCTACTCTCACTTGGTAACGTGATTTATCGACCCCGGCTCCAAAGAAAACGTTTTCTGAATAGGTAGATATTTATTTATTTGGTATGAATTTATGTGTAGTACGAGAGTATATTGGTTTTCACACAGTCATATAGGCAATACAAGCATTGTTTCACTTACAAACACATCAGTATACCACACCTTTTTTGGTGACGTTATCTGCTCATCATTTCTGATCGTTTCTTCCTTTAATGCCACATAAACTTTGTTCTCCACATGGTCATCAATTGGGGAATCACTCTTGCCTTGAATTTCGTACCGTGGTGCATTATGTCAGTACTGGCCAGGTCACAGGTAACAGGTGAGTTGCCAAGACAATGGTGTGCGGGGGAGGGGAGGTCACGCAGGTTAAGGCATTGTCCCAACTGGCCTCAGGTAGAGGGAGGTGTCCTACGTATACGTACCAAAAATCGCGCGAAATTTGAAAATGTGCAAATGACGGACCTTGCAACTGCTGCACAGTTTTACATGTCAACAGGAGTCACAGTGACGAAACATTCAGGCGCATAATCAACGGGATGCAGCGGGCTAAAAATTTAATGTCACATTACCGACTGGGAGTTGTTACGTCGGTACACGTCCTGGAATGACCAATAAATAATCTTATACTGACCCGCACATTATAAACATATTGAGCCTTTAAAAAAAATATTAGTGTCTTTACATGAGGTTGTTCAGTTTTAAAAGTGACATGTCTTCATGGTGTGTAATTTCGAGGTAGGCTACAACACAATGGTGAAATAGGGACAACTCTTTGACATTTTTATGGTTTCATTACTTTGATGAGGTTTATAAAATAACTGTGATCTTGATGACCTCGTTAGAAGAAAAAAAAAAGATGCATAACCTACATTTCATTTTATGACGTATTGCTGGATAAAATATATTACCACGGGAATGATACTGTTACAACTAAAACAGTAGTTTACTGCTATATTAAAGATGAAAGTTATACTTTTATTTGGTTAAGTGTTTCAGATCACTTCTTTAGAAGTACTGCATTACATGGCTCATGACATTTTCACATAATATGAATTACGGCATTATCGTTCGTTTATTGATTTTTTTCCTCCGTTTATGGTTGGGTATTTCATGTTTCTCCAGAAAAATAAAATGACATTGGAATGTTTAACTACATCACTGTTACGTTTCTGTGCAATATGTCTTAGATAATGCATCCTCTTAATATCTTGCACAAAATTTTAGCATTTCACTGTTGACGTCATAATGATCATGCAGTACAAGAAGAATTTTTACAGTAGGTAGATTACATATCACTGTCCAAGTTGGATTCTAAAGCAAATACTCCCTTTCTCATATCAATCCCCGAATTTCATAGATTATGCTTGTTCTTCATGATATACTCTAATTTTAATGTCTGATATTGTAAAGATAATATCACTGAATTCGGAGGTTGCAATCATCATCGTGGACTGTGACCCCAAAGCCTGAAACTTTAGAGCTGAGTTTGTCAGCCCAGATTAGTATCGATATTAATCATTTCTCCTCTGTAGCGTACCGCATATCTGTGAGTGAGGGGATGTGTCAGTGCTAGAGAAAATGCTAGCTTGTCCACATCTCTACAACATATGTGTGGGTAAAGCGGATGTGTTACTGCTAGGGTGAACACTAGCCTGGCCATATCTCTACCACATATGTGTGGGTTGAGGGATATTTATAAAAAATGAACTGTGACAGCAAAACACAAGTACTATGTATCATACAAAAATGCTTTCATGGAATCATTTCGATGAAAAGAGGAAATTGGTGATAAATTGTGGAGAGTCTGACAATGAATTATCAAGAGTTCATACTTGTAAATCCAAAAAGATTCATGCCACCATTTTCCAGAGTGTTGCATCCATCTCTGACCAACCCCATCCACATCCTTTCACTTCCCCTCTGACACCCAGATGTAAGCCTCCCCCGCTCCCCCCACACACGCAATATCCATGCATATGTTTCTTTGGAGTAATATGATGCTCTTAACCTGCTCGCGCACCATAAGTTTCCAATAAGTCTCGGTTCCACACGCACAATCAAAACCTCGCTTAGGCTGGCTCTGCTCACGCGGCAAGAGAAAAATTTCTATGGCCCAATTTACCCTCGGAAAGTGCTTATGTTGTTATAAATTGCTTCCCATCTTCTTCGCTGACGTTTATTCTATAAGATAAGAAAAAAAAAACTGATGAATAAATGTACCGAAATGAATCCTGAATAAACTTTATTTATGTGAAAACTAGCTGTTATATCTTCCCAATATCACCATGAAAAATTTTTCTCGTGACGTGCAGCTGCAAAGGATATGTCTATATGCAGAATTTTACGATCTTTTATCTGTGAAAATTTCAAGTTGATACATCCAATTGTTTTCGAGAAAAAAAAAAAATGCATAAATCACCAAAATATGTCTCATTTGTTTATTATTTCGTATGATGTTAGTGACATTGTAACGACCAAATATATAAATTCTATCCAGTTTTGTAGCCCAAAGGTTAAGGAAGCTCATGATATAATTCACAGTGTTATAAGCCTGATTGTTATTGAGAAAATGAATTTTGAAAGGTTACAATGCATTGCACGCAGTTTGCTCACGGTGACAGCACATACGCTTGGGCGCGTAGGCTGAGTATGTTCGTCTTTCGTAACTTTTCCCCAATTATTTTCACACATAGGTTACAATACTTTGCTTTACAAAAGTATGCATAAGAAATGATCAGCTTGATCAAGCTTTCTTCAGATTTTTTATGCAACCTATACTTTACGAGTATAAGAATGAGAGTATAGCAATGAAATCCACCACATTTTCCCTATGAGATGCGTATAGAAAACACACATTTTATACCTTACAATGCAATAGTATAAAAACTAGACAAATAAGCTGGTTACTCACGTCCTCGAGCAGTGTTGCAGTGTTTCTTGAGAGAAGATGGGGTTGCACAGAGGAGGACATGTACGATCACAGCCTGTGTGTGTGTGTGTGTGTGTGTGTGTGTGTGAGTATTTGTGTGTGTGTGTGTGTGTGTGTGTGTGTGTGTGTGTGTGTGTGTGTGTTAGCTAGAGATTCGTATATTATTTATTTGCATTATTTCTGAGATAATGTGCAAGCACAAGTTAAGATATGGTAGGAAAAAATGAGAAATTTTAGTGTGCAACAATGTAAGGTATGAGCTGGGACGCAGGAGACGAGAGGAGAGGAGAGTGTGACGTCATCACCCAGGAGCTGGCTCGTTTTCTTTCGCTCCCGACTGGCCCGTGAGTAGACATTGTAATCTATGGATATTGCTTACGGTAACCCACGAACTTGTATGTGACAAAGATGTGATCAGGAAAAAGAGTAATCAGGCACTATCATTTTTCATCGGTGCATATGAGGTAGAGATACGGCCTGATTAGCATGTGATTTAGCACTGACACGTCCCTTCAACATGGATATGTGATAGAGATGTGGCCAGACTAGTTGTCGTCCTGGCTGTGAGACATTCGTCAACCCACACATATGTAGTAGAGACGTGGCCAGGCTAACGTTCGTTTTGGCACTGACACATCTGAACTCATGCACATTTGGTAGGGATGTGGCCAAGCTAGCCTTCGTGTTGGCACTGACATACCTCCTCAACTCACACACTCGTGGTAGAGACGTGGTCTGGCTAGCATTCGACCTGGCAGTGACACATCTCCTCCACCCACGCATATGCTGTAGGATGTGGACAAGCTAGCGTTTACTCTAGCACTGATACATCGCCTCATTCACAGATAAGTTGTAGGCTTCAACGGAGAACTTACTGATGTGGATACTAATTTGGGCTGACAAACTCAGCTCTTGAGTATCAGGCTTTGGGGTCACAGTCCACGACGGAGATTGCAACCTCCGAATTCAGTGATTTTATCTCCACAGTTATCGGACATTAAAATGACGGTATATCGTGAAGAACAAGCATAATCTATGAAATTCGGGGACTGAGATGAGAAAGGGAGTATTTGCATTAGATTGCAAATCGGACAGTGACATGTAATCTAGCTACTGTAAAAATTCTTGTACTGCATGATCGTTACAGCGCCAACAGTGAAATGTAAAACTTCGTGCAAGATATTAGAAGGATGCATTATCTAAGACATATTGCACAAAAACGTAACAGTGATGTAGTTAAATATTTCAGTGTCATATTATTTTTTTCTGGAGAAACATGAAATACCTAACCATAAGGAGAGGAAAAAATCAATAAACGAATGATAATGCCGTAATTCATATTCTGTGAAAATGTCACGAGGCACGTAATGCAGTAGTTCTATAGGCGTGATCTGAAACCCTTAGCCTAATAAATGTATAACTTTCATCTTTTTTTTAGCAGTAAACTGCCGTTTTAATTGTAACAGTATCATTTCCACGGTAATATCTTTTATCCAGTAATACGTCATAAAATCAAATGTAGGTTATGCATCATTTTTTTTCTTCTAACCAGGTCATCGAGATCACAGTTATTTTATAAACCTCGTCAAAACAATGAAACCAAAAAAATCACAGTTATTTCATAAACCTCGTCAAAACAATGAAACCATAATAATGTCAAAGAGGTGTCCTTGTTTCACCATGGTGTTGTAGCTACCTCGAAATTACACATCATGAAGACATGCCGTCTTTCAAATTAAGCAGCCTCGTGTGAATGACACTTTTTTTTTTTTTTTTTAACCTAAAGATGTTTATTGTGTGGGAGTAGGTGCAAGATTAATTATTGGTCATTCGGGGACGTGTACCGACATAGAACCTCCAAGTCGGTTATGTGACATTAGATTTTTTAACACATAGAAGTTAGGTTATGGGATGAAAGCTGTAGTAATCACTTCAACGGAATGCTTTGAACTGTGTGGGAAATAGATGGAAATCGGTCAGATACGACATCATAACTGTTGTTGTGCATCCAGTCATTATGTAATAACGTGAATGGTTAACGTCACATTACGAAAGTGTTCAATATTAGATTATCTACTGAGGTAAAAGGATTTGCTGCTTGCACTCTGATGCGACTATATACAAGGCAATATTTCAAAGAGCATTTCCGCACATGGCATTGCTACAGTACATTACTTCATCAGGAAGTGAAACTTAAATTCGAGCTAGGGTTCACTCAGACATAGTATCCCAAAACCCAACTCGAATTACCTGAAGTTGTAAAGGTTACAGTGTCACAAGACGAAACGGGGAGGGGCTGGCTAGAAAGGTATCTCTTCTTCAGTGGGTGACTGTAAATGCTACCTATACACGAACCTGAAGAAAATTCGCTAAACTCTATGGAATTCCGCCGCCATCTTTAACAAAAAAGTCAATCTGTGTATACTGTATACATATATACTGTATATATGTGCAAGCAGAGTGAGAGAAGAGTTCTGGACAAATGTAGAAGTGTGCATGGAAAAGTTTGGAAGGAATGAGAGAGTGTTTTTGATCGGTGATATGAATGGTAAAGTAGGGAATGTGAAGGTGGATGGAACAGTGGGTGAGTGGGGTGTGCCTGCTGAGTTAGATGAGAATGGCTGTGCGTTGTGGACATTTGTGCTGGGAGGGGGTTGGTGATAGTCAATACTCTCTTCAGGCACAAAATGATCCACAGGTATACATGGCGAGTGATGAGAAGGGTGGATGGTGAACTGAATGAAAGGAAGGCAATGATTGATTATGTGCGTGTGGATGAAAGGATGTGAAGATGTGTAATGGATGCAAGAGCTTATAGAGGTTGGGAGAGTGGACTTTCTGACCACTATTTGGTGGTGGCCAGAATCAAGATCCAAATAAGATGGAGAAATAGAAGGAGGGAAGGATGGGAAGAAGGAGTATTTGCAAGGAGAGTGGAAAGATTACAAGAGGATGAGAAAAAGGCAGAATATAAGAGAGAAGTGGAGGAACGATTGGCCAAATATGTATTGGAGCAGATGGGGGACGTGGAAGGTGTGTGCAGGATACTCACAGAAATCTATGTCCAGCATGTGATGTGGTGTGTGGGATGAAGAGAAGACAGAGGAGGGTGCAAGGAACAGCGTGGTGGAATGAAGAGGTGAGACAGGCTGTGGCACAAAAGAAGAAAACATACAATGAATGGATGAGAAATAGGGGCGTGGAAGAATTTGAGAGGCAGAAGAGAGTTATATGTGGAAAGGAAGAGAGAGGTGAAAAGATTAGTAAGAGAGAGTAAGAAGAGAGTGGATGAGGAATTTGGAACGAATTTGAGTGTAAAGTTGAGGGACTGTGAGAAAGTGTTCTGGAAAGAGGTGAAGAGAGTAAGAGAGGGTGGCAATGAAGGTAGTAGGGGAGTGAAGGATAAAAATGGTAGATTACTAGTGGAGAAGGGAGAAAAAGTGAGCTGATGGACAGAATACTTTAAGGAATTGTTGAACATAGAGGATGGAAGTAATGCGAGTATAAGTGGCTGGGGAATGGCTGGGAGAAGGAGTGAGGTGAGAAGACAGGAAGAAATCAGTTGGATAGAAGTTGTGGAAGCAATGAAGAAAGTTAACTTGGGGAAAGTCCCAGGAATTGATGGAGTGTGTGGTGAAATGCAGAGATAGTAGTAGAATGGATGTGGAAGATGTGCAGATTGGCCTGGGAGGAAGGTAGAGTCCTGGAGGATTGGAAGTCAGGTATAATAATTCCCTTGTACAAAGGAAAAGGGGAAAAAGAAGTGTGTGGTTATCATAGGGGCATTTGTCTTCTTTGTATAATAGTAAAAGTGTATGGTAGGATACTTACTGAGAGTGTTAGAGAAAGAACAGAGGAATTAGTTGGAGAAGAACAGGGAGGCTTTAGGAAGGGAAGAGGTTGTATAGATCAGATATCCATTCTTAGATCTTTAGTGGAAAAGATTCTAGAGAAGGGAGCGAAGTTGTATGCGGCTTTCATGGATTTGGAGAAATCATATGACAGGGTGGATAGACAAGGATTGTGGAAAGTATTAAGAATATATGGAGTGGATGGGAAGTTGTTGAATGCTATGAAGAGTATGTATGATGGTGCTAAGGCTGCAGTGCATGTGGATGGTGAACTGAGTGAATTTTTCTCTTTGAAGGTTGACTTGAAACAGGGATGTGTCATGTCTCCATGGTTGTTCAATTTGTACATGGATGGGGTAATAAAAGATGTACAATGTACGGCAGTGGATGTTAGAGTGGCCCTGGTGAGAGAGGGTAGTGTTTGGATACTCCCTGTACTGTTGTTTGCAGATGATACTGTGTTGTTGAGTGAAGACGAAGGGGAGCTGCAAGGCTTTGTGGATGAGTTTGGGAGAGTGTGTAAGACACGGAATCTAAAGATGAATGTAGGGAAGAGTAAAGTGATGGTCTTTGAGAGAGGTGAAGTCAGTGAATGTACAGTGAGGTTAGATGGTGAGGAATTGGAAAATGTGAGTACGTTTAAGTACTTGGGTAGTGTGATGAGTATGGATGGAGGTTTGGAGGGTGAAGTGCTTGAAAGGGTACAGCAGGGAATAAGGTTGCTAGTTCCTTGAAAGCAGTGATAAGAAACAGGGAAGTGAACATGGATGTGAGAAAGTTACTACATGATAGTATTGTGATACGAACTCTAACGTACGGAAGTGAGACTTGGACGTTGTTCAAGGACACAAGGCAAGAGTGAGAGTAGTGGAAATGAGTTATTTAAGAGGAGTCTGTGGAGTCACACGGAGAGACAGGCTGACATATGAGGATATAAAGGAGCGTTGTGGTGTGGATGTGGATGTGATAGGAAGCGTTAGGAGGAACACACTGAGGTGGTTTGGCCATGTGGAAAGGATGGAGGGTAAAAGACTGACAAAGAGAGTGTATGTGAGTGAGGTGGAGGGGGGGAGAGGGAGGGGGAGGCCGAGGATGACATGGAGTGATGGGGTGGAGAGGTATATGAGAGACGGGGGTGTGAGTTTGGAGCAGGGGAGTGAAATGGCGGGGGACAGGGCGACGTGGAGGCCATTTGTGTGTGGCCACCCAGGGCGGGATTGAGGCGTCTGGCAATATATAGATAGATAGATAGATAGATAGAGATAGATAGATAGATAGATATCATCTCATCTGATCAGCCTTTTGAGTGTCCATTGGAGAACAGGCCTATCCCGACCGGAGTGGGGACGATACAGGCAATGTTATATATATATATATATATATATATATATATATATATATATATATATATATATATATATATATATATATATATATACAGTATATGTAGATAGATAGATGGATAGATAAATATAGATAGATAGATATACATAGATATAAATAGATAGATTGATAGAGATAGATAGATAGATAGATATAGATATAGATTTGGATATAAATATTGTGTATATCTGTCTTTCTATCCATCTATCTATCTATCTATCAGTCTGTCTGTGTATATATATATATGATATATGGTATCTTGACCATAAAATACGTAAATCTTGAGAGTAGTACCTACACGTGAGTAGATTTGTATGTAGATAATCTTAGTTCCTTTTGTCATGCAATGACAGGAGAAGTTAAAGATGGATATTGGGTCATGATTTGTAGTTATTATCTTCAAGGGAAAGTTTAAGTTGAAACACTGGGTTTATTAAGCAGGAGCATATATTTTCTAGCTAAGTTCTCGCTGGACTCCTCTTCTCTTTACCACCTCTCAATACTATCGCTTGCCCCCTTCTTACTCACTAATCCTTCTTGACTTCTCTAGGAGGGCTTGTGTCACGTGTATAAATCATAGGTATGGGTTCTAGAAGCTTCTGTGTGTCTGTGTGTATGTAGTGCGTCTGGTGCCCTCTGGCATTCCCTTGGTTAACTCTTGCTGACATATTTCCTTTCACACTGATATCGCAAACACATTTCCTTTCACACCTAGCTCGACTACCTATAAGACTACACATTTGTGTTCCTATCTATTATGATTTATATTATTATGATATGTAGTCCAGACATATATATATATATATATATATATATATATATATATATATATATATATATATATATATATATATATATATATATATATATATATATATATATATATATATATATATATAAATGGCGAAGAGAGTTGAAGAATTTTACAGAGAACTGTATGCATCAAAGACAGTAATACCAGTAGCTAACTTTTCAGTTGACACAAGTGAAATACCTGAGGTAACACAAGACGAAGTAAATATTTGTCTTAAAAATATGAAAAGAGGGAAGGCTCCGGGAGAAGATGGAATAGTAACAGATTTACTGTTGGATGCAGGTGTAGAAGTACAAAATAGCTTGCTCACTTATATACCCACTATATAAAACAAGAAAATTCCCAAAACTTGGTGTAATGCAATAGTTATATTACTCTACAAAAAAGGTGACACAAAAGATCTTATTAACTATCGACCCACTAGTTTATTATCAGTCATTTACAAACTCTTCCCTAAAGTCCTTACGAACAGAATAACAACAGTTTTGGAGGAGAACCAACCTCGTGAACAGGCACGATTCCGAAGCGGGTATTCGACCACTAATCATCTACACACAATGAATCAGGTAATTGAGAAAACTACAGAATATAATAAACCACTGTGCTTAGGTTTAGTTGATTACGAAAAGGCTTTTGATTCAGCGGAGCACATAGCAATTATAAATTCATTGCGAGAACAAGAAGTGAATGAGAACATTGTAGAACTGCTCGAGAACATATATAAAGAGGGAACTGCTACAGTTGAATTACATAAGGAGTCGGAAAAAAATAAGATTGAGAAGGGCGTGCGTCAGGGAGATACAGTTTCACCAAAGTTATTTACAGCATGCCTAGAAAGAATTTTCAGAAAGCTAGACTGGGAAAACAAAGGAGTGAATATGGATGGAGAAAAGCTAAACCATTTAAGATTTCCAGATGACATTGTCCTAATCTCAGAAACAGCTGAGGCATTGCAAGAAATGTTAAATGACCTGAACAGAGAAAGTCTGAAAGTAGGGCTGAAGATGAACAAGAGTAAAACTAAAGTAATGTTTAATCCACAAACACCAAAGAGCGTTATCAGAATAAGCGATGAAATTCTTGAAGAAGTCAAGGAGTACAACTACTTGGGACAAGTACTAAAATTAACGAATGATCATGATATCGAAATAAAAAGACGCATTACAATTGGATGGAAAGCTTTCGGTAAACTTAGAGACATTATGAAATGTAGCTTGCCAGTTTGTATGAAACGAAAAGTTTATAAGGAATGTATAATTCCAGCTATGACGTATGGTTGTGAGACCTGGAAACTGACAAAATCAATGGAAAATCAATTAATCCGTTCTCAGAGAGCAATGGAAAGGTCAGTGTTGGGAATATCTTTAAGAGACAGGAAAAGATCAGCTTGGGTGAGAGAGCAGACTGAAGTCAAAGGTATTATAGAAGTTATAAAAGAACAGAAATGGAGGTGGGCAGGCCATATAGCAAGAATAAGGGATAACCGATGGAGCAAGAGGCTGACTGACTGGACACCAAGAGATTGTAAGCGTAGCAGAAAAAGGCCAGACAGGAGATGGAGAGATGAGATAGAGAAATTTGCAGGGAGAACTTGGCAAAGATTGGCTCAGTCAAGGAATTCGTGGAAAAGGTTGAGGGAGGCCTTTGTTCAGCAGTGGACTAGTTATGGCTGATGATGACGATGATAAATATATATATATATATATATATATATATATATATATATATATATAAATCGCTATCAGTAGGAGGCATAGAAGTTCTCTGCTAGATGTTCATGTTAAACGGGGAGCGGATATTGGTAGTGACCATCAACTCAGCATTGCAAAAATAAGGTTTAAACTTAAAAATCAGAAGAAGGAAAAATCTGGTGTTGGTAGATACGATATTGTTAAGCTTAGAAGGGAAGGAGAAGAAAAGGAGGAATTCAGATTAGAATGCAGAAATAGGTTTTTGGTGTTGGAAACGTTGGAAGAGGGGGAGAGAAGTGTAGATGAGATGTGGGAGGATGTGAACAAAGTTTTGCATGAGACTGCTGAATGTACGATTGGAAGGAGACATAGATTCAGGAGAAAGAAATGGATATCAGAGGAAACGTGGGATATGATAAAAAAGAGAGGTGAGGCTAAACTGAGGAGTGAGATGCAATGCGTTGATGAACGAGAGATTGAATTAGCAAGAGCTGCGTACTGGAGTTTGAATTCAGAAGTAAGAAGGTTAGCTAGGAGAGATAAAAGATGTGTGGATGAAAAGGTTGCAGAGACTGAAATCCTAATAAACAAAAATGATGGACAGAGTCAAAGAATAGCATATGAATCGATTAGAGAACTGAGTGGTAATGCAGGTAAACGCAAGGAAATACCAATTAGAGACAGGGAAGGAAATTTATTGACCAAAGATGGAGATATTAAAAATAGATGGAAAGAGCATTTTGAGACAGTTCTTAATAGACCAATACCACCAGAAGAGGATATACTGTCTGCTCAGGAAGATTTAAATATAGAAACAGGAGAGTTGAGGCTTGCAGAAGTGGAGAAAGCAGTAAAACAGTTAAAGAATAATAAGGCAGCAGGGGAGGATGGTTTATTTCCGGAAATGTTTAAAGTGGAGGGGGATAGATTAATAATGATCTTGACCAAGCTATTCAATAAGATATGGGTGACGGGGTTACTACCATCAGTTTGGAAGAATGGTGTAATTGTTAAAGTTCCGAAGAAGGGAGACCTGAGTGAATGTGGTAATTGGAGGGGAATCTCTTTGTCACCGATAGCTTTGAAAGTTTTCAGTAGAGTGTTGTTAAATAGGTTGGAGCCGGTGGTTGAGGGTATTCTGAGGGATGAACAGGCTGGTTTTAGAAAGGGACGTGGTTGCAGTGATCAGATCTTTATAGTTAGGCATTTGATGCAGCAAGTTAATGAAATGAGAGTACCTTTAAGTCTTTGTTTTGTTGATTTTGAAAAGGCTTTTGATAGTGTTTCGAGAGAGTCTATGGGGAAGATCATGAGACATTATGGAATACCAGAGGAGTTTGTGAGGGTCATTATGAACATGCATGAGGACACATTTTGTAAAGTGATGGTTGATGGTTGTCTGAGTGATTCGTTTGAAGTCAAGTCCGGAGTAATTCAAGGTGGTGTTCTATCGCCTTTACTATTTATATTGGTCATTGATTACATTATGAAACGTGTTGGAACAGAAACCGGTGCAGGTATACTTTGGGGAGAGAACAGGAAACTTTTGGATTTAGATTATGCAGATGATATAGTTTTGATTTGTGATGGGCCAGAAGAGATGCAGAGAGTGTTGGACTGTTTGGTGAGTGAAGGTCGCAAGGTGGGTTTGGTTATTAATTGTGGAAAAACTGAAATAATCAATATGAATATGGAAAATGCGCAGGAATGTGTAATTGGAGGTACAGTATGGTTGTAAAGCAAGTTGATAGGTTTAAATATTTAGGTACTTATTTAGCCAAGGATGGTTCTTTGAACTTTGAATTCGAGGAAAGGTTAAAGAAGGCTAATCAGGCAATGGGAATGCTTAAAAATATTTGGAATAATAACAATTTCTCTGTGCATACAAAAATCAAACTTTATAAGGTAATGGTTAGGAGTATCTTAATTTATGGACACGAGTCTTGGTACAGCACAGTGACTATGGAAAATAAATTCTTGGTGTTTGAAAATAAAGCACTTAGAAGAATATTAGGAGTTAAGTGGTGGGAAAGGATACCAAATAGTAGAATTAGAGAAATAACGGGAGTGCAGCCGATCGATGAATATGTTAGATTCTCACGATGGAAGTGGCTAGGACATGTGTATAGGAGACAGGGAATAGTACGAGGTACACCAGGGTGGGTGGCACCTGGTAGGAGAGGTAGAGGAAGGCCAAAAGAGACGTGGGTGAGGACAATGAGACGGGAAGCTGGAGATGAGTGTTGGGGAGATCTTGAAGAGTTAGCACAAGAGAGGATGTGGTGGTGTGAGTTCATCGAGGCCCTATGCATCCCCGAGGGTGCCACAGGAAACGATTATTATTGATTATATATATTTATATATATATATATATATATATATATATATATATATATATATATATATATATATATATATATATATATATATATATTATGGCGGCTGGCTTTCTGTTGTCTTTGATGAAGTATTCACCAAAAATAACAGGCTTCTACACAACCACGTAGTTGCTATTTCTTGGAGATTTGGTGAAAATTCGTTCACAACTTTTCGAGATATTTGAGACACACACACACACACACACACACACACACACACACACACACACACACACACACACACACACACACACACACACACACACACACACACACACAATATCGCCTCGCCTTGCTCTAAATATAAACTGGAAAAAATCGTCTGCAGACAAAGATAAGAACAAGATGTTAGAACTGGTAGAGAATGCATTTTAAGTCAGACAGTGAATACACGGATGCGAGGTAATGATATACTCTTGTTTCCCCCAGAAACAGACAGTGACCTAATAAATATGTTTGATGTTAGTGAAAATTTTGATAATGGCGATCATGTCATTAAACTTGGAGTTAACATCAACTGCAATAATAGTATAAACACACTTTTAGTTTCCAACATTAATAAGGTTAACTTCGATAATATGAGAAAGGGAATTTCCATCATCAACTGGATTAAATTACTACAGGCGTACTACGTTCAATCAATGTCGGAAAAAGTTACAGATCAACTGATGTCTATCTGTCACAAAAATATATACACCGAGAATTACCCAAATATATGATCACATTAAAAGTACCCCTGGATGTCGAAGAATACTGAGAAAATCATCAGTCACAATAGAAGAGCAAAAAACTGGAAAGCACTTCAGGGAGCGCATACCTCCGCCAACGCCACTGTCATCAACACTTTAAAAATCAGGCTGTAGTTTTCAGGCTATGTCATGGCAAGAATCATGATACTATCAGTTTTTCATCAAGGAAAAATAATCAAAAATACCTCCCTTCCCCTCGTCGCAAGCACATATAGCCTAATGATACATGATTCTTACATCTACTTGATTCGAATTTATTCAGATCCACACTAAATTACACATGTAAGATTTTGATGAATGACACATACCAGAATTCTACCTGAAGTTCTAAGCATTAGTTTTAGAGACAGTTTTTTAAAATCTGTAAAATTGCCCTATCTCGCAATATTAACAAAACCTCCCAAAAATTCCTGGTTCCGCATCTGGATCAGGATTAGTCTCAAAATCTAACCAACTTTTCAGTAGCTAAATAGCAACCCCTCCAAAAAATTTCATCGAAATTCGCCTGTATCTTTGAGATATTTTGTGGACAGACAAATCGACAGACATGGGTGACCACATCACCTCTGCACAACTTCGTTGGCAGAGATAAATATAAATGTACAGAAACTTGCGGTGCCACTATTGCATATCTTGAATTACAGTTGAAACGTACGAAAACTTTCAGGAAAATTAAACGGGACCGTGAAGCAATATATGTCTATCTATCGATCTATCTACTGTATATCTACATTTATATCTATCTATCTGTATTTATATATTGCCATTATGCATGGACTAAGAACAGTGTAAACGACAATATAGGCCCTCCACTAAACTCAGAAGGCGATCTCGTCAATGATAACCGAACGATATAAAAAATACTGAACGACTCCTTTCACAGTGTTTTCGGGAGGGAAAAGAGAGTAAACATTCTCATTCCACAATCTGTTTTCTCGGGACCAGAAAATGATAAGTTGTAAGTCAACGACGTGACAGGACTCTATGTGTTAAATTGTCTTCAGAAAATCAAGCCAGATATATCAACTGGCCCAGACCAGATATCTCCTCGCATGCTGCGGGGATATTACAGAAAGTTAGCCGTTCCTAAAATTAATATATCCAATAAAGCATTAACTGAATGTAGAATACCTAATCAGTGGAAGCTCACAAGTATATCACTGATCGTTAAAAAGGGCGATAAAAAACGCGCCATAAATCACCGCCAAATAAGTCTAACTTCAGTACTAAACAAAATTTTGGAAAATATAATTGAGATAAAATTACCGTGTTTCTTAATAAGTATATTCTCACAACAGATAATCAGCAAGGGATTCGTAATAGATCATACCTCACAGATCTGCTTGAATTTTTTACAAGCATATACGATAACTGTGACGCAAAATTACCATAGGATGTCATCTCCCTAGATTTCCAGAAATCGTTTGATAAAGTCCCCCATCTAAGACTACTATAAAATCTAAAAACCCACGGCCTCTCTCTCTAAAAAAAATAAAATAAAATAATGAGTCATGGATTGATGATAAGTTAACGAATCGCAACAAGCGTGTAGTGATAAATGGCAAAGCATCAGAATGGCTAGAAGTAACAAGCGGAGTTCTTCAAGGGTCAGTTCTAGGACCAGTTATTTTCATTGTTTATATGAATGATCACGAAAATGGACTCGTTTCTAAAATACCGGAATTTGTATATGACTCAAAGCTTGGAGGCAAAGTAATTACGAAAGCAGACAGTGAATATAAATTGTACAAACGACCTTGATAAGCTAACAAATTGGAGTGAATAATGACATGAAATTTAATGGAAATAAAAACAAGTAATCCACGTTGGCGACAAAGAACATGAAATATGAACATCGCATATTCGGTACCTTAAGGAAGTAAAGGATGAGATGGATTTGAGAATTATCTGTAACGACCTCTAAAACTCTAAATAGTATAAAGCGGCCAATAACAAGGCAAAGATAATATTTGGTCTCATCGCAAGAAATTTGAATAAAAAGCGCCCATTATCATCTCGAAGCTTTATACGTCATTAAATATACCACATTTAGAATTCTGTGTCCATCAATGGTCGCCCAGATTTATTAGGGACGAAGACATACTCGAGAGTGCAAAAGCAGTGCCTAAAATTTTATCCCATCGTGCGAAATCTACCCTATGAGGAGCGACAAAAGAAACTGAGTATAGCCTATTTTCTCTGAAAAGAGACTACTCAGGAGAGATCTCATACTAATATTCAAAATTCTTAGCAAGTCTGACGAGTATGATAATTTTTTTCGAATTACAAAATGATATTGCAGCTAGAATGAAATTGAAAAGCGTGAAATGGAGAAAAACTACTTTTATATTCGTGTAATGGAACAATGGAATAGAAAACCAGCAACAGTAGCTTGTGCAAAAACTACTGATACGTTTAGAATTAGTCTAGACAAACATTTTGAGACTAGGCAGTATCTGAGTCTTTATTTCCTGGTTGAAGTGTATGCTGACGGCTGTGAGACGTTTGCTTCATTATGAGATTATTCAGTGACTGTGTGCGGTCCTTCATTTACAGATCTGTGGAATAGATATGATATAGTGTATAGTTATTCCTCTTCTACCTCTCATATAAAATTTCCAAGCTTATTCTTTCTAACAAACATGTTGTTATTTTTTTTCTATAATTTTCCTGCCGGTTTTACCGAATGGTGTTGTGGGTGGGGATAGTCTTCCTCTTTTCTCTCCTGTTCTTTTCTTTTACAGATCGGTGTGATCTTAGTATTATTAGAATTTTATCCAACAGATAACCTCGCCATGGGTCAATAGGGCATACCATACTTTGGGTTCAAGTTTGAAATTTGACAGATCGAAGTGGCTAATATGTATTCCTATGTAAAACTTAGCTTCAAGATTGGTTTGTTTTCAAGAACTTAAAGAAATAAAATTTCATGATTAAAATTGTGAGTTTCTAATTTGAAGGCTGCCTCACGTGCCCTCAGGCGACTTGAGCCACACCGGGCAGCCGTTTTGTCTTTATTTTTTGGAATGAATGTTTTTTTTTTTTTTTTTTTTTACTTCATCTTAGTTTTCTTAGAACTTTCAATGCTTCTGAATGCTGAGAAAAGGTTTGGGTTTCACATAAAACCAAATTTTTTCATCTGTTTATTTAAAATGCTGGCATGGCTCACCGGCTCTACTCAACTTCTTTCTGCCTGTCTGTGTGCTCTACTGCTCTACTGTAAGACCATTGAAATATGCTACCAGTGGTCGGCCGTTCACAAAGAAAAAAGAAAGAAAAAAAAAAAAGAAAAATCTTAATGATGTCCTGCTTCGACATGAACACCGGTAGCATTTCTCGATTGTCTGTCCTTGCTCTCACCCACCCGTCTGTCCTCTCGTGACCATACACAGCTTGAGTAGCAGTAAATACTTCCTGTACAGCTCTCTCACTGGACTGAGTGTGAACAGAAAATGGGTCCAGTTTGAGGGGAGTTTTCCTGAGGTTATTGAGCTCAGTCAGTGTCATCTTCCAAGTGAAAATAGGCTCGTACATCTCTGATAACCAGTTGATTAGATCCTCAGGTGAAGTGGCTTGCAGATTAACCTCTGGATTTTCATGGGGTCTCGTTGTTCTGTCACCAATGTCTCTTCCTTGTCTGATTTTCTATATTTGCTTCACAGCAAAAGCTCTCTGATGCTCATCTTCATTGCACAAGAATCGAGCCAGAATGTTCTCGGGATGTGCATGGTAGGCTCTTGTAACTACAGCAGAGATGATGTTTCTCAATAGGTCCACTGAAACCTTACTCGGGATTTACCGGGCTATCCAACATTATGATTAAGTGCCTCAGATGGAGCTTGTTCACATGGAGCTGACACATAATTCAGTGGCACTTATGACCCAGCATCTTCTCCAGTAGGGTTATGACTCTGCTAAACCAACCTCTGTTGGTATTAGTTGAGTCTCCTCCTGTTACTAAAAGACTCTCGTCAGCTCCGTGAACCATTCGTCACTTATGTAAGCCCTGAACAATCTTATTAGCAGGCTTTTCTCCTTCCCCAGGTATCTCAGGAATGAAGTGGAAGAGGTACTTTCCCTGAGGCTCCCACGTCATAGTGTAATGTTCCTCGATCACTGTGTCAGGATGATATCTCCGAGTCACTTCGTCATATTTCAACACATTAGTCTTTTTACCCTGCTTCCCATCAGAGAATATGCCAGAGATCTCATTTGTCTTCTCACTGAGTACTTCAGATAAGGTCATTACTTCCTCTGTGGCTCTTTCATGCCATATATAGCCAAAAAAAAACCTTGTTTTTAGACAGATGATCGGCACTAATAGGGTCATTTAGGAAGCCTGTGGCAGATGCAACTGCCAGGACATTAGCAGCTTTGCACTTCAAAGCTGCTGAAGCTGCACCTTGGGTCTTCATGTAGTTTCATGGGGCAGAAGTTTGAGTTTCAGCATGTACATCAGTGGAGATGTCCATAGGAGCTTCAGTAGCATCAGTATTGCCAGAGGTTTCTTTTGCAGCTTCTTCAAAGTTTGGCACTTCGTCCTCCTTAAAGTCACCCATGAGAAGTTCCTCTTTAGTAGCCTCCTCTTCATTCTTCCTCTTCACAGCAGCAGCTTCTTCAGGCTCCTTCCTCTTCACTGCTTTGATCTGTCTCCTACATTCTTTGAAGTCTACAGAGGACATCTGGATTCTTGAAGCTTCAGAAGTCTTTACTCTCTGATAGTAGAGCCACTCAAGGACCAGTTTAGGAAGCTTCACCTCCATAGGACAGTTACAGTTCACATGGGCCTTTAATGATCATCCTGAGCACACACTCTCCACTGAGCCGCACAAGAAGGTCTGATGCTTGCTAACACAGACTTCACAGAGATAGTCCAGATCAGCCATAATCTCTTTAGTGACAGACTTAACTCTCCCATCAACAAGGTCTGTCATCTCCATCCACTTCGACAGAATCCTATACAGAGTGAGAGTGATTTGTCAGTTATTATCACAGGCAGGGAGAACCTTACATTTTACATCCTCCGCTGAGCCATCACAATTGAAGCCAGCTCATCACTCATCTCTAGCAAGGGTATTTAGACCTTGGGATGTCGTTACTGGGGAGCTTTTCCACCTGCAGAAGTATCCCTCTCTGAAGGACGGCTCTCCAACTTGGCAGCAAGCTGGGAATAAACTCCTTCCCCAGGCCTACAAAATCCGATAATTTTGACCTTGTGAAGTAGCTGGTTTTGGAGGTGCATTTGGTCATCATGACAAATAACACTTCATAACCTGATACGTCCTATTCTCACTCCTGCTTAACCTGTAACAACTTTATATCAGTAATATATCCTATCCGGCTTGAGGTGATGGAATTTGTCCCTATGTAGTGAGCCAAAGTTTTTTTTTTTTTTTTTTTTCATTGATATTATGACCGAAATCCCTCAGAGAAAGAATAGTGTAACTGTTTTCCCTTACTGCTGGTACCAAATTGAGGGCATTGGGAAAAAAGTCCGAAGTACTTACAATAATCTACTACTGTGTATGAAAGAGAATATTTTAGTTGCCCCACTTACCAAGAAGGAGAATGGGTTTGTTTACCTTTTTTATATTAGAAACTAAGCAGATTTTCCCACCGTGTGTGATGAAATGTGATCTGACAAATTGCCAAGAGTTACTTACTAAGGAATCTGTAATTTTTCTAATACATAAACCTAATATGGAGTATGAAAGAACCATGGCTTTGGTTGTTTTGGGTTTGGGGTGACCTTGAGCGGGTCTTTGTGGGGGAAGTGGTAAAGACTGGCTGTGTGCCCGAGACAGTTTCTTGGCATTTTTGAGGTAAGATTAATTGTCAATTACCAAAATTAAAGTAAAATGAACTAATGAGACAGTGGTGTAAGGTATATACTTCAAAATATCATGCCAGTATCCCAGAACTAGACCAAGGTTTGTTCTTTTCACTCAGGGGTCTTTTGAGTCACGCAGATGAAGGTCCCAGTTTTATAAGAGAACAAAGAAAGGAACCCGTTTATGTAAGTTACAGCACTTATACCAATATCAGTCGATGTATCATGACATAGAAATGTACTTAATTCTGAATTACCTACTGTAGTTTAACTAAGGAATAAGACAAGAAAACTCAACTTGTGTTCCTTATTATCCAAAGTAAAGCTAATTTTTGGTTTGACAATAAGTAATATTAAGGATTGAACGTTCCTAAGTATAATGTTGAATTTATAGGAACAGGTTTGAGAGTTTGAGTGTTCGAGTACTGGAGAAGATTTACCGAGATTTGGTGCCCCAGAGTCTTCATGGACGGTGTCTAGGCCATGGACTGCCTAGGGAAGCAGGTCCAAGCAAGGAGGAATAAGTGCGTGACTCATGGTGCTGTGATAGTGGATGATTCATGGTGCTATATTAAGGATAAATGGATATTGTACTTAGTACTCAGTATATTTTTTCTCATTTTTGATAATGTATCATTCTAATGTTAATAAGTAACGTAAGTCTGTAATTTGAGGTTCCTTTATTATTACCTTCTCAATATGATCATGCACTACACAAGTACCCCCTTTTTAATTAGTAAGAGGAATAATAATAATAAGGACTAACCTTGGTCGGTCGAGGATTCCCTGATGTCTGAGAAAAGAGAGAGATTGACGAGAGGGGAATCAAGACAGACACTTTTAGACAGCAGACGAAAAAGAAGGGAGGGCCCTTACACTGGTGGCATAGCGGTTGGGATAGTAATTTCATTCATTGTGAGAGGTAATTTGATTATAAGAGAAATAATCATGAGTACCCCTAGTGTGGCTGGGAGGGAAAATGATCGTAGTGAGGAAGGTCAAGGTTAGGCTGGCACAGACCATGTTCAGGAAGAGTGCACAGCAAACCAGGTTGACTCAGTAGGCGCAGAAATAGATGCCCTGCACAGTGATATCCATGAGCTTACTCAAAATGTGACAATTATGCACAGCATCTTAAGGAGCAGGCTGAGGCACATGAGAACACAAAGAAGCTTGAAAGCTTAGTTATGGCTATGGCCAGCAAAATAGATTCAATGTCGCAGGCAGCTACTACTTCAAGTGCAACCCAAGTTACTATTGTAGCATTTAAGTCACCTGTTACCTCAACCCCAGGGAAGACAGCAGTATTAGTAAATAACCCTCAATTACCACAGTCTGTTGCAGCTGGACCTAACTAATGTAAGTCTTATCAAATCTACATTCAGCTGTAGTG
This sequence comes from Coenobita brevimanus, assembly GCF_032717465.1. Classification (NCBI taxonomy): domain Eukaryota; kingdom Metazoa; phylum Arthropoda; class Malacostraca; order Decapoda; family Coenobitidae; genus Coenobita; species Coenobita brevimanus. The sequence continues at coordinate 8,106,514 of NC_136969.1, forward strand.
ACATCAAGGAATTATCTCTTAATAAGTTGCATGGCATTTAGGAACAGACCACCATCGTGATGTTTATACGACAAGTGAAACAGTTGGGAGGAGACGATGATGAGTTGTGTAAGAATATTGCTTTTAACCGGATGGACGAGGAGCTAAACATGTTTGCTGAAGGGGAATGAAGACTGAAACTTTTATACAAGAGGAAGAAGAAGGGAGGGCCCTCATACCTATACAGTATATGGGCATATTGACGTATCTGCCGAAGTTCACGGAGTTCGACTCCACAGTGAGGGCTGGGAGAGGGGCAAAATGACCAGTTCCTTTCTGACTGGATGATCAATTTCGCAAATTTCATGGGATTACGAAACTGAACAACCAGTCAGCAATGAGGGGGCCATTTTGCCCCTCTCACAGCCCCCACAATGGAGACGAGCTCCGCCAGTTTAAGCGGATACGTTAGTGTTTCAACACAGAACAGAAACAATCAGTTTTGACCATGAAAATGTAATTATATTGAAAAGTGGAAAGGAAGCCTTCCTTAAACTTCATTTTACATAAGAATGGCCTACATATTAGCCCGAGTGAAAATCGGACTTTGGAAATAATTTATATGCTGTAATGGGTCAGCAGGCTTCTGTTATCTATACTTCCTTTGTGCAATAATCCTTTTTACTCCAATATTCCAATTCTGTTCATCTGTTCTTCCCAACTCACTTCTCAGGCTAACTTCTCTTCACCAACATTTTGCCTTTTTTTTTTTTTTACCTCCTCCTCACTTCCTGTACTACAGGAAATGATATGAGTTGCCGCTCATCTTAGAGCCACCTAAGAGCAGTCATACATCGAATGAGTGGATGATGAGCTCCTCCAACCGTCTCCTAAAACAGTCAAAAAAATTTCTACCGTATCACGTAAAAATTCAATGGAAGTTAATATTCATTCACAAACATACTTCGTGGAGAATAAAAGTTAACAGCTATAAAGAGGCGATATATATCAGCCGGCAAAACCACATTCTTAAGTCATATGGTTGCATATAGGAGATAGAGAGAGAGAGAGAGAGAGTTGCTAAAGTTTACCATAAGATTAATTTTCTTTAAGCCAATACTACTCAAAGAAAATTGTTTTCATGGGAAACATTTTTCTTTTCATGTAAACTAGTAAATCATGATCATTGTGGTAGCCTTATAACCAGCTAACACATGTTCCCGACCTGTCAACAGGTGGGCTGGCGGAGGGTTAGTGTCCCTCCCCGGAAAACAACCAACTAAAAATAAAAACGAGAAACCTCAGACCAGAACGGACCAATAGGTGACGACCAAGGACTGGACAGAGGACATGATTTGCATTGCAACACGGAATGTATGAGGTGTGAATTATATGATGAAAGAGAAAGGAATTGTCCAGGTGCTTAAGGGTGCAAAGTGGACATATGTGAATTAACTGAGACTAAGTGATGAGGTGAGGGTATGAGAGAGTGGGAGTTTGGATGGGGTACATTCGCGGGAGTAGGTGAGAGAGGGCAAAAGAGGTTGTATGTATTGTTGTGTGCATGAGATGGAAAGAGACTATAAGAGTAAGGATCAGTTGGTTCAAGGGTTTGTATGGGTATGACTGAGTATAGGATTACAAACGTGGGCGATTCTGTGTGTGTATGCGATAACACTGTACGGGTTGAAAATAAATGTCAGTAATATTTTTGCACTTTGCACTGTAATATCCCATGTTTTTATACATTTTTACCAGGATGTTGTGTATTCTTTTCATGGATTCAGTATTTCTTTCTTTCAGTTGAACGATGACACTTGAGGCTAATATGTTACCAGAAAGTTCCTATATATTTTGTAATATTTGTACACATTTCTAGAACAAAATATCATAGGTGGTTTAAGAGTTTTTGTCATAAGGATTCCTATGGGGAGCTGGAGCTCTATGAAGGGGAGATTCTCGGTCTTTCTGTGTTTTGATTTCTCGACAGTACGGTCACGGCCTCCTAGCCCTATTATAAGTTAGTGCACCAACTTCTATTCCCCTAAAAGGAATTTTGATTGTATTGTGCCCATGTTAGTAATGTTTTGAAAGTGATATCTGCCCTGGAAATTGTGAGATATGAGAAGAGTACACAGCAGCTGTGTGTGACGAGAGGCAGAAACGGCTGTTGTCAGCAGTTTGATGCCCTGGGATAAGGCCAGCCAGTCACGTACACCATCATGATACTAAAAACTTTTTTGTATTTATGAAAAAAAGGTAACGAATCTTATCCCATGCAGTATCATCCTAACATCTAGCAGTTAGGGTGATCAAAGGGCAGCTGCATTATCTAATTCCTCTAAATATTCCCATGAAAAGTTTTTTTTTTTTTTTTCACATTGAAGTATAACACTTTTGTGACACCACACTGTTTGCTTTATACTTTATTAATTTTATCACTAATATATCAGTTATTTTTATCACTTTCTACAACAACATCGCTTGTAATGTACTGAAGTAGCATAATTATGCAAAGATGCCTTGTAAGGAAAAAAATATCACTTGACACTAAAATAGTAATTTTCTATTTTTTGTACCACAAGTTATGAACGTTTTTAATTTTATTTCCCAACGAGAACGCATCTTTGGTCGTACAGTGGCACTTATAACGTACCGAATTAGAACTGTTAGGCAGAGATGCTACGTGAGGGAAAAAATATAGACCTTGGCCACACAAAAATTGCCATTTGTTTACTTATTTTTCTGCCACCACGAACGTAGTCATTTTCTTTCTCTCTCAGTACATATCTTTGGTTATATAACCATAGCCAACCAGAATAGTTTCATAGCGAGTCACTTTCACAGTTTCTAGTGTGTAGCCCACTGCTGTCACTAGCTGTTGTCAATAACATGGTCTTTGCACATATTTATGTAATCTCCCGAGGCGTTCGCGAGTTATTTATGTTAGGAAAGGCAGAGTAGGAAATTCAAGGTATGACAGGGAAGGATATGGTAGGGTAAGGAGGGAGAAAACATGGCAGGAAAAGGCAGGGTGGATAGGGAAAGGCAGAGCAAGGAGATGCAGGGTATGGTAGGGAAAGGCAGCATAGGATAAGATGCAAGGTTAGGTATGGAGATGTAGGTAGGGAAAGGCAAGTAGAGTAGGGAGATTCAACGAAAGGTAAGGGGATGCAGGGTTGGGTAGGAAAAGCCGAAGCATAGCTGGGATAGGTTGGGTAAAGTAGGGAAAGGCAGGCTAGAATAGGGAGATTTAGGGTATGCTAGAGAAAGGCAGGGTAGGATAGGGAAGGTCAGGGCAGAGTAGAGAGATGTAAGGTAGAGCAGGGAGATGCATGGTAAGGTAAGGAGATGCAGGGTCGGATAGGAAAAGCCAAAGCAGGGCAGAGAAAGGCAATGTAGGGTAAGGAGATGCAGGTTTGGGGAGGAAAAGCCACATCATGGTAGGGAAAGGCAGGGTAGGGTAAGGAAATGTAAAGTAAAGTAGGAAGAAAAGCATGGTAGGGAATGGCAGAGTAGAATAGCGATATTCAGTGTTGAATTAGGGGATACAGGTAGGGAAAGGCAAAACATGGAAAGGAAAGGCAAGATAGGGTAGGGAAAGGGAGGGTAAAGTACGATGCCTCTTAACAGGTGGTGGAGGAGCCATGGCGGTAACAACCAGGACCATACACAAGGCCAGCAGGACCTGCAGTAGCTAGGGCACTGCCACAAAAGCCACAATTTCAGCAGACCTAGGATCGAATACAATGGTGAAAGCACTAGGGCACGGAGCATTTAATGGCCACAAGCAAGGCACATGGGACCACAAGTAAAGTCACGGCACTGGGGGTTGACACCACATGCACAGTCGTAATTTCAGAAAAAAAAAAAAAGAATAGAACACTTGGACACAAAGCAATGAGAGGCCTAAGGCTTTGCAACAACAATGAGCAAGGCATAGGAGGCCATGGAGTAAATCATAGCATTAGGGTTTTGCCATCATGTTGTCACAAGAGTAGAGTGATCAGATGATCTTCACTGCACGAAAAAAAGTAAGAGTGACGGTAGGCTTGGCACGTTGGGTGGGTCGCTCCTACAATGTTTTCTGATTGGCTGGCGTGTAGCGGAGTTTTCCTGGGCGCCAGTTGGGTCCCCTCCTCTGAGCCAGATGATAAGCCTTATCACCAGATATTGCATAGAACTGCTAGTTGCTTCCCATTTTGGCGTCATATATTGCATAATTCTGCCGGATATGCTTTAATACAGCTGAACAAAAAAGCACTGGATATTGCATTGGACCAGATATTGCAACAATGGATAATTGAGAGTTAACTGTATGCTCACTGGTATGTTTAGCAGCTTGTGCTTTTGCTCTTATAAGTTACATCCTTAGCCACAGTGCAATGCTCAAGTGTCTTGATAATTAAAAGTTAGTAACTTAGCATTGGGTGTTACTAAGAATGTATATATGTCATGCACATAGAATATGTCAGTTCAGGGGTTATCAGTTCTAACAAACAAAGGACACCTCTGGTAGAAATATTGTAAGGGGAAATTAATAATTATTTATGAGGAGCCAGAGGAGTAAACCCTCTACAAACTCTGCTCAGGGTGAACGTCAAGTACTGTACAAAATGTTGTGTGTCTACATAAACTCTGTCGTTGTCCCCCTGGAGGCAGTCCCTCCGTGGGAGGTGGCCAATGAGGGTTTCATCCAGCATTAAATGTAGCCCCAGTAAAATCTACCATTGTTCAAAATTTCACATTCTTAGATATAAAACTATGTCATTGCCCCCCCCTGGCCCCCCCCCACCCTAAGATGTGGAGTGTTCACTGAGAGTGTCTCCCTACCTAAAACTTGACCAGTGTAAACACACGCCAGTATGCAACACTTCCTTTGTCAGGATGCCTGGAGGCCACCCCTACTCCAGTGAGAGGTGACCCTTGGTGGTTCCACTGCCCGAAATGTGACTGGGCGCACATCTTTCAATATACAGTGTGCATAAGGACCTTGACAAGACCACTATGTTTGTAACCTGGCACAAGTGAAGCTCTATATTCTGCAAATAGTCATTTTCCTAGGCAAATAACCAGCCATGTCTAAGAATCTCGGGCAGAACAACCAAGAGCCTGGCCCTTGGGGGTCTCACCCCCAAGGGGAGGTCAACTATTCTGCAATGTTGTTTCTTAATGCTCCTGCCATAAAGTCAGTATCCCATTCTTCAAGAAAGTAAAATAACTTTCAGAGTCATCGAATGTCTGAGTGAGGAAGTGGCACAGTTAGAGACAAGCATTATAATTGACCACCTCCTGGATATTGCAAATGTTTTTTTTTATTTTTTTTACACCTACCTGGGCTCCATCTGCCACACGGCTCATCCAGTCAATTAACTAGTTGTATGTCATTAATTAAGTGGTATTGTGGAAGAAGATGGAGGGCAAGAAGCGGTTAAGATCCTCCCACTCAGTTTGAAAACCAGAGAGAGAGAGAGAGAGAGAGAGAGAGAGAGGGCGTGGCCTGCTGTGGGACGGCAGAGGTCAACAAGCTAAAAAATTATTTGCATTTGTTAGTGTTCATTTACTTGTGCATAGCTGTATTTATTGTGACATGTATCCAGTATATATCTTTTTAATATGTTATATGTATCTGGAAGCTTAGATGTTCACATGAGAGATATAGAAGTACAATGCGATAGTGTGAGTTGCATTAATGTTGCTGCACGGAGCTGGCTGACGTACAGTCGTGGCCATAAATAATCACCTATCCTCCTGTACTCCGAGCCTCAGACTGGCTCCTTTATGCGCGGCAAGTCACACTGGAGTAAGAGGGACTGAGAGGTAGGGGCCAGAGAGATAAGAGAGGGTGGGTGGGGGGACGAGCGATGGTGCTGGGGTGGAGTGAGTGAGGGGAGGGAGGAGAGGTAGGGGAGGGAGAATGAAATGAGAAGTTGTGGCCACATAATTTGTCTATTTTCTTTCATTCAGGGCATGATTTAAAGGAGTTAATATTCGGTAGATAAAACTGCAGTATACCTTGTATAGCGGCGTCAGATAACAGGCTTTAGATATGTGGTGATATCAAGGGCTAGCTCGTGAGAGAAATATACTGACGTGACAAATCACATATTAGTCCTGAGCCATGGAGATTGTTTTGGCCCATACTGTCAAAGCGTGGAAGCCAGAGAACGAGATGACACGGGCCTGCCTCCTCCAGCACACCAAGGACGAGTGGGAGCTGTTCAGACGAAACCAGCAAACCATCAGCAACATTGTTTCCTTCGTGCCGCGAAGACAGCAAGAGGTTTACACGCTCAAACAAAATATAAAAAAATTCCTCTTCCCAGGGGCAACGCCTTAACCCTTAAGGCAGGAGGCCACTGGACTGTTTACTAAAGCTTTCCTGCTTGCTTTGGCTTGACCAATATCGTGAAAGCATTGACAGAAATATTTTGGGAGTATGGGTAGGAGTTTGCTTCAATTTCCTTGTAACTGATTATGAGATACCGTTATCATATCCACCCACGAGCACAGACATCAAATTCATTTACCTTTTATGCACAATTATTTTATATAGCCTTTTCATATAGAGATGTCATAAAATAGTTGACATGGTGGTGACTATATAAAGGGATTGTATACAGAGAGGATGATAATATTTACTGTGGACACAACTATGTCAAAGGTTGCATATAATATTTAGTTCCAAAAATTAATTACATAGAAGGGTAGAGGACGTTTCTTACATTGACATTACATATGTCAAAGCCATCCAGATTCCATTCTGCGTCCGAAGTCAAGTTTCACGGATAAACACAAATATCTGGCTCCGCTATAATGTTTGATCTGTCACGTCAGTATATTTCTCTCACGAGCCAGCCCTTGATAACACCACGTATCTAAAGCCTGTTATCTGACGCCGCTATACAAGGTGTAATGCAGCTTTTTCTGCCGAATATTAGCGCTTTTGTATCATGCACTGAATGAAAGAAAATAGGTAAATTATGTGGCCACCACTTCGCATTTCATTCTCTCTCCCATACCTCCCCTCCCTCACTCCACCCCAGCACCATTGCTCGCCCCCCCATTCGCTTTCCCTTCTCTGCCCCCTCCCTCTCAGCCTTTCTTACTCCAGTGTGACTTGCCGCGCATAAAGGAGCCAGCCTGAGGCACGGGGTACAGGAGGATAGGTGATTATTTATGGCCACGACTGTACGAGTAAAATGAGTGACACTCCTGGTTAATTTAACTGACCCAGAGACAAAACCATTCATAGGTCAGTCCCTAGGGTGGACTGGAAACAGTTTCAGTCCAGACATGGACGAACTCCTGCTGATTTGTGGTTTCAGTGGTGGCAGCAAATCGTTCGTTTCAGGTGACTTACAGTGTCCACTGTTACTGTACTATACAGTTTGTTCATACAGATGTATATTGTCAATAATCTCCCAGCTTTATTCAAAATAATTTCATGATTGGTGAGCTGTGAGAATATGTCAATATGATCTATTCAAAACTCGATTAACTCGTTGCAATATTATGCTTAAAAGAGTGCAAAGGAAGACATACCTATGGATACATACAAGAACCAAAGAATGTGCTCTACATATTATAAACCTCCCTTTATAAAGGATAACTTTAGTCAATATTTCATTTTAACGTGATGAAATTTAATCAGAAAAATTGGGAAAACAACCTTGTGTAGAAATTATTAAAAACATCGACATCAAGCTCAAATGTTACTTGTAATTAAGCTATAAGCAAAGCATGAAGGAACCGGACAGAGAAACTACTACTAACCGATGGCATGCGAATTACCCCATGGGAACCTTTTTGACAACGCACGACAAAATTTCGTATAGGAGCAGGGGCACACAATTTCAGAGGAATATTGGGGTATGTATCAGCTTTCATCCCCACCCCTTGAGTTTAGCCCAGAACCAATGTAACAGTATTTACATGAAATAACATTCATGACCCTTACTGATCTACTAATATGGCATTAGCACCGGGGAAGGCTCATCCAGTCAATTAACTAGCTGTACGTCATTACTTAGGTGGTATTGTGGAAGAAGATGGAAGGCAAGAAGCAGTTAAGACAGAAACGGTTTTTATTGGTAATATCTAATGCTAGGCCGACAGTGGCTAAGGAAAAATGAGAAAACTGAAATGAATTATTGAAAGTAGCACGTCACCCACAAGTTATGACTTATTTGACTAACTAACGTCTAGCAACCAATGAATATTCAACAAGAGCGAGTCCCATTTGTATGGATGTCAGTTCCCGCTAACTGTGAAATTTCCGACGACAGTAGTTCTGTAAGTATGGTGTCGAGCAAAAATATTTCATGGGTAGGTGTGTAATACTATTTCCACGACGATTATGGAAATTTGAGGTACAGTCTCCAGCAAAAATCGAGTGACCGGCTTGACGAGCAGGTTGCTATATGTGGCAACTCCGCACCCCCAGTTTCAGCCCCTCCCCCCACCCCTCCCTCGTTCCCATTCACTCGTCTACCCTCAACCCTCCCCACATCCAAGGGCCTACTCGCACAGTCTCAACCACTCTTCCATTACCCATTTGTCTTGGGAAATAAAGGTTTTGTTATGGTAACGAATAAAAACACATTACACAGTATTTTACTCCATAATATAGTTGTTTATACACCACGATGTAGTGGTCAGTGGTGTGCTCCTTCCCTTACTCGACGTAATCACTGTTACTTTACAAACTCTATTATAGGTCATTATCATTAGTTACTATTAATACCCCATGTGTGATAATAGCAACGTGTTGCTGATAAGTAAAACACAGGATCAGTTTTATCTTGGTTATTGATGTCTTAGTACATAATATCGGATAATGGGCAACAGGGACTCAGTGACAGCTTGTCTGGTGGTTTAACAAACTAAGCTGATCAAGCCCAGGCCATGACGTGGTTGCTGGCATTACCAAAGGTCAGTCAATATTTAGACGCCATTCATTGCTGCTGACAGTATTATAAGTATCAAGGTCAATTTCATACACAGGACAGCCAACAGTAGAGTGAGCCGCGTGGTGTGCTGATCCCGCGCACACCATACAACCAGGGCCGGATTTTTTTTTTTTTTTTTTTTTATGTGTCCGACTCTGGGCAAAGGCTTCAGGGCCTATATCTCGGGGGCAGTAGCCTATCCCAAGGCCCAGTCGTCCTCCTACACCTCCACATGTCACCAGGTATAGGCAAAATGGGCAACTGCCTACCAGGCCACGGCCTGTCACAGGCCATCCAGACTTCCAGAGCTGAATAAACATACGCTTTGGGCGTCCAAATAAGGGTCGTCACCCATCAGGCCATCAAAAAAGGCCATTATATGTCATGCCAACATTTCACTGGAAATAACGGAAAAAAGAGATCTATATGTTGCAGGCCAACAGTCTGCGTTGCCTACCAGACCACAGCATGGTCAGTCCGGCGCTGCATACAATCAGCCCCCTCCACCCCTTGCCTCAGCCACTTATCGCCACTCACTCCAGCAAGAGACCCGCCACCACCTGATAACAATATCAGGAATATAACCTTGCCTTATATAGTTATAACTGCAATAGGGTATAATTTGCAATTCACACGATTATAACACGATATATTTCGAAAAAGGAAATCAATACATAAAATTGCCGAATGGATGATCTGCATAGTATCCAAACAAACTTGTATCGATTGCAGCCTACGCTAATCAACATTATCGTGCCATACAACAGATAATTCAGTTTATTCGTTTTCAGCGAGAACGTTTTCAACAAAGGTTTGATGAGTTACAGTTCACACTGGTCAGTGTTACTTACAGCTACGTAATAGACGTAGCGGTCAGGTGAAACTTACAGCAACGTAATAGACGTAGAGGTCAGGTTAACCTTATGATTATTTGCTCCTCAACCTGTGTCCCATGTCTGTTACTACTTTTCTCTATCTCTGTGTGGCCATGGTTTTTTCCATTAACTATCGTCAGCTGAAACGTCAGCTGCCTCAGAGAGGGAAAGATGTTAAAATGAACAAACGGTTTTGGTTACGCAAATATTTAATAAGGAAGACTAACTGACTATCGGTATATTTAAGAACATTTTAAAACGATATGAAATAATGGGGTCAGACACTGGTTTTATATGATAGTGGAATGTTGTAGGAAACTGGGGGAGTGATAAGGTAACCCTGTCAACACCGAATAAGACCATCCACCACCTTTGCTATCGCCCTGTTCCATTTGCCCTACAGTGACATGTGGTATAGTGACAATAGTGAATGTTTTACTAGAGATCTGGTGTTTTAGACTGACTTACCTTGCAGAGTTAAAGGCTACGTTCAAACTAATCTATTATAATCTGCTATTGCACTGTATATCTGACTGAATAACATTCCTGAAATAAGGTCTTACTGTGTACTGGTCATTAAATGCTTATTTGCCATATCGTTAGACTATAAATATTACTATTATTTGACGCAGTGGACAATATTGTAATGCACACTTCATGGTGATAATAACGACGTGTTTATGAGCATTGGTGGAAAACACACACACACACACACACACACACACACACACACACACACACACACACACACACACACACACACACACACACACTATCCACCCAGGACAGCCGTCGACCCCGGGCCCATCTCCCTCTTCCCATGACCCCACCACAACGTGTGACGGCCAGCTACCCGCTCCCCACACACCACCGACCACTACACAATCAATCAATCATTTCCTGTGGCACCCTCGGGGATGCATAGGGCCTCGATGAACTCACACCACCACATCCTATCTTGTGCTAACTCCTCAAGATCTCCCCAACACTCATCTCCAGCTTCCCGTCTCATTGTCCTCACCCACGTCTCTTTTGGCCTTCCTCTACCTCTCCTACCAGGTGCCACCCACCCTGGTGTACCTCGTACTATTCCCTGTCTCCTATACACATGTCCTAGCCACTTCCATCGTGAGAATCTAACATATTCATCGATCGGCTGCACTCCCGTTATTTCTCTAATTCTACTATTTGGTATCCTTTCCCACCACTTAACTCCTAATATTCTTCTAAGTGCTTTATTTTCAAACACCAAGAATTTATTTTCCATAGTCACTGTGCTGTACCAAGACTCGTGTCCATAAATTAAGATACTCCTAACCATTACCTTATAAAGTTTGATTTTTGTATGCACAGAAAAATTGTTATTATTCCAAATATTTTTAAGCATTCCCATTGCCTGATTAGCCTTCTTTAACCTTTCCTCGAATTCAAAGTTCAAAGAACCATCCTTGGCTAAATAAGTACCTAAATATTTAAACCTATCAACTTGCTTTACAACCATACCTCCAATTACACATTCCTGTGCATTTTCCATATTCATATTGATTATTTCAGTTTTTCCACAATTAATAACCAAACCCACCTTGCGACCTTCACTCACCAAACAGTCCAACACTCTCTGCATCTCTTCTGGCCCATCACAAATCAAAACTATATCATCTGCATAATCTAAATCCAAAAGTTTCCTGTTCTCTCCCAAAGTATACCTGCACCGGTTTCTGTTCCAACACGTTTCATAATGTAATCAATGACCAATATAAATAGTAAAGGCGATAGAACACCACCTTGAATTACTCCGGACTTGACTTCAAACGAATCACTCAGACAACCATCAACCATCACTTTACAAAATGTGTCCTCATGCATGTTCATAATGACCCTCACAAACTCCTCTGGTATTCCATAATGTCTCATGATCTTCCCCATAGACTCTCTCGAAACACTGTCAAAAGCCTTTTCAAAATCAACAAAACAAAGACTTAACGGTACTCTCATTTCATTAACTTGCTGCATCAAATGCCTAACTATAAAGATCTGATCATTGCAACCACGTCCCTTTCTAAAACCAGCCTGTTCATCCCTCAGAATACCCTCAACCACCGGCTCCAACCTATTTAACAACACTCTACTGAAAACTTTCAAAGCTATCGGTGACAAAGAGATTCCCCTCCAATTACCACATTCACTCAGGTCTCCTTTCTTCGGAACTTTAACAATTACACCATTCTTCCAAACTGATGGTAGTAACCCCGTCACCCATATCTTATTGAATAGCTTGGTCAAGATCATTATTAATCTATCCCCCTCCACTTTAAACATTTCCGGAAATAAACCATCCTCCCCTGGTGCCTTATTATTCTTTAACTGTTTTACTGCTTTCTCCACTTCTGCAAGCCTCAACTCTCCTGTTTCTATATTTAAATCTTCCTGAGCAGACGGTATATCCTCTTCTGGTGGTATTGGTCTATTAAGAACTGTCTCAAAATGCTCTTTCCATCTATTTTTAATATCTCCATCTTTGGTCAATAAATTTCCTTCCCTGTCTCTAATTGGTATTTCCTTGCGTTTACCTGCATTACCACTCAGTTCTCTAATCGATTCATATGCTATTCTTTGACTCTACACACATCTACTTATAGCTTCCGGCTGTTTAATGTTACACACTGACTGGATACAACCGTCAAAATGATAAATTGTATGATTACAAACCTTACTACGTTCAGATCGTGGTGTATAAATAACTATACTATGGAGTAAAATATTGTGTAATGTGTTTTTATTCGTTATCATAACAAAACCATTATTTCCCAAGACAAATGGATGATGGAAGAGTGGTTGAGACAATGCGAGTAGGCCCTTGGATTTGGGGAGGGTTGAGGGTAGACGAATGAATGGGAACGAGGGAGGGGGGGTGGGTGAAACTGGGGTTGCGGCGGTGCCACATATACCAACCTGCTTGTCGAGCCGGTCGCTCGTCTTTTGCTGAGACTGTACATATTGCAATGGTCGCTAAATTAGTGATATTGCTATACCATAAAGCCCTTTTTTTTTTTTTTTTTTCTTGCTGACGAATTCCATGAATTTATGTTTCGAACATCCTCACACCATCACTTTTCTTGTGTCCCTTCCTCCCCTCCCCTTCCACCCCCTCCCCTTCCATCATACGACGTTAACTGTCTCATCCATGATATTTCCAGTTGTCAACAATATTAGCAATATCACCATAACTCCCAGTCCCCATCCATCTTTAAAATCATTTAGCCACAGTTGTAAGGGAAATATCCAAACGCTAATCTACGGCCCATAATCATGCCCAGGCTGATGTCTCCTATCCAGATGATCTTGCCATGTAGAGCTACCCTGGTATGCTACCTGTCATGATTCATCCAAGAAAAGACTTGGATCTTCTGGCAAAAAGATTGGACAAAGGCTTCTAGTCTTTGGTTCCTTCTTCCTTAGATTTAAAAATATGTATAAATATTCCAGTCTATAAAGTGCATTACCACAGAGGCTCATGGTTACGTTTTATATTCAGGTAGAGTTAAAATGTAATTGAAGCCATTTCCCAGTTACTACTATATGATGGCGCATGTGTGTGTGTGTGTGTGTGTGTGTGTGTGTGTGTGTGTGTGTGTGTGTGTGTGTGTGTGTGTGTGTGTGTGTGTGTGTGTGTGTGTGTGTGTGTGTGTGTGTGTGTGTGTGTGTGTGTGTGTGTGTACGCGCGCTTCCGCGTTGCTGCACTAGACTGATATTTTCTTCTCGATCACCTACATAGAAATCAATATTCTAGCAACTGACACATAGTCATCTTCAATACAACGCAAAATATCAATTCAAACATACTGATGCATAGGCCTAAAGATGCTACTATACTAACAATCAAGGAAGAAAAAAATACAGGATGAGGATAGGTAATAACAAAAGCACACTATTTATTATAGGCCATGGCCTATACTGTACATTATTCGGCCTGGGTAGCTGGGTGTAAGTTACAGATGACATCAGTCAACAGCTACCAGGTGCAGGTACCAGGTGGGTAGAAGACCTTGCAGCTGGTGGCACATTTGGCTTCAAAAGATATTTAATATAGTTTACTTGTTGTTTACCTGGGGGAGGCGGTGGCTCAATCGGTTAGAGAGGTAGCCTGCAGTCCTAACAGACCCCTGTTCAAATTCCCGTTTGGGCAGGGAACAGTTTATGGATTTGAGTTTCATAAAAAGTTGACTTTACTGATCTACCAGAAGACCCACCGACATGTCGTAAAAACATCCCCGCTAATATCAGTACACCAATCCTGTATGAGACAGCTCTAGTATGTATTCCATGTGGACGGTGGGCGTCAGCGCCGAAATTGTGACATGTAGAGATGTAGGAGGACTACTGGGCCTTGGGCATATGCCCTGGGGATAGGCCATGCAGCCTTCGCCCGGAGTCGGACACATAAAAAAAAAAAAAAATCATACGTACTTTATAATTCACCGAAATAATCATTAATATGACTGTTCGTTGATGTATTATTAGGTAGGTAGCTGGATCAAGCTATGCCAGGGCAATGGAGGCAAATTTGTAATCTTTGAGTCAGTGCGGGGCCCCCAGAAAGCGCGGCCCTGGGCCGCTACCCTGTGGGCCCTGCCCTAAATCCGGACCTAGTGTTGCACATACGAAGCAGGCCACATGCACGGCTGAGTGACCACATGCCACGGTTTTACCTCTTCACTGTTAGTGGTCCCTCCTGACCAGTATAATTGTTTGATGATAACCAGATTATATGAAGAAATACAAGAGTACTTGATGCGGGAGATTCGGGGCCCTTCGGTTAAAACTCAAGGTGCGGTGTATTGTATATGGACAAATTTGTGTGGAGTGGTGTGAGGGTGGAATTGTGTTTTGTGTTGTGTGGTGCGATGTTAACTCGTTAAAATCGCACATCTTCAAGAATGAACGAACTTATTACCGAAAATCGTTAGTGAGGAGTAGACGAACAGAGCAGCTCGCAGGGATGCCCTCGCACCTAATAAGCACGCCGTCGGAGTAAATGAGCTACAGGTCGATGTAAGCTAGAAAGGTGGATTAGTAAGAGGGGGAGATGGTTCTTGGCTGGCTTTCAAAACTAGAGGTCGGTGTAAAGTGGAAAGATGGATTTAGATATTCCTTTTGCCTTTAGGCTGTTGTTAGAGAGAAATGGTGGTTTATTAGTGGGTAATGTTGATCCACTATATTTATCTTATTCTGGAGATTGGTGTGAGGCGGTAAGATGGGCTGTCGCTGGTTCGTTTTCATTTGACAGAACTGGACAACTCTCACAAATAAGTCGCGGTTGCATGAAACTCGATGAGTCTTAGATGTGATGTAGGAATGAGTTACTTTGTTTACTAATCAAATCAGCTCTCCAGTCTGGCTGCATATGACTCACCTGAGTTGTTCAGTGTAATTCGGTCAGATGAAAACAAACTAACCACTGGGGCTTCTCCTTCAGTGCATGAAGTAGCTGTGAGGGTCATTTCCCTGAGTGATTTATTTTGCATATTTAAGCCAGAACAATTTCTTGTATATTTATATTGTTTAAATACAAATATCGTTCCAAGAGAAACATAAAATAGAATAATGAAGTATGTGAAGAATAAATGACTGAGAAAGAGGTGTTACAAAACTTCCAACATCACTTACAAATACTACTCTCAGGCTTAAAGATCAACTATAGTCGGTTTGTTTCCGTCTGACGACACTGGACTTTCACATCTTGAATACTAATTCGTGGTTATGTGAAACCCTACGGGCTTTACTAATGTGGAAGAAATGGGTCTCAAGATTACTAATCCTAATTTCTCTCCACTCTGATTACATTTAGCCATCGACTGAGCAGGAAAGGGTAGGGATCTCTAGCTGGTGAAAGTAAACCGACTATACTGTGTCCAGGTCCTTCTCTGAGGTCGGGATGTATGGATTCATAAAAGGAAACTGTGGATCGTGGCTCTCTTGCTCTGGTCCATCGGTTAGGGTCGAACACCACATCGTCGCCACTGTCTCAACAGTACGTCCATGACTTGTTGCCAGGGGGTCGGCACTCCATAGGACACTTAGTGTTGAACACTATCCTTCGCTCGTTGAACTTGTATGGACCCCACCTGAAACGTTTAACGAGAAGGATTTAGCAGGACTGGATTGTTGAGCCCTCTCATGGTCTGAACAACTTCAGCATTAATTTTTTTTTATGCGAGGAAGAAGGAACCATAGGCTGATCCAGCAAAACATTCCTTCCAAGAAAAAAAAAAAAAAAAAAGCAATATAAAAGAGAGCCAAATTCAAGATCCATGAATTTCGAAATGACTGGACACACTACATTTGAAAGACTGGAGATCATAGGAAGTAGGAAATACAGACAGAGGGAGACAGTTCCAGAGGTGACCTGCTGCATTAATGAAAGACTGGGAGTAACAGTTAACTCTTGTATTAGAGTTGGACAGAAAAGGAATGAGAGTTTGCTGCTAGACGAGTGCTACGCGCCCATCGTAGAGGCGGAAGGATGCAAGCAGACAGTTCAGAGAAGCAGTGACAATTGAAGTAGCGATAAAAAAGAGATAAATAAAGAGGCAATAGTGCAGCAAAGAGACAGAGGTTAAAGGAAGCCAGTAAGAGGAGGAGAGTTGATGAGACGAATTGCCTTTGACTCCACCCTATTGAGAAGAGCTGTATATGGGGAGCCTTCCAACACATGAGAGTAGTACTCTAAACAGGAGCGAATAAAACCCGTGTATAAAGTCAACAACCGTGCAGGGGTAAAGAAGGCATGGAGTCAGCCTAGCACACCTAATCTCTTGGAAGCAGATTTTACAAGAGATGCAATATGATCTTTCCAAGATATGTCCCGTGTGAGTGAAACCCCAAGCATGTTCATGGATGATGCAGGATTGAGCTGGATATTATTAAACATTCGTGGATACTCCTGTGGAAGATTTTGACGGGTTGATAGGTGTACTAACTGAGTCTTTGATGCTTTAAAAACAAGATTACTTTTACTCTACTCAGAGATACGAGCCAAGTCAGACATTAGGTGTGCCATAGCCTCATCCCTTGCTTGTTCAAGTAACTGCTGAGATGGACACAGAAACCGAATGGAAAGGTGAAGGGTGGAATCATCAGCATACGAGTGGATAGGATTAGATGTACAGCTTAGAAGGTCATTGATGAATAAAAGGAAGAGAGTTGTTGATAGGACAGAGCCATGAGGAACACCAATGTTGATAGGTCTACGAGAAGAATGATGGCGGTCTACAACAGCAGCTATAGAACGACCAGAAAGGAAGTTATAGATGAAGATACAGATAGAAGGATACAAACCGTAAGAGGGCAGTTAGGAAATTCAAGATTTATGCCAGACTTGATCGAAAGCCTATGAGATATCAAGTGCAATGGCAAAGCTTTTGCCAAAGTCCCGAAAGGAGGATGACCAGGAGTCTGAAAGGTAGGTGAGAAGATCGCCAGTGGAGCATCCCTGACGGAACCCATACTGACAATCAGAAAGAAGGTTGTGATAGGAAAGATGCTTTAAAATTTTTCTGTTAAAAATAGACTTGAAAACTTTTGAGACACAGGATGTTAAAGCAATTGAACGATAGTTAGGGGGATTGGAATGGTCACCCTTCTTTGGGACTGGCTAAATCAGAACAAACTTCCATCAAGAAGGAAAGGGAAACTTCCAGCAAGAAGGAAAGGTGTAAGTTGAAACACAAAGGCGAAAGAGTTTACCTAGACAGGGTGTAAGCACAGACGCACAGTTCTTGAAGAAAACAGAAGGGACTCCATCAGGCCGATATGCCTTGTTACTATTGAGGCCAATGATGGCAGAAAATACATCAGCTGAAGAAATTTTAATGTCAGCCATGATGAAGTCTGTTTGGGGAAGTGATGGAGGAACAGCACCGGAATCGTCTTAAGGTGGAACTGGTGGAGAATGTCCGAACGAAGAGATCTGCTTTATAAGTAAAAGAAATAGCTACAGAGCCATCAGAGTAGAAAAGAGGAGGGAAAGATGATGAGGTAAAGTTGTTGGCAAGGTACTAGAAAGAGCGGGAAGAATTCGAGTTGGAGAGTTGAGAGCATTTAGTAAGGATGAAATGATTTATAGCAGAGTGAAAAATAGACTTAGCACAATTCCGGGCAGAAACATAAAAAAGATGTGATTCAGGGGTGGGTTGGCTCTGGTACCTTTTAAAGACCCTTTCCTTGTTGCGGACAGCATTAGAACAAGTGTGATTAAACCAAGGCTTTCTTGCATTAGTAAGAAGATATGAGAAAGGAATGTATCCTTCCATGTCTGAGAGAATGACCTTCGTAAAGCACAGGGCACACTCAGATGGCTCCCATCCATGGAAGCAATAATCATTCCAGGGAAAATCAAAGAAGTACTGCCTGAAGGCCTCCCAATCCACAGCTCCAAAGTACCACAGACGACGTTTCTTCGGAGGGTCCACAGGCCGCACCTGGGCGATATGACAGGTTAAAGGACAAAGGTTATAATCGGAAGAACCCAACGGAAAGAAAAGATTAGCAGTTTAAGCAGAAGGATTTGTTGTAAGGAAGAGGTCAAGTTCTCCAAGGCGGTCAGGGATACAGGTAGGGTGCTGTACAAACTACTCTCGGTCATTAAATATAGAAAAGACGTAGGTTTGTTCACCAGGTGGATCAGTGAAAGGAGAGGAGAGCCAAAGGTGATGGTGAACATTGAAATCTCCTAGAATGGAAATTTCAGAGAAAGGAGAAATGGATAGAATGTGTTCCATCGTAGAAGTATGATATTCGAAGAATTTCTGATAGTCAGTAGAATTAGGGGATAAGTAAACAGCGCAGATATATCTAGTCAGAGAATAACAGGATAGCCGAAGCCAGAGAGTAGAGAATTCAGAAGAATCAAGTTCAGGAACACGAAACCAAGATAGGTCATTGAGTACATATACACAACATCCACCTTTGGCTTTGAAATAAATATAGAGAAAGTAGGAGGATACAGAGAAGGGTTTGCTGTCCGTTGCTTAAGAAAGCTGAGTCTCGGTAGGGAAAAGAAGGTGAGGTTTAGAGAAGGAGAGGTGTTGTTCGAGAGAGAGAAAGTTAGAGGAAAAGCCGCGAATCTTGCAGATATAAAGAAGGAGTCACACAGTGGATCCAGGCAGCTCAAAGAGTCGTCACCGTAAGAGGGGCAGATTTTACCTGCCATGCGGCTATGTTCTGTGGGAGTAGGCCATTGAATCCTAAGTGATAACACTAATTATCCTAAATTCTTCACCGATCTCACTCCCAACGTGGAACATATTACTTTTAATCCCATCTATCTCAAAATCTTCATTTTAGGTGATTTCTGTGCTCATCACCACCTTTGTTTCTCCTTTCCATTCATTGACTCACCTTGTTAATGAGCCAATATCTTATTTATCTTTATTTATCTATTGCCAGACGCCTTAATCCCGTAAAGCGTGGCGACAAACAAATTGCCTCCATGTCGCCTTGTCCCTCGCCATTTCACTGCCCTGCTCCCAGCTCACACCCCCCTCTCTCATATACTTCTCCACTCCATCCCTCCATCTCATCCTTGGCCTCCCCCTCCCTCTTCTCCCCCTCCACCTCACTCACATACACTCTCCTCGTTAGTCTTTCACTCTCCATCCTCTCCACATGGCCAAACCACCTCAGTGTGTTTCTCCTAACACTTCCTACCACATCCACATTCACACCACAACGACCTGTCACTTCCTTATTTGTCAGTCTGTCTCTTCATGTGACTTCACATGCTCCTCTCAAGTAACTCATTTCCACAGCTCTCACTCTTGACTTCTGTCTCACCAACAAGGTCCAAGCTGCACTTCCATACATTAGAGTTGGTATCACAATATTGTAATGTTGTAACATTTTCACGTCCATGCTCACGTCCCTGTTTCTTATCACTGCTTTAAAGGAACCAGCAACCTTTCTTCTTTGTTGTACCCTTTCAAGCACTTCGCCCTCTAAACTTCCTTCCTCACTCATCACACTACCCAAGTACTTAAACCTACTCACATTTTCCATTTCCTCACCATACATTTGCACTGTACATTCACTGACTTCACCTCTCAGAAGAGCATAACTTCATTCTTCCCAATATTCATCTTTAGTTTCCGTTTCTTACATACTCTCCCAAACTCATCCACCAAGCCTTGCAGCTTCCCTTTATCTTCACTTAGCAGCACAGTATCATCTGCAAACAACAGTACAGGGAGTTTCCAAACACTGCCCTCTCTCACTAGGGACGCTCCTACATACACTGCCCTACTTTGTATGTCTTTTATAACCCCACCCATATACAGATTGAACAACCATGGAGACATGACACATCCCTGTTTCAATCCAATCTTCGAATAGAAAAATTCACTCAGTTCACCATCCACATGCACTGCAGCCTTAGCACCATCATACATACTCATCACAGCATTCAACAACTTCCCATCTACTCCATATATTTTTAATACTTTCCACAATCCTTGTCTATCCACCCTGTCATATGCTTTCTTCAAATCATGAAGGCCGCATACAACTTCTTTCCCTTCTCTAGAAACTTTTCCACTGAAGATCTAAGAATGAATATCTGATCTACACAACCTCTTCCCTTCCTAAAACCTCACTGTTCTTCTCCAACTAATTCCTCTGTTATTTCCCTAACTCTGTCAATAAGTATCCTGCCATAATCTTTTCCTATTACACTAAGAAGACAAATGCCCCTATGATTACCACATACCTCTTTTTCCCTTTTTCCTTTCTACAAGGGAATAATTATACCTGCCTTCCAATCATCCGGGACTCTTCCTTCCTCCCATCTTCCACACCCATTCTACTACTATCTCTTTCCCATGCTTCAGCATTTCACCACACACTCCATCAATTTCTGGGGCTTTTCCCATTTTAACTTTCTTCATTGCTTCCACAACTTCCATCCTACTGATTTCTTCCTCTCGTCTCACATCCCTCCGTCTCCCAGCGATTCCCTAGCCATTTATACTCGAACAATTCGTTAACGTGTTCTCTCCATCTACTAACTTTTTCTCACTTCTCCACTAGTAATCTACCACTTTTATCTTTCACTTCCCAACTAACTTCTTTGGCACCCTGTCTAACTCTCTTTACCTCTTTCCAGAACATTTTCTTACATTCCCTCCACTTTACACTAAAATTCCTTCCAAATTCCTTATCCACTCTCTTCTTACTCTTTCTTACTAATCCTTTTACCTCTCTCTTCCTCTCTACCTACAACTCTTTCTTCTGTCTCTCAACTTCTTCCATACCGGTTTCTCATCCACTCATTATATGATTTCTTCTTTTGTGCCACAGCCTCTCTCATCTCTTCATTCCACCGTGCTGTTCCCTGCACCCCGTTTTGTCTTCTCTTCACCCCACACACCACCTCACATGCTGCACAGATCTCTTCTGTGAAAATCTTGCACACACCTTCCACGTCTCCCATCTGCTGCAATCCATATATATCTTTAATTACCTACAAAAACTTGTACAGTATCGTATCAGTGGAGCTGACCACCTTGAAGAGAGTTCCAACATACTTCTCCTTTTTCTTACAAATCCATCTGTTTCCTCTGTCAATCTTTTTTTTTTTTTTTTTTTTTTTTTTCAAGTGGCCTCCTCCAATCCCAGTCGTATTCCAATAATCTGTCCTATCCTCCAGTAAAGCATGTTGACCCTCCAAAGTATGGGGTCAATGGCATTTTGGCGCTGCAGATTGGGAGGCCCTCAGGGAATACTTTCTTAGAGTTGTTATTGTTTTCATGACAGAGAGCCAACTGAGTATACTATACGCATTATGGAGGTTGTCCTCTGAGGCATGGACACATAAGTTTTTTCTCTGTCCTGATGCCAAAGTATCTGATTTTAATTACGCTTACTCTAGTACGGTTCAGAACAGGTAGATAGCTTATAAAAAGTAAGGAGGCCAACATAACCCTGAATCACATACACTTGATGTTTCTGCCCGGTTATTGCACTAAGTTCGTTCTTTGACTTGATTAATACATCTTCATAAATTCTTAGCCTTCCAGTCCAGAGTCTTGCCACTATTTCTAACACCTTGGCCAAAAACTCTCCAAGTAATTTAACGTCTTCCTCTTTGGCTCGTCTCATACACTTAGATGACTCTGTAGCTATTTCTTCCCCTGATAAACTAAAGTTTTTTCTTTAGACTTTCTCATCTAATGATATATTCGAATACCCCCATGTTGTCCGTCACCTCCTTGCTCTACAAATTTTTAATGCCCCTCACTGAAATATTTTCAAAATATATCACTTCTAAAATAACTGGTCTCAGTAAGACACACGATACTTATGAGATCTCTCCTATGAATATCAATAGCTTTGCTTCCTTGATGACAGTTTGTCATTGTAAACTCTCGTTTTTCCTGTAGACTTACACATTTTTGTTTTTATTACTTGCATTGCAAGGCGCCAGAAGATACAAGTTTCATTTATTGATGTTTGGGAAAACTTTGAAGTTAACCCTCACGGCAGTCATTTTCACAGGTTATAATTGTTTTCACCTCACCCTCGCCCACAATTCTGGCTAAACCCATTTTTTTTTTCCCTACGTCTCAAATCTTTGCCCACTGATTCTTTCTTGGAGGATATTCTGATGCAGACTTTTACTGCACTGAAACCGCTAACCTTACAACACTCATTTTCACAGTGCATGCCTTCCCGCCCCACTTCACCGCCTACCACATTTCCGATCACCTCCAGTGGTTCTTATGGTCACTACGCCTATTGCTTTTCCTCATCTAGGCAGTTTTATGGAGTGAGGCAGGCCATGCAGTCGATGAAGGCATTTGCTTTAGTTTATTCCTTCTACTTCCATTAGGTTTCATTAACTTGGGGAAAGATCTCTGGTGTTCGAGGGGATAAATGAGGCTATATTATAAACCTGTCTCTTTTTAGGACCTAAAAAATAGAGGAGGGGGTCCATAGTCCCCTCAGCCCGCCCCTTTTAGTCGCCTTTTACGACACGCAGGGAATACGGTGGCAGTATTCTTCCTAACACAACCTGGCCGCAGAGTAGTAGTACCACCCCATAGTGCGGCCAGATTGCCCCCCCCCCCCAGGGGCTGTATGAGGGTGCTGTGGTACCGACTGCGTTATATGGGTCTGAAACTTGGAATATGGGTGTAGCAGAGAGGAAAAGTTTGAATGTAATGGAGATGAGGTGTCTGAGGAGTATGTGGGGAGTGACTTGTATGGATCGAGTGCGAAATGAAGTGCGAAGGAGAACTGGAGTTGTTCGGGAGATGGCTGGTAGAGTTGAGCAGAGGGTGTTGCGATGGTTTGGGCATATGGAGAGAATGGATAATGAGCGATTGGTGAAAAAGATAACTAGATCTGATGTGAGAGGTGTAAGGCTGAGAGGAAGACCACGAATAGGATGGATGGGCAGTGTGAAGAGAGCGCTGGATGCGAGAGGGATGTCTGTTGAACAAGGAAGAGTGACTGTGCGTGACAGAAATAAATGGAGAAAAATTGTGAATGAATAAGTGATGACGCAGCCCTGAGGGGATATTCTACCGCATTTGGTCTGATCAGCTAGTCAGGTCAGGTGCGGGTAAGGGGATGGGTCTGTTATGATGTGGCAGGGGTAAACCAGCTCTGTTGTCGGGCCCTGCTGCGGTTGTTACTGATTGCATTGCGCAGTTGACCCTTGTGCGGTGTGGTGCGGTGAGGATCTGTCCGTTCTCCCCTTTGGGGCAAAGATGCGAATGAATGTGTTTGAATGGATGAGTAAATGGGGAGTGTGTCGTCCTGTCTCGGCTACCTCCCTTTCCTTGGGGGAAGCAGCCTAGGTATATGTATAGATAGATTATATACCCACACAATCCCTGCGGTAGAAGCAACCATGTACAAAGTGGTTCATATAATACACATCTCAATTCTCGTGTGTTGCAGAGCCGGCATTATTCTCTTCTTCCAGTAGTCAATACCTCGTCTTATGCTTTAACTCTCTGCTTTTATATGTACACTAAAGGAAAGTTCCGCGTTAAACACTCACTCAGCATTTCTAAACAGTAAATGTGAGACACGTAGAAACGAAGCAGTAGCCAGCACTTACCTCTCTGGTAACTGTTTGAGATGTGGGTCTCACACAGTGTTACCGGACTGTTTAGTGTGTGGCTACTGCTTCACAAGTAATTATCTCACGCTGAAAGGTTCGAAATGGCAGGCAGGTGTTTAATACGGAACTTTCCTCGAGTGTCCACGGACCACGACTACATAGTTGACTAGATATTTCACAAAGCAGCCAATATATCTGCGCTCCCCACACCAGCAGACTGAGTCATCCCCGTAAAGCATGAGAACTGGAATGTATTATGAATAGACCACCCTGTATAACTGACGTCATTTTGTTATCAGAGTGGATGATGGATTACTGAAGTTAGATTTGTTTGTCTCGTTGGCCGAGTATCTAAATATCGGCATTTGTTATTTTCTTCCCCATCTGCCTATCTGTGTGCAGGGAGACGCCACATCCTTTGGTGGTACCGGTATCCCCGAAAAAAAAAAAAAAATCATCAGAGGCTTTGATTTGTAGTAATCTCCTCAATAGCGTGAGGTTTCATGTAGTTTGTTCTTGCTGCTGTCGAACGATTATGATTCTGTAACATACAGGATCTCAGATACTAGAGAGATTAATGAAGGCTGTACAGTGTCAAACGCCTATTGTAAGAACAGTCCCTAAATACAATGAAAAAAAAAAATGGAAATTGAAAATGAGAACTGAAGAAGCTAATAGGGTTGTATTATTGAAACCTAATGAATTTCTGTTCTGTCTTTTTCTCAAACAAGCTGGTTAGATCTTTAGCAGAATTTATTGTTTCCCCAACAGGAAACTCTGGTCTGGGTCAATAAGCCTCCTGTTGTCTGTACACTGTGTTTACTACCCTGAAGCCTACTCCTGCGTACTTCTTACGAGGACGTTTCATTTTCATTTGCCCTAGCTAGCAGCAGACGATTTTACTCTACTAAAAATAGAATATCCAAGCACACACACACACACACACACACACACACACACACACACACACACATATCTATTTATCTATCTATCTATCTATATATATATATATATATATATATATATATATATATATATATATATATATATATATATATATATATATATAATGAATAACACAAATAATCAATGCACCACATTACGGGTGCCCTCCATTCATAAAAATCCTGTAGCGACTGTAGGTTGAAGTCTGGGGGGAAACCACTCTAGGGAAGCGAAAAAAGGTGCATTTCGGGGAATAAAATAATTCTGATAGGCAGAAGTTCTGCAATATGGCAGTGTGCCAGTCTGGGAATGAGTGCTACCAGAAGCCCGTGTAGTGCGAGGGAAAACATGGAGAGGTGGCACAATGGATGCAACTTCTTCTCAGTATTTGCCACAAAAGTATTTGTAAAATAATGCAAGGGAGGCAACATTCCTTCTTACTTGTAGGGGAGGTAGTTTTTTTTTAATGGTAGGGTTATAAATAAGTCTAACAGCTTTATTCTGAATTTTGTCTAGTTGTTTTAGTGCAACCTCCCCAGATGCATTCCAAAAGAGTGAGCAATATTACAGCTGAGAGCGCACATGACTCATAAATTATAGCTAACTAATCATCAATGAAGAAGTTACAAACTCTGTACAATAATCCAAGTTTCTTTGAAGCAGATTTAGCAAGCGATCTAACATGAGAGGTCCAACTGATGTCATTGTTAAGTGAAACACCAATAATTTCAATACTTTTAGAGATAGGAATGTTAGCAGGATTGAAGGTAACATAGGATAAGGCAATATCTATCTATTAGAAAATTGTATATACTATATATATATATATATATATATATATATATATATATATATATATATATATATATATATATATATATATATATATATATGGTTTTACTAGCATTAAAAGAGACAATGTTATTGTTTATATGGTTTTACTAGCATTAAAAGAGACAATGTTATTGTGTCTCCAGTGATCTTCGATAAGTCATGATATATGGTGATTACTGTACTGTGTTGTGAGTTAGAGATATTGGACTTTGTGAATGGGTGTGAATGAACTGTGAAGTGTTGAGTCATCTGCATATGAATAGATGGGATTATGGGTGACAGACAAGAAATCATTAATATGAATTAGGAACAGGTTTGGAGCCAGAACTGATCCTTGTGGCATACCGGCACTTAGTGGAAATTGGAGTAAACATCATCAACTTTAACTCTCATCTTTCTGTCGCTGAGATATGAGGAAATCAGAGGAACAGTTACGTTTGTACATTGCAAAGGATTTTGAATAGCAGGGAATGGAGCCACACTCTGTAACAGCTTTAGAAATATTAAAGGCTACTGCTTGAGCTTCTCCATGTTGGTCAATTGACTGATGGATGTCATAAGTCAGAAGACTGAGTATGCCAACACTGCATCTTTCGTGGCGAAAACCGTACTGTCTGTCACTGCTTAAGTTGTTAGATTCAAGATGTTTAACTGTGTGCTTATCAATTACAATGTCAAATACTTTACCAATAAAATACATGATAGCTATTGGTTTGTAATCAGAAGGTCAGAGGAACTACTTTTCTTCGGAACTAGATAAATGTTTTTTTTTTTTTTTTTTTTTTTTTTTCAAGTATCAGGGAATGATGAAGTACGTGTGCATATTCTGAATATTTTAGCTAAAACAGAAGCAAGTTGTGGGGGAAAGCTTTTTCAAAAGAACTGGAAGAATTCCATCTAGACCTGGAGCTTTATTGGTTGGTAAATTGTATAGAATGGACTTTACGTATCTAGTCAGTATCTTAGGTGGAGCAATTTCAGGAGAGTCAAGTTCTAGTACAGGGTCATGCCGGCTGACTTCTTTTAAAGTAGAACTGCTGGCAAATATATGGGCAAGGTTGTTCGCTTTACCACGCCGGTCATTTTGTAATGTTACCATCTGAAGATTTTAGTGGGCTAATGGGTGATGACTTAGAAAAGTTATTCCTGAAAGAACTGAGAGCTGACCAGTATAATCTATTGTCATTATGACTGTTTAATAATTCTGATGCTTGGTTGTGAACAAAGTTTGATTTTGCGACATTTATTACTGCTTTTCCATGGTTTCTAGCAATTTTGAATTGCCTGAGGGATTTAAATGTTTTTATTTTAAGTGTGTGCTATATGCTAATGATTTTTCGTCATTGCTCTGGCACAACTGCTATGAACCCATTTTGAGGAGTCTGATCTTCCAGTGATCTGCTGAACTGGTATGAACAATATCAATACCAGCTTGTTTTAAGTCATAATTGTGGGACTGAGAAGAATTAATGTCACTGGAGAAGAAAGGCAGCCAAGGGATATCAGCAAGATCATTTCTAAATCCATCCCAATCTGCCCTATCAAAGTGCCAACTGATCACCCTGAAAGGTTCAGAAAGGGGAGATCTGGGAGAGCTGACTAATGAGGCTTTGATGAGATTGTGGTCAGAGGACCCAAGTGGTTACAGTACTTCTATTCTGTATTGATCTTGATTAATTGTCAGGAGCAGATCCATGAGATAGGCGTTATGGTCAGGATTATCTGGTATTCTGGCTGCCTGCTTTACCAACTGCGTGAGATTAAAGGATTCTGCAAACAGCTCGCATTCTAGACCAGCATCGTCAGTCCTGGCAGAATGCAATACCATTCTGCATTATGAACGTTAAAATCATCCAAAATGGTAATTTTAGCGGTAAGGGTGAGGTTAAGGTTACTCAACTGTGTGGACATGCAGTCAAATACACTGGGTTCTGAAGAAGCACTGGGGGAGGGAAAACTACACAGATATATTCGGTAATACTTAAATAATCTAGTAAATATAGTGAATAATCAAAATTAGCTGAAGTGAAGGTTAATACAGTGCCAACTGCAAATATATATACAGTATATATATATATAAATTTATATATATATATATATATATATATATATATATATATATATATATATATATATATATATATATATATATATATATATAACTCACGAAACCGAAAAGAAATAAAATCTAGCTTGTTTAAAACACACACACACACACACACACACACACACACACACACACACACACACACACACACACACACACACACACACACACACACACACACACACACACAAGATCATTCAATCACTCAGTCAGAAACACATACACTAACTCACACTCTCTCGCCCACCCATTCATTCCCTTCCACACACAAATTCATTTATTCACTCACTCTCCCTTTCCTTGTAATTCAGTCAGTAAATCAATCAACCTGTCATTCATTAAAGGACCTTCACATTCATCTGCCTAATTACTCTCTCTCTCTCTCTCTCTCTCTATCATTCAGTCACTCACCCACAATAAATGCCGTCGATCCGTCTGACTGGGAAAGGCTTTGAACCCTGATGATTCTTCAACAGGCAAGTGTAGCTGTCGTGTTGCAGGGTTGTGTTCTGGAGAGAGAGAGAGAGAGAGAGAGAGAGAGAGAGAGAGAGAGAGAGAGGTTAACTGTTAAATATGTAACTCACAGACCTAATATTATAATATACTGTCACAACCTTTTCTGCTTTGCGTTATTTACCTTGTCCTATTCTTGTATAAAAAAAAAAAGTGCCCAGTGTAGGACAGCCGGTCTGTGACAGTTATCCCATTTTATTTTTAAAGGTGATTTAGATAGTTCAGTCAGCCATGAGTAGAATAAACTCATTAGATTTACGAAAAGGCATGAAGAATGGATTTCATTCGTACAACGTTCACGTAAAAAAGTTAAAACTGGTGTGGATGTAAATGAGTGGACCAGTCTGAATCGTAATGTAGCCGCTTTTGTACCTAATCTGGCCTTAGTTGACGTTACCTGCCATCACCTCAGCTTGACATGTCTTTCCCTAACCTGCCTTTTCTCCATCCTCGCTAGACTATGAATGAGCTGATCACAGCCTGATTTAGTAGAGCTGCCCTTTATTGTCCTTTCCTGTCCTACCTTGCCCTGCCCCCTCCCTTTCCTATCTTGCTATGCCCCTCCTTGTCATGTCTTGCCCGCCCTGCCCTACAGTACCTTATCCTTTCCTCCCTTACCCGATCCTAACCAGCCCTGCCCTGTCCTGGCCTAACCTTGATGATGGGCCAAAGCCTGGTGGCCAGAAGGTACTGGTCGAACTTGACGGTGAGGTTGGTGGGCTGGGCAAACATGGCGTCCCTCACCCTAGCAAGAACACCAGGTCTCCTGTTGTGTCCTCCCCACAGGCCTACGGGGAGAAGAGAGGGGCATCAGGGAGGAAGGGACGGAAGAAGAAATGGGGGCAAGAAGGAAGGAGCAGGAAGTAGAAAAATGAAGGTACAATCACACCAAAAAATATCACGCAGGTAAGGCACGATAATATCCGAAATGATCATTCTAGCTCACGAATTCTCGGTAAGATTTATTTGTAACTACTTTGCTATACATATAATAACAGTACGGACTAGAAAATGTCATAAACAAGCCATATATTGCATCCTTGAGAGAGCAAGTTTATCAGCATGGGGAAAAAATCGTTGTTCATTTCCCAGTAGCCATCGTCCTTGTCTTAAATTGCTTTGCGTCAAGTGTGCACCGATACTTTTTGGTGTGAGTGTACCTGGAAGAGAGTTGATACATCGTCCCCTGCTCATGACGGAACACCACCTCTCTTGTGTTATACCAACAGCCATAGCGGAAGGAAAGTAGAAAAGTTAGAATGGACAGAAGAGCGGTGGGGAAGACAGGGTGAAGAGCGGTAAAAAGTGGGATGAAGAAGAAAATGTAACAGGGAGAAATATGAAATTTAAAAAAAAAAGCGGGTTGAGCAAATATAGTGTCTTTCTTCCTGGCCATAGGGTGAAGAGAGGGAAGTGGGTGATGTGGAGGGAGAATAAGAGGGAGGGACATGAGGGAACAGAGAATGACAAGAACATAGTATTCCTTTCCGTGTCCAAAATCTAACCTCTTTTAAGGAAAGAAGGAAGGATGAAGAAGAAAAAATGAGACACTAGATAGGAAAGGAATAGGGTAGGAAAGAGAGGAGTAGGGAAGAGAGAATAAGGAGTAAGGCCACGAAGGAACATACAGTAATTGTGGAAAAAAAAAAAAAAAAAGCCCTGGTCAGACTTGACTTAGGGAATGAGATGAATGAAGAGAGAGATCAGAGAGTAGAGAAGAGAAAACAGAGATTAAAGACAGGAGCGTGGAAAGAGGAGGGTGGGGAAGAATGAATAAGACGAAGGGAATGAACGAAAGTTTAACGACATACGAAAGGCACTATGAATCTCTCTTCACTGAAATGATGCCATCCTTCTCACTAATTCTCAGTGTGAGAGAGTCACTTTCATATGAGATATTAATGGAAAAGTAGGGAATGAAGGTGGGTGGAGTAGTTGGCGAGAGAGGTGTGCCTGCACAGGTGGATGAGAACGATAGAGCTGTAGTGGACACTTCTGCGGGAATGGGGTTGGTGACAGCCAATTCTTTCTTTAGGCACAAAATGATCCACAGGTATACGTGGCGAGTGTTGAGAAGGGTGGGTGGTGAAATGAACTAACGGAAGTCAGTGATTGATTATGTGTGTGTGGATGAGAGAATGAGAAGGTGTGTACTACATGAGAGAGTATACAGAGGTTGGGGGATTGACCTTTCTGACCACCATTTGGTGAAGGTGAAAGTAAAGGTAAATATGCGATGGATCAATTGAAGGAGAGAAAGACAGGAGGAAGTAGTACAGAAAAAGAGGGTAGAAAGGTTGCAGGAGGATGAAAAAAAAAAAAAGCAGAATATATGAGAGAAGTGGAGGAGCATATAGTGTAAATATGCTTTCGAGTAGACGGGGGAGGTGGAAGGTGTGTATAAGATATTCAAAGAAGAAATCTGTGCAGCATGTGAGGTGGTGTGTGTGATGAAGAGAAGAGGAAAGGGAGTGCAAGGGACAGTATGGTGGAATGAAGAGGTGAGACAAGCTGTGGCGCAAAAAAAGAGAGCATAGTGAGTGGCTGGAAAGTAGAGGCATGGAGGAAGTTGAGAGACTGAATAGTTATATGAAGAGACGAGAGAGGTGAAATGATTGGTAAGAGAGAGTAAGAAGAAACCGGATGAGAAATTTGGGAGGAATTTGAGGGTAAAGTGGTGGGATTGTAAGAAAATGTTTTGGAAGGAGGAAACGAGAGTCAGACAGGGTGATAAAGAAGGTAGTAGGGGACTAAAGGATAAAAATCGTAAATTGGTGGTGGAGAAGGGGAAAAAAATTAGCAGATGAAGAAAACACTTTAAGGAATAGCAAAACATAAAGAAAGGAAGTAATGCGAGGATAAGTGGTTGCGGAATGGCTGGGAGAAGGAGAAAGATGAGTAGGGAGGAGGAGATCAGTAGGATGGAAGAAGTTGAAGGAATGAAGAAAGTCAAAGTGGTGAAAGCCCCAGGATTTAACGGAATGTGTGGTGAAATGCTGAAGCTTGGGGGAAACATAGTACTCGTAGTAGACTGAATATGGAAGTTGTGTAGAATGGCCTGAGAGAAAGGTAGAGTCCCGGAGGATTGGAAGTCAGGTATAATTATTCCCATATACAAGGGAAAGGGGGGGGGGGAGAAAGAAGTGTGTGGTTATCATAGGGAAATTTGTCTTCTTAGTGTAATAGAAAAAGTATATGATAGGACACTTATTGACAGAGTAAGAGAAATAATACAAAGGAAGTTGTTGGAGATGAACAGGGAGGTTTTCGGAAGGCAAGAGGTTGTGTAGATTAGATATTCATCCTAAGGTCTTTAGTAATGAAGCTTCTAGAGAAGGAAAAGAAATTGTATGTGGCCTTCATGGATTTGGAGAAAGCATATGACATAATGGACAGACAAGGTATGTGGAAAATATTAAGAATATATGAAGTAAATGGAAAGCTTCTGAACGCCATGAAGAATATATATATGAGATAGCTACGGCTGCAGCGCGTGTGAATGGTGAACTGTGTGAATTTTTCGGTCCGAATGTTGGATTGAAACAGGAATGTATCATGTCTCCATGGTTGTTCAGTCCGTGTATGGATGGGGTTATAAAAGAGATGCAAGGTAGGGCAATGGATGTTGGGGTGACCCTAATCGGACATGGCAGTGTTTGGAAACTTCCTGTTCTGTTGTTTGCAGATGATGTGTATTGTTACGTGAAGAAGAAGGGGAACTAAAAGGCTTAAATAAATTTGGGAAAGTGTGTAAGGAACGGAATGTAAATGTGATTGTAGTGAAGAGTAAAGTTGTTTTCTTCTTTAAAAAAAAAAGTCACTGAACCCACAGTGACGCTGGATGGTTAGGAAATGGAAATTGTGAGTGCATTTAAGTACTCAGTACATAAGGCCGGAAGTTTAGAATATGAAGTGTTTGAAACGGTAGAACACGGAAGAAAGCTTGCTGGTTCTTTGAAAGCAGTGATAAGAAACACGGAAGTGAGGATGGAAGTGAAAAAGTCGCTGCATGATAGTACTGTGACACCAACTCTAACGTACGGAAGCGAAGCTTGGACCTTGTAAAAGGACATAAGTCAAAAGTGGGAGTAGTTGAAATAAGTTATTAGGACAGCATGTGGAGTTGCATGGAGCAACAGACTGACAAATGAGGAAGTGAAGGAACGTTGGGATAGAAAGCGTTAGGAGAAATACAATGAGGTGTTTTGGCCATTTGGAGAGAATGGATAGCGAGAGACTAACAAGAAGAGTATATGTTGATGAGCTGGAGAGAGGGGGAGCGAGAGGAAAAGACCAAGAAGAGGGATGGAGCATAGAGGTATATGAGAGGGAGGTATGAGCTGAGGGGTTGGCAGCGAAATGGCAGGGGAATGAGCGACATTGTAGCCATTTTTCTTTTCATTTTTCTTTTTTTTTTCATCCCTTACGGGATTGAGGAGTCTGGCTAGAGATAGATAGATAGATATAATGTCCTGATTTCCCCTCCACCACACACACACACACACACACACACACACACACACACACACACACACACACACACACACACACACACACACACACACACACACACACACACACACACACACACACACACACACACACACACACACACACACACACACACACACACACACACACACACACACACACACACACACACACACACACACACACACACACACAGATGGTGATGAAGTTGATGTAACGACGAACAGTTGGTGTGTGGCTGTTGGCAAGGTCTCACCTGTTGCAATGAACAACGTATGCACACGAACATTATACCAGTATGTTCACTGATCATCGATATGACCTTACCAACACACCATGAAAACACCTCACCCCTCCATTACCACAACACCAGATCTGAATGTGATATACCTGGTGCATCACAAGAGAGATGATAGGTGTTAGTGTCCAGGAGTCAGGAAACATCAGAGGGCTACAGAGGATGTTCTTTATTAGCACCTCATGGATGGACAACTGGACCATGGGAAAAGGCCATCATTTGGTGCAAAATGTTACACACACACACACACACACACACACACACACACACACACACACACACACACACACACACACACACACACACACACACACACACACACACACACACACACACACACACACACACACACACACAAAACTTCGATTCCAGGCTGGTGCAGGGAACAACATCAGCATTTCCCTTCTGTAACTCAGACTTTACCGATCATTCAAAAGACCTTACCGACACTCCATAAAACACACCACTTCCTAGTGAGACAGACCGAACACGTATTCGATATGAACTGTAGTTATTATCGCCTAATTCGTGACACGCGAAGCTGTGTGGCACGTAGAAGGACTGCTGAGTCTCAGGAACAGACTGTTAAGCCAGTGGAGTGGAGGCTCCATGATGTCGTCTCCCTTGCAAAACTCGCAGAGCCAATGGGCAGAGCTTGCGGCCACAGACTCAAGCAGTCTCGAGTGGATGCCCCTAACACTTTCGTATTATTTCATAAATTATAAATTATTCCTGTGGATACATCAAACTCCAAAATACATGTAAAACTGCAATGGAATGACAAAAAAAAAAAAAAAGACAATTCCTACTTAGGCCTACTTCCTGTACTACACTAGCAGCACCAGTAATTACTCTTTAGAACCACAATGGCACCAGCACCACCACAGATTTCTTCACTGTACTAGCATCACTTCCTTTCTAACAGTAAAAGTAAATTTGTTAGTCGCCTGATGACTTTTTCTCTGCTTCTTAATTAAGTTGGCAACATTGGTTTTAAGCAAAAGGGTCCCAGTGATTATTAAGATTTCACACTTTCTTATGGGTAACAAGGGAAGATACAATAGGTTTCAACAAACATGACTACAAAAGCATTTGCATGAGCTCATGGAGAACTGCTTTGGAAAAGATGAAGAGTAAATCAGATTATCCAGCATATATTTTCATTTTAATAAATTTTTCACTGGTGGAAGATTGTAGAATCTCTCCTATCCCATTGGATACATCCACAAGCCCAGCAAGCTGGCTTGTAAAATGGACTAGATAAGGGAATATTAACAATATATGCACATTACAACTAACCATGAAAGAGTTCACCCATGAATACTATTAAAGCAGCTGTACCTGTGTGTGTGTGTGTGTGTGTGTGTGTGTGTGTGTGTGTGTGTGTGTGTGTGCAAAGATTAATCATCTGGTCGTCTTAGCTTGGTGCCCGCGTAGGTAGGTTAGTGGGCAGATGGGTGGTGTGGGTTGGTAGATGGACTAAGGGGTTGGGTAACGCTGGGTGGATGCAATAGGTGGAGTGAATGGATGTGGCTGCGAAGTGTGTGGGGTAAATGTATGGTGTGGGCAAGCAAGGTTTGGTGGGATAGGTAAGTGGCTGATTATGACGGCTGGCTGGGGTGAGTGGGTGAGTGGACAAGATGGTACTGTAAGGTGGACTGGGTATGCGGGTCGGCTTTGTGGTTGGGTGGGTTTTGTGGGCGGAGGTGTTGCTTCCTCGAGGATAAGGCAGGAAAGGGCTTACTAGACTGGGTGGGTGGATAGGTATGTGGGTGGGTAGGTGGGTGCAAAGATGAGGGAAAATAGGTCCACAGGGGAACAGTTCTGCTAGGCAAAGGTCTTTGAGGGATATGTCGTTGGGGAAATGGTACCAGGTGGAAACACAGATCGAATGGGTAAAAAGATCCTTGGAGGAAGTAGGTCCATGTGAGAAAATACGCCCATGTCGGGATACAGTGTCCAGGGGGAAAAAAGGTCCGTGGATAAAAATGGATCCATGGAGGAAACATTGATCCACAGGTAAAACAGTTCTTTGGGAAAAGTGTCTCATTTAAGGGTAACCAACGTTGGTTCACGAAGGAAAATTAGGTCCATGGCTGAACGTAGGGTCAGGAGGGAATATACGTCCATGGAAGAAATATCGAAACCCTGGTGATATAGGTCCATAGTGGAAAACAGGCCCAAAGAGGAAATGGGTTCATGAAGGAACATGAGCCAAACCCAAGGAGGAAATGGGTTCATGAGGGAACATGAGCCAAACCCAAAGAGGAAATGGGTTCATGAGGGAACATAGGCCAGGCCCAAAGAGGAAATGGGTTCATTAAGGAACATGAACCCAAAGGAGATAAAAATGGCCATGGAAGAAAATGGGTCAAGGGGTGGAAATAGGTCCATGAGGAGAAATAGGTGGGTTGGGAGACGACCCTTGGAGGTGTAGACGGAGAACTTATGTGGTAGCTTACCCTTATCTATCCATATAGATAAGTGGAATATATATATATATATATATATATATATATATATATATATGTGTGTGTGTGTGTGTGTGTGTGTGTGTGTGTGTGTGTGTGTGTGTGTGTTTTACGCTCCAGCAGGGAATAGAATCCGAAATATCTAGACAGAATCGGGTACTGTCACCACTACACTATGGCGTGATAAAGCTAAGCCACCTGAATTCTATGATGAACCAGATAAATCCGTTCTGGGGGGATATGTTTCAATCTCAGCACATCAAGACATTTGCTTAGCCCCACGCAACTCGGCAAGAGAGAGAGAGAGAGCAGTTTTAATATATCCCAGCCAGTGCACGAGCGTCTTTATATTTTGAAGAAACACACATTCAACGAGTGTGTACAAATATTTTTTACGCTCCAGCCGGGAATCGAACCCGAGACTCTAGACAGTAGTCAGGTACTGTCTACCACTACTCCATGGTGTGTGTGTGTGTGTGTGTGTGTATATATATATATATATATATATATATATATATATATATATATATATATATATATATATATATTAAGGTGGTCCTTAGATACATAGAGAAAACCGAATATGGGATACCTTCACAGGCCATCCCCTTGTATTGTGCCACTGATATAAAAACACCGCATGTAAAATTTTTTTGTACATTGCTCTGGTGCCCCAGCGGCCCTGAAGTTGCTCCCTATATAGAAGAATGGGACCATATTTTCTGGGAGCCTCTCATCGATCCGCAAGAGGGCATGGTCATGGCGGGAAAGGTGGGAAAGTGACAGGGAGGGAGGAGAGAAGACGAGATGGCGACTGGACGGGTAGGGGTAGGGCAAAGGGGAAAGGGAACTGGGCGGTCAGTACTGTGTCATTTCCCCTTTTTTTAAGCTTAGCTAAAGTTGTTTTGTGCATTACGAAGGTAAATAACATAGTCTTTCATCTAAGAAATCTTTCCAGGTGGTGAGTCAATCTCGAAGTGTGATTGCAATGGCTACAGCTGGCAAACAGCCTTCTTTCTAGGAGGATGACGACCACGACAAATGTAAGGAAGAGAAGGAAACCAGGTAGAAGACCTGGGTCTGGTTGTATTGACAGCCCCGACCCAGCTCACAGGTGGTTAATTGCCATCAAACGGCAGCACCTCCAGCGGCTGTTCCATTTTCTGCAGAAGGAAAAGAGGATCTTACTGGATGCTACAATGATAATGGAATCTGTGGTCATTGAATTCTGGTATTGCGTCAGACTTCCAATGACACAGAGAAAGCACAGGGTCCCAGAAGAGGGAAATCTGTACGAGGAATGGCATTCCCTGAGCATTAGGAAGGACAGGAAGACTCAGATGGAGGAAGGGAAGTGAGCTGGCTTCAGACTGAAGCTGAAGAGCCTCTTCGACTTGGCGTGCACGGATGCCATGAAGCTGCTGAGGAATGAAGAGGACAAGGTGTTTCCGAAGGTTTAACGGGAGGGAGGCCACCAAGGCCTCGTTATTGACCGGAAGCTGTCCAATGCTGAAGTGAAGAAGTGTGAGAGAAAGGAGGCTTCCTGAGCTCGGAAACTACGAGAGCAGCAGCGGCTGGCAGCGTTGGAAGCTTCTGTTTAGTTGGAAGGCTCTGAAGAAGGCAAAGAAAACAAAGACCCTGTTCCCGGACCATCCACATCAACTGCCACATTCTCACCCAAACGACAACGATCCTAATCTCTAGCACCTATCATCACTCTGGAGTGCCTAATGCTCTGGACCACATATAGTCCAGCAACCACAATGCTGTCCACATCTCAGCTGCTGCAGCATCTGTGTCTGGCAAGGAATCTTCAATTATCACTTTGAACGGGCAGAGCATCCATGGAGGCAAATCAAGGCCCGTGGCAAACATGCAGTAGCTCTGTGCTCATCCATCAAGCCTGGTGTTCCTCTCACTATTCACTGGGACAGTAGGATGGCCAAGAAATGTTCGAGTATTTACCCATCCTGGCATATGGAGAGGGAATTATGAAGCTGTTGAACATCCCCAAACTGAAATCAGGAACAAGAACTGTCATGGTGGAGGTGATCTTTGCTACCCTGCAAGAATGGGACCTGGTGGATTTAGTGACCAACATGACCTTCAACACAACTGCTAGCAACATAGGAATTCGCACTGGGCCTTCACTCCCCGCACTCCCCTGCAGGAAGCACATCAGTGAGATCTGCATCCAGAAAGTCTTCAGAGTCTGCACTAGCATCATCACATTAGGGCCAGCCATCCCTTTCCTCAAGCATTTCAAGCAGGAATGGACCTTCATCGTAGCTTATCGCTTGAAGCTGCTCGCCAACCTTCCTGCCCATTGCAATGAGGCCATCACGTTCTGCCATCTTCAACTCACCATCCAACAGCCATGGGAAGATTACTGGGAGTTGCTTGAGCTCACGGTGATCATCCTCAATGTAGTTCCTCCTCGAGGTTTCCACAATTTGCGGCCTGGCACCTACCACCTTGCCCGCTGGATGGCTAAAATCATCTACTCAGTCAAGATTTACCTCTTTCGCAGGCAGTTCAAGCTTACTGTGCAAGAGCTTGCCACACTCAAGTGGTTTGTCATATTTGCCATCATGATTTATGTCCCATACTGGTTCACAGCACCAGTTGCTGCTTCTGCTTCCCAGAACGACCTCAGGTTTCTTCAAGACATCCTGGACTTCAGTGACTTGGACCTCTCATCCACTGCTGTGAAGGCCTTCAGTCCTCATCTCTGGTACCTCTCTGAGGAGATGGTTTGCCTGGCATTCTTTGTCGAGCCCCTTGACACAGCTCTGGAGAACAAGGAGGGCGATGAGCCTGAGAAGAGAGGAACTGTGGAGCTGTCTGTGGCTGTCATTCGAGTGAAGAACCTCCCTGATTTCTTAATGAGCACCACTCGCTTCTTTCCGTTTTTCCTTAGCTCCTCCAATGGGTTCCTCGATGTCGACCCATCCACGTGAGATGACTACAAGAAGGTCAAGCAATGCCTCAAGTCACTGAAAGTCATGAACAATCTGCTGAGTGAAGATTTGCACTCCCTGTCATTACCAAAGTTGAGAAGCAGTGGCAATTTCTGTTCCAGGTTACAGAGGCTCATTGTCAATGATTCCCAGACACTCTAATGGCAACCGTGACCTCTCAAACTAGACAACAATGAGTGGGGGATCGGTTCCCATGACATCCCCCCAACAAGGGGCAAGTACTTACACTGTGAGGGGGACCTAGGTGTCCCAATGGGGTATTCAGACCAGATGGCACAGAATGTGAACTTCTGGGTCTTTGAGGCATCAGTAAATACTACAGTATAAGCCTGAAACTTTGCACGAAGGATTTTTATACCAAGAGGAACAAAAGTGCGGGGGGGGGGGGAGATAAAAAATCTACAACTTCGACAATAGACCACCCAATATATATACTGTATATATATATATATATATATATATATATATATATATATATATATATATATATATATATATATATATATATATATATATATGGAGCCTTTGTGGTACGGTGGTAAAGTTTGCTTTTTCATACACTGAAGAACGAGGGTTCGCGCCCCGCCAGGGTAATAAACTTTGGGAGCATTCTTCTGGCCACGTACTGCATTGGCGGACACAGTGGGTGCTGTGGTTGAACCAGTCTCGCATACTATAATGTATGCTTGTACCCAGTCGGCTTGTGCGGGCCGATTACACTTAGTTCACAGACTACACACACATCCAAAGCCACTCCAACACAATCTCTACGAGACAACCTAAGCCACTTGGTAGAGATGCATTGGCTGTATCGTCCCCACTTCGGTAGGGATAGGCCAGTCCTGAAGTGGACACTCAAATGGCTGATGAGATGATATATATATATATATATATATATATATATATATATATATATATATATATATATATATATATATATATATATATATATATATATATATATATATATATATATATATATATAAAGATTTTAAAACCAACCAATGGAAGGATACAGAACCTGTCTTATTAGACTCGGTAGAGTCATGAGCTGATCAGACCGCATAGTGAACCAGATATGGGAACAATAACAACAGAGGCACAGCTGCGTTCTTGAGTAGGGGTACCGTACACAACAGCTCGTGTTGTCTACTGTACTGTCAGCTGCATGTAATACGTGGTACATTTCCACTTACTGTCTGGCAAAATAATTATTAATAAGCCATGAAGGAAGTGGATTACTTCCACATCCTTTCAGCACTGGACGCTACAGTAGACGAAAAGGGTAGATGTATATTCCTGTTTATGAGTACAGCTGTACAACACTGTGATTTGAGTTAGCGAATATGGCGGCACTAGGCTGGCACTCTCTTAAAATGTGTGACATCATGCAGCCTCCCTATTAATAAACCTCCTTGGTCAAACCTACATCCAGAGTTGGAAACATGAAGACAAACATATTACACACACACACACACACACACACACACACACACACACACACACACACACACACACACACACACACACACCGGCCAACATGACGGCTCTGTGGTGTGGATGATCCCTCATCACGTGAAACTCTTGTCCTGATTGGAGCCACTCCTTCACCGCCACCACCTCTCGTCCCAGTACCCAGCTGCACACAACACAGAACCACAGTTAAGTCAGTGGTAACAGTATCAACACCCTAAGCCTCCTTTTGACTGTCTGCTGGTTAAAATTATTATTACCAAAGTTGCTCTGACCATATCAGGGTCAGCGATGGAAGAATGAACACTTCGGGGCTCCTATAGACTCACTCTCAGCTGAATGAAATTATCCGACTTCAGCTGGAATGCAGTACTCTGGTTGTTCTGACAATGGGAGGGATGCAGGTGATATTATTAACTCTCTTAGGTACCTGGCATTAATTTTCACCTGTATAAAATCATCTGGTTTTAGCTTGAATAGAATGCCGGAATTTGTTGCGGACATTCATAGGTTAAACTAGTCAATTAAACCACTTGAGTCCCACAACATAATAAAAGTATATTCTACGTACAATCAGACTACTTTTTTCAGTTTGTGGGAGCGTCCCAGTGGCGTATCTGAGGGGGGGCGGGGGGGGGGGTGTTGTTTGAAACTGCCCTCCGGGCCTCTAATTGAGGGGGCCCCCAGAAGCCTTAAAAATTTATAAGCTTTTTTATTAATATTAAAATATATATATATTTATCATCCCGACAATCCTGGCTGAGATATTACATAACTTTTGAGAATTAGGGGGCTAGGTTCTTCGTGGGGGGGGGGGCGCAAAGAACCTAGCCCCCCGGGCCCCCAAATCTCTAGGTATGCCCCTGGAGCGTCCCCTTGGTGAAAGAGATGAAGGAAGTCATACCTCACTCATCCATTTCGAGCATCCTCTCTAGTGTGAGGAAAAACTAAACAGCAAGAGAAAACTGGAAGAATACATTAGAGGATTGAAGGAGTTAAACTCACCATTTTCCAGCTATTTTTTCCGAGGAAAAACCTACTGTCACCTAACACAATCCAAGTTAGCCACACCATATCTAACCACGCCTAAGCTAACCTAACAAGGCACACATCAAGCCTACCTATACCAACCAGCTTAACCTACCCTGACGAATCATACCAAACCTATCTACACTCAGTCTAATATAAACTATCTTATCCTAGCCTAACCAACATCCGAAGTCAAACCTGCCTATGCCTAATTTAACATCAACCTATCCTAAACTAGCCTAACAAGTTACACAAAATCAAATCTGCTTACACAATATCTATTATCAAACTGCCCACCTAACCTAACCAAACACACCATACTAACCTTGCCACATCCTAAACTATCTTAGTCTATGTATACTTAACCTACCGGTACTGTAAGCTGACGAAATCAGGGTTGCCTACACCTGATCTAACGTCAACAAATGAAAACTTAACCTAACCAAACACATCTAACCATATATACCTGTTTCTAATCTAACATAACCGCTACCACCTTGCAGTCAAACACCCAGCTGAACACACAACAGGACAGCTAGGTTTGTCAGGTTTACTGTAAGTCGCATAGGGTAGTTGGGTTGTGGTAGTTTTGGTTTAGCTTGACAAGAGTAGATGGGCTTAGGATAGATTCCGTTAGATGTTGCTTGGTTAGGTTAGGTTTAATTAGTGTAGGTTTATTTGATTGATTTATTTATCTATTTTTAACATTTGACTCATGTGGTTTAGTCGTGATAGCTTAACTTGATGTAGGTCTGGTAAGGTTTGGATTTGCTACGTATGGGTAGGGTAGATTATATTTGGCATTCCCTACAGTTAGTGACACATGTTGGCAATAAACTCCAACCGCCTCTAGGATCCAGTCGGAGTGCCTTAATCCACTAGCCCACAAACTGTCATTTGGTTTTATAGTTACCTCCCAACGTAGTAACTATTTAATTACAGGAAAAGCTTGGGCTTGTCACTTAATGGAGAGTCACTTGAAGGTTGAGTGAATGGTGGGTGCCTTCATGTACTTTTAAGTGTTATTATGAACTCCACATTCTGCGGCGTTCTTTTTAAAATTGTAGATATTCTTTCTTTCTTTTTTATTTTATTTTTTGCATGGAAGGGATGAGGGGAGAAGATCTAGAAGGATGCCATTTCAAGACCATTCGAGATGAAGACTTGAAATTTTAAGGTGTGATGTATCTTTGTTGCAAACTTCTTTTGGCATAAAAACGTTTCTTCCTAGCACTAGCACCGCACTAGTGCCCTCTATGTTATTTTTTTTCGATTTTTGCTCTTCTGCGCAGGAAAAACTACTAAATCAATTGCTTTGCAAATGTTCCAGTATGTAGTCGTCAACATATACTAGCGAAGCAGGGTATTATTACTGAGATCCAAGTCATACTTTCTGAGATACTGAGGAAAATCAAAATGGCCGCCTCAAGCCTGAAAGTGCAAAATCGAAAAGTATTAGCCCTATTTTGTCCAAACTCGGTAGAAATGTAGTGGGTCATGAATGAACATGCACTGCATAGTACGACTGACCTTGACCTTGATCTCAAGGTCAAAGGTCAAAATCCGTAAAAGTATTTGATTCATACCAAAAGTCCCTTAATATTAGATCTACAATGTTAAAAATATTTTCATCTGGAATGTGGAAATCTTGAATACTGCTTCAGCAGTTTCAGAATTCTGGTTATTATTATTATTATTATTATTATTATTATTATTATTACCCTTAGTATTACCATTTAAAAAACAGACCAGAGGTAGGAAAAACAAATGATTTTAAAAAATAATAGATGCACCAGATTACTGGTATCCTCCAATCATACAAAATTTGTAACAGTTGGGCTCAAACAGCAGTATGGAAAAGCGAGTTCCAAAGAGATGCAGTTCGGGGAATAAGAGATTTCTCATAGGCGGAAGTTCTGCAATGTGGCAGTGTGACATTCCAGTCATGAGCACTACCAGATTCCCATGTAGCGCGAGGGAAGCCACAATGGATGCAACTTCGTTCGAGCATTTGTCATGAAAGCGTCTGTAAAATGATGCAAGGGAGGCAACATTCCTTCTTACTTGTAGGGGAGGCAGTTTATTAGTAATAGTGGGGTTATTGATAATTCTGACAGTTTTGTTCTGAATTTTATCTACTTGTTTTAGTGGACCCTCTTCACATTCATTCAACAAGGGTGACCAATACAGTATTCCAGCTGAGAGCACACATGACTCTTATAAACTACAGCTAACTGCTTGTCAGTGAAGAAGCTATGGGCTCTATACATTAGTCCAAGTTTCTTTGAGGCGGTTTTAGCAAGTGACCAGAAGTGAGACGTCCAGTTGAGAGCCATGTTAAGTGAAACACTGAGAATTTCAATACTTCTGGAGATAAAAATATTAGCAGCATTGAAGGTAAAACAGGAATCTGGCAATATCTATTTATTTTAAATTGTATATATCTGGTTTTGCTAGAGTTAAATGAGACAGTGTTATTTTGTCCCCATTCAGTGATCCTTTATGGAGATGGTTGTACTGAGTTGTGAGTTACAGATATTAAACTTTGTGAATGAGTGTTTAAGTGTGAATGAACTGTGAAGACTTGAACCATCTGCATAAGAAAGGATGGGATTGTGGGTGACAGATAAGAGATCATTAATATGAATTAGGAATACGGTTGGAGCCAGAACTGATCTTTGTACCATGCCAGTGTTAATAGAGTGGAAATTAGAATATATATCATCTATTTTTTTTTTTTTTGTTGCTGAGATATGAGGAAGTCAGAGGAACAAAAGACATTAGTCCATAGCAAGGGAGTTTGGATAGGAGGGAATGATTCCACACTCTGTCAAAAGCTGTAGAAATATTAAGGGCTACTGCATGAGTTTCTCCATGTCAATTGATTGATGGATGGAAAGCACTCTCGTCTGTGTGGGGCTTAAACTCACCTCCCTACTGCAGGG
Organism: Coenobita brevimanus; assembly: GCF_032717465.1. Taxonomy (NCBI): domain Eukaryota; kingdom Metazoa; phylum Arthropoda; class Malacostraca; order Decapoda; family Coenobitidae; genus Coenobita; species Coenobita brevimanus. The sequence goes on from NC_136969.1 coordinate 8,150,531, forward strand.
GGTGAGATGAAGGTGGCGGGGGAGGGGGAGGGAGAGAGAGACAATGAGGGGGAGATGTAGCAGTCATAGGAGGTACAGGGGAGGAGAGAAGCAGCAGCTGGTGGGGTGTGGCACGGGGCGGGGGCAGAGGACGTGGGGCATGAAATGGCCGTATGTGACGGTTTCTGAGAGTGTGAGGGGTGCCGTGATATTCAACCGTCACTTGGTAGGGGTTAGGGACGCGGATGATGGTATGGGGACCCGTGGTTCGTGGGAGCTTGTGGGGGGTGGGGAGCTGTGCTATCATGACAGTGTCGCCCAGTTTGTAAGGGTTGGAGGCAATGTCGGGGGGAAGGTCCAGGTTGTTCTGAAGGTGGGATAGCTGCCGCTTGAGGTGGTGAAAGGGGTCAGATGTGGGAGAAGAGGTTGGGGGCTGTAAGTGTTGTCGCAGGGGTAGGAGGAGAGGTGTTTCCCCAAACACTCATTCGTACGGTGAAGTTCTGTCCTCTCGGGGGCAGGAGTTTATGCCCCATTGTATGATTTTTACATGGGCGGGCCAGTCGTCATCTTTGGTAGCGTCAATCCGGGTTCAGAGTTGGTTCATCAGTGTACAATAGCTCTGTTCACAGATAGCGTTTCCTTGGGGCCAGTAAGGGGATGAGTGAGATATGTGGTAGCCGAAGATGTAGGCTAGCTCCTCCCAGAACTTGCTGGTGAACTCTGGTGCATTATAGGAGTGTATGGCCTGAGGGATACCAAAGTATGGAAAAACATGCTGAATCAGGGCGTCAGCCACTGCGACAGCATGGTGTTCTTTTGCCGGGCAGTCTATGAAGAATTTCGAACACGTATCAATGAACGTGATAATGTACTGATAGCCCGATTTCGGGGGTAGAGGTCCCACTATGTCAATCACCAATAACTGCCAAAGTTTGTGGGTGGTGATGTGCCCTGATGGACTGGTGGTGTGGGTGATGTCCTTACCCAAGGCGCATGTTCATCAGGATTGGATAATCTCCTTGGCTAGGGTGGAGGTATTGGGCACCCAGTAGGTGTTGTTAAAGACCTTCAGGAGTTTTTTCGTGCCCAGGTGAATTCCGTTGTGGTTATGCAGGTGCCGGAGGGCATCAAGGGCGGTGTCGGGGGCTAGGATCAGATGCCTGGATGGAGTGAGCAGGTGGTTGCCCTAGCGATATAACTTTTTGAAGAGATGTTGGGGAATCCAAGAGGGTCGTTCCTTACGATGCCTCTGTTGGAGGAGATCTGGCTCCGGTTGTACAGCATTGATGGTGAGCCGGGAGAGAGCATCTGTGTTGGTATGGAGTTTGCCAGGGCGGTGTAAAACTTCATAGTTAAACCCCTCCATTGTCTCGCACCATCTGATGAGCTGGGCGTTGTGGGTGTCAGACTGACGCAGCCATTAGAGGGACTGATGTTCAGTAATGATGGTGTCTTGGGTCTCTGACAGGTATGCCCAGAAATGCTCTAGTGCCCAGATGATGCCTAGGCACTCCCTCTTTGTGGCAGTGTAATTTTTTTCTGCTTGTTTGAGGGTGTGGCTGGCACAGATGATGATGTGCTTGTGGCCCTCTTGGCCTTGGGCTAGCACAGAGCCAATTGCAATCAAGGAGACGTCGGTGTAGAGTCAGATTTGGAGGGGATAGTTGGGAAAGGCCATGACTGGGGCGGAAATGAGTTTGTCCTAAAGTTGTTGGAAGGCGGCTCATCTCTCATCTGTGCAGACGAACGGTTCTCCCTTCCGGGTCAGGTCGTGGATTGGCTTTGCAATGTGGGCGAACCCCTTCACGAAACGTCGGCAATAGGATGTCAGGCTGAGGAAAGCCCAAATTCCGTGAACGTCTTGTGGCGGGGGGATGTCCACGATGGCGTGGAGCTTGCCTGGATCGAGAGATATGCCAGCCTGGGAGATGACATGTCCCAGGAATGAGACGGTTCTGGCAGCCAGGACGCACTTGGAAGGCCGGAGTTTGAGGCCTGCTTGTTGTATTTATGTGAAGACCTGGTGAAGGCACTGAAGGTGATCGACCCAGGTCTTGCTAAAGACAATGACGTCATCTAAGTAGGCTAGACAGATCACCCAGGTGAGGCTGCTGAGGACAGATTCCATTAGTCTTGAGAAGGTGGTGGAGGCATTACAGAGGCCGAAGGGTAGACATTAAATTCATTATGTTTCCCATTGCTGGTCAAGCAAGCAGTCTTGCCTCTGTCTTCTGGTCGCACTGGGACCTGCCAATACCATGACTGGAGTCGCCTATTCGCGGGAGTGGAGTAGCGTCCTTGGTGGTTACGTCATTGAGCTGGCAGTAATCTACGCAGAACCGCATTGTGCCATCCTTCTTCTTCACGAGGATGATGGGGAAGGACCAAGGGGTGGTGTAGGGGGAGATGACTCCGGCTTCAATCATCTCTTGAACCTGGCAGTCTTCCTCTTCCCACTGTTTGAGGTTTTTCTACCGGGATGGCTGTCTGACCGGATTCTGTATCTTCTGCGGGTGCTGGTTCGTTCTCTGGCTCCTCGTTCTCCAAGGAGGAGACTTTACGTTGGCCTGGGATGGTGGTCTTTTGCCTGGCAGCTTTCAATTGGTCCCTGATATCATGCAGTGGGCACCTGGAGCTGCAAGCTGAGAACTCCCAGGGATTCACCAGAGTGAGGTTGGGGTTCTCTTTGTGACTGGGGCGCCGGTGGGTGAGGTGCGCCCTAGACAGGCTGGGTGCTGGGGTGGGGCTGGTGTGGGGCATAGGCAGACGTGGCTTGACTGGAGGAGCCGGGATGTTCAAAGTGAAGATTTTCACCACATTGATTTGCTGGGATGTGGGGCGGGAGGTCAGGAGGTGGTGTATGAGTTGGATATCCTTATCCATGTCTCTGGTAGGGTCAGGGATTGTAAAATGCTCCTTGACCATGCTGGGAAGAACTCTGAGGAGAGTATTGAAAGTGTGTTGCTCCCGGGTTTCATTAACTGCCTCCGGGTAAGCAGCAGTGACCAGGCGTCTGGCCTGGATTAAAGTGTCATCAAAATTGCCATCATAAGTTAGGCTATCCAATTTGGATAGCGCCACCACTTTACCTAGTGATGGGGTGATGGTCTGAATCACGAGTTTCATGAAATTCTGCCAGGTGAGCCCTGGGACGATCTTGGGTGCAATACTGGCTGCCGCTTTACCCAGTAGCAGGAGTGTAACTGCGATTTTTGCTTGTCATCTTCGAACCCGATGTCTAGCAAAGGTTTAATAATTGCCAGGTATGTGTGAACATCATACTGGTTGAATTGGGCAATTGCTCATGAAGTTTGGTTGCCATTTTGCGGGTATTTCCTGATTACTTGTCTCATAAGCCCGAGTCAAGAACCACCGCTGTCCACCAGTGTAGTGCTAGGTGTTTTGGGGTCGGCCTCTCATCCCTTTAACGCCTAATGTGTAGCTGGGTTCTCTTTCTAGACTGGAGCTTAGACAAATAAGAGAGAGGCAGGACACAAAAAGTCAAGGCAAGAACCTTACACGTGCATTGCTAAATTCTACAAGTGGAATGGGAAGATGTCACAAGAGTAATTATTCTAAACAATTATAAACCTTAGGCCTGGATTGTGGATATTAGTATCACACAGGATACTATTTGAGACAAGATCAGGTAAAGTGAATAGCACTACGATCAGGAGTCCTAGGGCAGTGAAACCAAATACTGTCAGTTGGGGAAGTCCGGGTTTTATCTATCAGGTGGAGTTCTGTTCACTAGGGCCGTGGCACTGCTTTCATTGTTGGCAGTTTAACTTGTTTGTCCGTCATATTATTAATTATTTGATTGCACTGGAGCCTCCGTATGATCTCAGCGTGAGGCTGTATTACTAAGATGGTAGCACATCCACTCACACAGACACTTATTTCACTCCCCGGCTGTATTCGCTGTCTCACAGTTACTTTATTTATTCCACCTTTCTTTTACACTAACACTGACGCTTTTTTTCTGACTTCCCCTATTGTAATAATTCACTGTTCTGCCCTTGCTTCACTGTATCACTTTCACTGTGCTTTCACTGTCACTCACTGTCGGGACTGGGTGTGGTGGCGGTCAGGTACAAGGTCAGCAGAAACAACTCAGCCCTACTACTGACGGGGCTGAGTTCTGCAAGGGGCCTCTTTATTCAGGGGCAGTGAGATCATGCATACAGGCGTCCTTTCTTGTCCGGGGCTGCTGGTGGCGATGGGTCCCGCACTCTTGGGGCTCGGGGCTGGAGTCTGGCCCTCTGGGCTGGGGCTGAAAAGCTGCCTGAGTCTTTCACTCAGGTGCCTGATAGAGGACGAGGATCTCCGGCGTCAGGGTGTAGGGATGTCCTGCCCGTGGGTCTTGGGGGCGGTCTGGAGGTCCTGTGGGCTGCTGTCTCTGGTGGTCGGGGATGCTGTCAGGAGTGGGCTGCGGCATCAGCCTCCGTCAGGGTCTGTCAGGTGAGGCCTCTCAGGGACCGGCTGTAGTGAGAAGAGCCTGGTGGATTTCACGGGGTCTCTCCAGTAGTCCTCTAGGCTGGGGCTTCCCTCTGGGTCATAGTCTCGTGCAGGGGAGTCAGCACCTGACAGAGGAGCGGCTACCAGCCATCTCCTCTCGTAGGGCCCGGCTACTGGCCATGGCCTTGGGGAGGGAGCAGCTACAGGCCGACTTGGCGGCACCTTCGGAGTGGCTACCAGCCATCTCCTGACGAAGGAGGGAGAGGCTACAGGCCATCTCCTTATTACCTCCAGAGCGGCTGCAGGTCTTCTCCTGTAGGAGGGTTGAGAGGCTACCGGCCATCTCAAGGATGCTGATTGGAGCTAGAGTAATAGTTCCACCCTGATCATGTCGGTGGTCGGCTCGTCTGGAAGGTAGTCTCTTTTTCCTGCTATGGTGGTGGCGGGCAAGTTCCGGGTCATAGGGGCGCACTGCCCGGACGGACTTATGTCCCTGTCGCCTGGAGTCAAGTTGCAATCTATTCACCCCTCTGTAGGCTCCTTCTGGGGGTGTTGGGCTGTCCTCTGTAAGACTATTCAGCATTTTATATATATATATATATATATATATATATATATATATATATATATATATATATATATATATATATATATATATATGATGAGGATACGATGAGATGATTTTATATGATGATGTATGATGATGACAATGCTGTGATGAACTATGATGATTATATGATAAGATGATTATGATGATATGCTGCTGCTGATGATGATGATGTTCATGAAATTGCTGCTCTTTTTCTTGCCCCTGGCTCGAATGACTATAAACTCAATGAACTTCAGAAATCTGGTCCTCTCTTTTTACCCACATATATTTGTGCTCGAGCGAGACAACAGCCAATCCCATTACATCAATGCCGAGTTGACCCAAGACTATGCAGCTCTTATCAGACCAATGGAAGGTAGGAGACCAGCCTAGTTCTCTGGCACCAAGTTACATAAGTAAACGTTCATGTTTTTTTTTTTTTTTTTTTTTATGCGAGGAAGAAGGAACCAAAGGCCATGAGCTCGCAGTAACAGTTCCCTCCAAGAGAAAAACAAAATACAATAGAGAGCCAAATTCAAGATCCGATCATTTTGAGATGCCTGGACACACTGCGTTTGAAAGACTGGAGATCATAGGCAGCAGGAAATACAGACAGAGGGAGACAGTTCCAGAGCTGACCTGTTGCATAAATGAAAGACTGGGAATAACGGTTAACTCTTGCATTAGAGAGTTGGACAGAAAAGGGATGAGAGTTTGCTGCCGGACGGGTGCTACGCGCCCGTCGTAGAGGTGGAGGAATGCAAGCAGACAGTTCAGAGGAGCAGTGACCATTAAAGTAGCGATAGAAAAGAGATAAAGATGCAACAGAGCGGCGAAGAGACAGAGGTTGAAGGGAGTCAGTAAGAGGAGGAGAGTTAATGAGACGAAAAGCCTTTGACTCCACCCTATTGAGAAGAGCTGTATGTGGGGAGCCTCCCCAGACATGAGGGGTGGAAGCATTCCGTGTAAGGCATGACTTTCATTCCCAACTCCAGTGCTCTACCACTAGGCTGTCAGTAGTCCTAAGTGACATCATAATAAGCAAAGGCCGTATTCCTGTGTGTTAAGGAGTCTCCCTAAAACTTTTTCCATACCTTTATCTCCATACAACACGTCTGTGGGAATCTTCTGTTATGTGGTTTATTGGGTTTAGGTGCTTCAATTGGATTTATCCTGTAAGGGTTTACATTCAAGAGATGATTGGAGTTTACTGCTCACATAATGTCACTCACAGGCAAGCGCGGCTGGTCACCCTCACCTTTTATGTAGAAGATGAGTAACCTTACGCCTGGTTCCTACTCTCTTGATGGGGCAAGGCAAGTGTTGGATGATGGTTGACTAAATGGTTGTGTTATGGTTAGATCAGTAATGAAAAGACATAAATACCGTACGTACACGACAGTATTTTTTTTTTCAAATGCAAGAAAGGACCCAAAGGCCGAAGCCCACAAACTGTTCCTTCCAAGAAAAAACAAAAACAATACAAAGGAGAGCTAAATTCAAGATCCGTTCATTTCCAGATGCCTAGACACACTGCATTTGAAAGACTGGAGATCATAGGAAGAAGGAAATACAGACAGAGGGAGACAGTTCCAGAGTTGACCTGTTGCAAAAATAAAGTACTAGGAGTAACGGTTAGCTCTGGCATTAGAGAGTTAGACAGAAAAGGGGTGAGATTTTGTTGCTAGGTAGCACCCGATGTATAGGTGGAGGGATGCAAGTAGACAGTTCTGAGAAGCAGTGGCCATTGAAGTAGAGATAGAAAAAAGATAAAGACACAGCAGTGCAGCAAAGAGACAGAGGTTGAAGGGAGCCAGAAAGAGGAGGAGACTTGATGAGACAAAAAGCGTTTGACTCCACCCCATTGACTATTGAGAAGTGTTGTATCTGGGGAGCCTCCCCACACTTGAGAGTTGTACTCTAAAAGGGGGCGAATAAAACCCGTGTATAAAGTCAACAATTGTGTTGGGGTAAAGAAGGAACAAAGTCGGCCTAGTACACCTAATCTCTTGGAAGCAGGTTTTACAAGAGATGCAATATGAAATTTCCAAGATAAGTCCCGAGTGAATGAAACCTCAAGCATGTTCAAGGATGATGCAGAATTGAGCTGGATATTATTAAACATTCGTGGATACTCCTGTGGAAGATTGTGTCGGGTTGATAGGTGTAAAAACTGAGTCTTTGATGCATTAAAAACAACAAGATTATTTTTACCCCAGTCAGAGATACGAGCCAAGTCAGACATTACGAGTGCCATAGCCTCATCCCTCGTTTGTTGAAGTAACTGCTGAGATGGACGTTGCGGAAACTGAATGGAAAGATGAAGGGTGGAATCATCAGCGTATGAGTGGATAGGGTTAGATGTACAGCTTAGAAGGTCACTGATGAGTAAAAGGAAGAGAGTTGGTGATAGGACAGAGCCCTGAGGAACACCACTGTTGATAGATTTAGGAGATGAACGATGGCCGTCAACAACAGCGGCTATAGAACGACCAGAAAGGAAGCTATAGATGAAGGCACAGATAGAAGGATAGAAACCGTAAGAGGGCAGTTTGGAAATTAAAGATTTATGTCAGACTCGATCAAAAGGCTTTGAGATATCAAGTGCAATGGCAAAAGTTTCGCCAAAGTCCCGAAACGAGGATGACCACTAGTCTGAAAGGTAGGTGAGCAGATTGCCAGTGAAGCATCCCTGACGGAACCCATACTGACGATCAGAAAGATGGTTGTGATAGGAAAGATGCTTTAAAATTTTTCTAATAAGAATTGACTCGAAAACTTTGAAACACAAGATGTTAAAGCAACTGGACGACAGATAGAGGGTTAGGAATGGTCACCCTTCTTTGGAACTGGCTGAATGAGAGCAGACTTCCAGCAAGAAGGAAAGGTACAACTTGACAGACAATGGCGAAAAAGTTTACCTAGGCAGGGTGTAAGGACAGAAGCATAGTTCTTGAGGACAACAGGAGGGACTCCATCAGGTCCATATGCCTTGTTAGAATTGAGGCCAGTGATGGCAGAAAATACATCAATTGAAGAAATTTTAATGTCAGCCATGAGGAAGTCTGAGTGGTTAAGTCATGGATGAACAGCAGCAGAGTCGTCTAAAGTGGAATTTGAGGAGAAAGTCCGAGCAAAGAGATATGCTTTTTCAGTAGAATAAATAGCTACAGAGCCATCAGAACTGAAGAGAAGAGGGAAGGATGATGAGGTAAAGTTGTTTGAAAGCTTTTTGGCAAGGTGCCAGTAGGAGCGGGAAGAATTCGAATTGGGGAGTTGAGAACATTTAGTATGGATAATAGACTTAGCACGATTCCGGGCAGAAACATGAAGAAGATGTGATTCAGGGGGGGGGTTGGCTCTTGTACCTTTTATAGGCCCTCTCCTTGTTGTGGACAGCATTAGAGCAAGTGTGATTAAGCCAAGACTGTCTTGCATTAGTCAAAGGATATAAGAAGGGAATGTAAGCTTCCATGCCCGAGAGAATAACCTACGTAATGCGCAAGACACACTCAGATGGCACCTGTCCATAGAAGCATTAATCAATCCAAGGAAAATCAACGAAGTACTGCCTGAAGGCCTCCCAATCTGCAGCTCCAAAGTGCCACAGACGACGTTTCTTTGGAGGGTCCACAGGCCACACCGAAGTGATACGACAGTTAAAGTAATAAGGTTGTGATCAGGGGAGCCCAACGGAATGGAAAAATTAACAGTTTAAGCAGAAGGATTGGTTATAAGGAAGAGGTCAGTTTTGTTGGAGCTCTCTCCAAGGTGGTCAGGGATACGGGTAAGGTGCTGTACAAGCTGCTCTAGGTCATTAAGGGTAGAAAAGATGCAGACTTGTTCATCAGGTGGATCAGTGAAAAGAGAAAAGAGTCAAAGGTGATGGTGAATATTGAAATCTCCTAGAGTGGAGATTTCAGAGAATAGAGAAATTGATAGAAGTAAGATAGTCGAAGAAATTTTCATAGTCAGTAGAATTAGGAGATGAGTAAACAAAGTAGATATATTTAGTCAGAGAATGACAGGAAAGCCGAAGCCACAGAGTAGACAATTCAGAAGAATCAAGTTTAGGAACACAAGAGCAAGATAAATCATTGTGTATATACACACAACAGCCACCTTTGGCTTTGAAATGAGAATAGAGAAAGTAGGAGGAAACAGAAAAGGGATTGCCCTCAGTTACCTCAGACAGCTGAGTCTCTGTCAAGAAGATAAGGTGAGGTTTAGAGGAGGAGAGGTGGTGTTCAACAGAGAGAAAGTTAAAGGAAAGGCCGAGAATGTTGCAGAAATGAAGAAGAAGTGAGTCAGACAGTGGTTCCAGGCATCTCTCTGAGTAGTCACCGGGAGAGAGGTGGATGGTGGAGGAATTTATAATCCGCCGTCCCTTGGGACTCCGAGGCCTGATTGTCATTTTGTTTCTTTTTTATTTTTGAAGAGGAAGTATAGCGTGTACTGTTCATATAGTTTGGTGTTAACAGTTATAGAAACATGTACTGAAGAGCATTCTGGCCTACTCTCCGTGTTACTGAAACACTGAAAAAGTTCAGCAAAGGGGGATGGTCAGGAACTTGTCCTGAGGGCTGATGAAACGAGAACTCCAGCTCTCCGTATCATCAATTTTCCGTCCACGTTGAGAGTACTTCCCTGTTCGACTGGTGCTACAGTCTACTCCTTAGGTGTAATGTGCCAAATAAATCCTTAAGAGAGGCTAAAAGGCCTGCTGAACTTACGATAATACAACGGTAAGCCTTGTATCGTGGCCGTAGTTCACCACCCACCTGTCTGAGTCCCTAACCATGAATGTTTGGACAGTCGGGTCTCCCATGACGGCGAACCTCCACAGGCGTCCCACCACTCCGCCGCCCACCAGATTTCCTGGGGGAAAAGAGGCATGTTCACGATCAAATTCCTCACGTAACTGATTTTTTTTACTTGCAGGAAGAACAAATAACATGGAAAGCTTCTATACTCTCCCTTTCATTTCTTCCTGCAAGAACAGAAAGCAGATCGTGATATTTACCTCCAGTTACTTTGATTTTTCTTGTTTCTTTTCCTTAAAAGAGAGAGAGAGAGAGAGAGAGAGAGAGAGAGAGAGAGAGAGAGAGAGAGAGAGAGAGAGAGACTTAGGAATAATTTAGACTCACATTTTCATTCCTTCAAAAACATACCATACTTAGGACAGGGAGTCTGTTGTAAAACTGTTTGTGAATCCTTCCTAAGACTGGTGAGGGGAAAGGATGCAGGGAGTGGAGAAATTGAAGAGGAAGGATCAGAGATACGGATTAAAGGGAAGAGGGAGGAACGGCTAAATGGGAAGAAGGAAGAATGGAAATGTGAAAAAGAGAGGAAGGAGGAAAAAAAAATGATATTGGAGAAGGGAAAGTAAAAAGAAAAAAAATGTAACATACAGAGGGAGGGAGGGACGAGTAAAAAGGAAGCAGGGAATCAGAAGAAAGGGAATGTAAGAGACAAACAAACCAGCGGATCAGAGAAATAGAGAAAACAGAAAAGAAGAGGAAGGAGAGAAAGTGATATATATATACGCATGAGAAAAAAGAGAATAGATAGTGGAGACTAAGAAGAAACAGATAAAACAAAGACCGAAGGTAAGGAAAGAATGGTAAATAAAAAAAAAGGAAGCAGGAGAAGGAATAAAGAAAGAATATACAGAAAAAGGAGTGAGAGAAGAGAAAAAGGGGATAAGGAAAGGGAGGAAGGAGGGAAGGAAGGGGCATGTACTATTAGTGGGAAGAATCACAGAAACAGATAAACTAAAGCCCTGTAAATCTCCACAGCCAGACTAAGTACAGTAAATACTAAGACCCTGAAGGAGGCCAACAGAGAATCATGTCAGCCATTTAACACGTCATTTAATATTTCACTTATCTCGGTTGTGGTTTCGGATGCATGGGCGATGACGTAGATACTAACCAGTAGCAGTGTCGTCAGTCCGATGAAGAAGGCTAATTCCACATTCAGTTTAGGAAAGTTTTCTTACTAAAGTCTCTGATGAAGTTTTTACATCCATTTCAGAAGGTTTCTCCTAAGGTGAATAAAATCATTTGGAGGTATGGAAAAAAAAAAAAACAATACGTGACGTAATTCATGAGATTAATAATTGAGATGGGTGTGCTTCGTATCATATCCAAAACACTTATCATCAACAACAAGAAAACTGCTCGATAAAAGTACAACAAACGAGCATAAAGAACACTGAGAGGGATTTAATACTTTCACTGCGGTTGTGCTGGAGAGGGACACAGTCGCGGGATGGCACGGATGTAACCATGCAGTTTCATTGCCTGTTTATACAGATGTCCCACAGCTTCCTCCCTTTCTACCTAAAGGATGATGGTGAAGCACTGCAGAAGGGCAACCTTGGCCTGCAGTCCACTGGGCTCACGTTTCAGATGAACCTACTTATACCACTACTACTACCACTACTACTACCACTACTACTACTACTACTACTACTACTACTACTACTACTACTACTACTGCTGCCACTACTGCTACTACTACTACTACTACTACTACTACTGCTGCTGCTGCTGCTGCTGCTGCTGCTGCTGCTGCTGCTATTACTACTGCTGCTACTGCTTGTGTCAGTGCACTTGGTATTTCGTACAAGCTAACACTAAAATATTTGTTACCTGAGAGAAATCCTGGTGGCCAAAGTCTTCAGAAATGATCTCGGTCAGTCCTTTCACTGCTATCGGTAGTCAGTGACAAAAATACGCCAAATGTTTCATCTATACTCATCGCCTTCCACTGATGACTAATATCCCTAAGCTGACAGAGGCATGGCATGTTTCTCTGTCCATTGATGATTCTCTTTGATACTATGCATCACGAAGGACAGTGATGGGCATAACCTAATTGTAAAGTAGATACAGTGGAATAGTAAACGAACTTTGGACCCTCACTATTCGGAGAGGAATATTACTCACGCTAACACCAGCTTACTTTGTTCGGTCGAAAGAAATCCCAGCAATCAAAGGGTAGTAGTTGTAGTGGTAGTAGTAGCAGTAGTTGCAACCCCAGGCTCATCTGGACGTAAACCCAGTGAGCAGCAGGCTGAAGGTGTCCTCCTCGAACAGCTGAACATCCACCTTTCAGGGGACAAGGAGGAAACAGAGACTTTTATATAGCCAGGCAGTGGAGCAGCTTGGTTATATCGATGCCCCAACATGAAAAACTCCCTCTCAAGCACCTGTCAAAGCGTTTCTAAACGAAATTCACTGCGGCTTCATAATAGATCGTTCTTGCCTGATAGATTCATAAAACGTTTCTCTGATATGTCTGAGGCGGTAGGTCAGAAGACAACATTTATCTCGCACTTAACACGTTCGTGGTGGTATCTATACACACATTTCACTCCACCTACCGCTGGACAACCTTATTCAATTAACACCAAGTATGGGAGTCCAGAAGTATCGACGAATGCTTTGAAAGATTTCAACACAAGTTGTTAATCAAGACAAGTGAGAACACGTGGTGTAGACGAGAACATTCGAAGACAGATCCTTGCATACAAAGAAGGCAACAAGTAGATAGTTTAAGAGCAAACATGAAGACGCAGGCTTAGAGTTAATGCCACTGACGACACACTGGACATTAAGGCATACAGTCTATTATCATGAATAACTAAGCTTCCCCCAAGCCCTTAAGTACGACCAAAGGTGGTTGATGTTACTTCCAGGTAAGGCAAACTTTGTCCAACATTCCGACGTGGTTGGAAATCAAATTTGCATAGGAATTAAAGAAAGATTAAAAGATTCTCTCTCTCTCTCGTACATATAAATAGATATAGATAGATATAGATAGATAGATAGACATATATAGATAGATAGATAGACATTATATATATATATATATATATATATATATGAAGTCTCTGTGGTACAGAGATAAAGTGTGCGTTTTCGTACACTGGAGACCGAGGGTTCGCGCCCCGCCAGGGTTAAAAACTTTGAGAGCGTTCTCCTGGCCACGTACTGCTTGGTGGACATCAGGGGTGCTGTGGTTGAACCAGTGTCGCTTACTATAAAAGTATGCTTGCACCCAGTCGACTTGCGCGGGCTGATTACACTCAGTTCAAAGTTTACACAAACATCCAAAGCCACTACAATTACACTTACAAGCACTTCTCACCCTACATAGCCTACCATCTCTACCAGACAGCCTAAGCCACTGGGCAGAGATACATTGGCTGTATCGTCCCTGCATCGGTAGGGATATGCCGGACCTGCAATGGACCTCAACGGCTGATGATGACGATGACGATATATATATTTAGCTATAGATATAAAGATACAGATATGTATTTGAATCCCCTCTTTCTCTCTCTCTCTCTCTCTCTCTCTCTTTCATTCTCTCTGTATATATAGAGAGAGAGAGAGAGAGAGAGAGAGCCTCTGTGGTACAGTGGTAGAGAGTGCGTTTCGTACACGGGTGAATCAGGGTTCGCGCCCCGCCCGGGTAATAAACTTTGGGAGTGTTCACCCAGCCACGTACTGCATTGGCGGACACAATGGGTGCTGTGGTTGAACCAGTGTCGTACTATCAAGTATGCTTGTACAGCTTGCGCTAGCCGATTACACTTGCTTCACAGACTACACACTCATCCAAAGCCACTCCAAGACTACAGTTAAACTTACAAGCACATCTCACCCTACATACAATCTCTACCAGACAGCCTAAGCCACTTGGTAGAGGTACATTGGCTGTATCGTCCCGACTTCGGTCGGGATAGACAGGGGCGGATAAAGAGTGCATGGGGCCCCTGGCTTAACTTCAGGTGGGGGCCCTTTTATCAAACAGTTGGCGAGCGATGCGAGTCTCGATTATTTTATTCAGATCGAAAATCATTGTATTCAGTAGCCAACTGATTGGGTTTGAAATCACCTATATCTCTAAGTCAAAGCTAAATTATCTTTACCGATATCATAATTAGGGAAGATTTGTAAAACCCCTTTCAAATAAGGCATTAAGAAAATCAATATGCAAAGCCTGAGGTAAAAATGTAGTTAAAAACATAAAATAATATAAACTCTAACGTATCAAATTTATTATATGATAATAATTTCTTTCTAATGTTGCAAAACAATAATAAGTCTAAAAACTTCAATGAACACTTCATAAATATGATACTAGGCTGCCCTTACATTGCACGTCTACGAACTTTTTTCAAGCCAAACTCATTGATTAAGTCAGTGAAGCTCAGTTTCTCTACAATATCATTTTCTATACTCATAAGAGAGAGCTGATTTAGTCGCTGCTGTCCCATGGTACTTCGAACTTCATTTTTTATTCTTTTCAACTTGGAAAAGGATCGTTCTCCACTGCAATCTGAAGTTGCCATAGAAAGATAAATGCGCAGTGCAATGTGGACATTTGGGAAGCATTGAGTATACTGTCTTATTCTCATTCAGAAGCAATAACGTCCTTGACTCTGGGCTTGTGCTCTGTGCTTTATTCCATTCTTGGGCACTGACAGTTTTGAATAGTTCTGAAAATTGTACTAATTCAGAAGGAAAGCAGTCTTCAAAATCATTTGAATATTCTTTCATCAATTTATTTGCTGCTTTTCTGATGGAATCATTGCTAAGTTTGGTTAGGTTGGAAAGAAAGCCGAACTTATCCTCAATTTCTTTGTAAGCATTTAAACGATCTTTGAGAGCTGAAACTAGCTTGTCAATGATTGGTAAAAATACCTCAACCTTGAAACTTTCTCTGGGTGAAAATACTGTTTCAGCTGAGGGACCTTCATCAAACTGGTGCTTCCTCTTCTTTTCTTGTTTTGAAGATTCTTTGTATTCTTTGACCACTGACTTCATCATTCCTTTTTCTTCATAGCTTTCAAATTCCGAGCGCTGACTGATGACAAACTCGAGGAGAGATTTCAACAAATTAACTGCTGAATTCAAAGAGAGTCCACTTTCTTGAAGGGATAAGCTGGCTTTCTGAAACCTCTCTAAAACTGTGTCCCATACTTCAAGTAAGATTGAGATTTCTAGCTGCTGAAGCTTCTCCAGAAGTCCTTCTGCCACAAGTCTACTTTCTCGTGGCTGATTTTCATCCATTGCCAATTCTTCTAGTGCTGAAATATTCTTACTGTACCCTCTATTTACAGTTCTTACAGCATCATGTCGGGCTGACCATCTTGTGTCAGACAAGGCCTTGGTAACAGGTAGCCCTTCCAAGTGTTTTCGGAGTACCTGCCAACGATGGGTAGATGTGACAAACCAGGCATAAAGGCTCTGTAGAAAATTAAAAAATCTGGCTGCAGCAGAAGAAGCTTCTGCAGCACATTTTCAAATCAAATTAAGAGAATGTGCTGTGCATGGAACATAATAAGCAACATTGCATTACTCACGGAGGATGGCCTGGACGTCATTGTACTTGCCGCTCATATTACTCGCTTTGTCGTATGACTGTCCACGGCAATCTTCATTGTCTATGCCATTCTCCTCTAGGAACTGAAGAATGATTTGTGCAATTTCTGATCCAGTGTGAGAAAACATTGGTATGAATTTTACAAATCGCTCAACAGGGCCTGACTCTAGAACATAGCGGATTATCACTGTCAGCTGGTCCACATGCATGATATCGGGTGTGGAATCTACAGATATTGAGAAGTATTTTGCAGTCTTGATTTCATCAACAATAACAAATAATACCTTTTGACCCATGAGCTCAATCACCACTTCACAGATGGATGAAGACAGATACGATGTGTGTCCACGTCCCTTGTTGGCATGGTTACTAATATATTCTGCAAGAAATGTGTCATACTCACGCAGAAGCTCAAGTATTCCCAGGGAGTTGCAATTACTTGAGGACCCTATCAGTTCATTCTTCCCTCGAAATGCAAGGCCACGGATGCAAAGGAATTTCACAACACTAACTATTCTCCTAAGAACTTGCTGCCAGTACTGAACTTCACTTTCATACTGCATCACCAGATGAGAGTCTACCTGGCTTGATGACTTTCGTGCACATAGAGCTGCCATGGCATCTAGATGTTGCTTGGAGTTTTCGTGGTTCAAAAGCATTTCGTGAGCATGTTTCCAATCATTGAATCCTCTTGTCAGCTTACTCACTGTGGGTGACATCAATTTGCATACAAAACAATAAACTCGGCCACTGGTTTTCGAATAGCATAGCCAGTTTCTGTCAAATTTTTCTCCTGTTCGTGCATGAACACGTGTAAACAATGCTAAAGTACAATACCGGCGTTGTGACTTTCTCCAACTGTACCACTGATTCCTGAAAGCCCTGATCTATATGTTGACATGAAGCTGCACCTCGCTGAATCCAGTAACTTCGGAAGTTTTCAGAGATTTTTTCGGGCCATAGATGGAGATCATCACTGATAATTTCATTCACCACATTTGTAGCAGAAGCAGCATCCACATCTACAACAGCATTTGATGCAGCCCCATTTCCAGTCTCCACTACAGTAGCTGTCTTTGATGTAGAGGGCTGCGCCACATCTTCTGTCGCAGATGCTGTAGGCCATTTCAAGAATGTTGTTAGTTTATGAGTCTTTAGAGCAATATCAGATTCCCTTTTCTTCTCTTCTAAGGCCGCTGTACGCTTCTGTGCCCCACTTGGATAGTTACGTTGCATTCTGTGGGCCGCAAGACCGTATGATCATAAGCATTTATGTAAATAAAAATAATACAAAATATTTACATAAACAAAAATATTATCTACGCATAACACAATTAATATTTACATACAAATAATATATACCAGTCCAAGCAGAAAAATTTACACAAACGGATAAAGAAGCAAAACATTCCAAATTTATGTAATTAATGTGCCATAAACACCAACAATCACCTAAACCTGTGGCAAAAGTTACTGACCAGTTTAGGTTTGGGTTAACCCAGGGTTAAACTGGCGGCAAAAGTGAACGCACCCTAATACTAGAAAAGCACTCAGAGAGTGCATACCTCCGCCAAAGCGCAGCAACGCATCTCACATAATCGTTGGCGAAGGTATACGCTCTACTGAGTGACCCGATCTTCACCAAAATAAAATCACCTCTTCCTTGCATAATATCAAAGCCTTAAGCCTCCCAGAAAATTTCACCGAAATCCGTCTAGTAATTTTTAAGTTATGTTTAAAAAAAAAAAATACAAAGAATAAACCAAAAAAGAAATAAAACATGACAAATTTGACAGCACACATCCGAAAGGCCATGCTTAATACTACAAAATGGCGTTGGTCCCACGTCTCTATCATTATTAGAAATTATTGCCAAAAATGTGTTTTGACCTTTTTGTTTCTATGACCTTGACCTTTGACCTGAGCTTCACCAAAGTATAATCACCTCTTTTTTCTCTTTTCTCTGTACAGTAACATGCTGCACAGCTGCTAAGTGGCAGGTCGGCTTGCAGAAGCATTGCACCTTTGTTCTGTTTTTCCGATGTGCGTTTAGTAGAGTTCACAATAATGCTTGAGGTACTCCATTTTATAAAAGAAGTAATGAAAATATCAAATGGAGAAACTTACGTCTTAATGTTGCTATTTTGGCCGCCTAGGACGGTCTTGGATTCCCTCTACTACACACGAGTACCGGAGTGTCATGTCAACAAAGACTTTTGAGCATTTGAGTAGGAATAGAATTATACTTTATAAATAATAATATTCTGATTCTCTCTTCTAGGTCTCACAGACACTATAGTAATTATCATGTACTAAACATAATATAACTCAATAAAAAAGGAGAAATTATCCTGAATATCAAACTCTCCAAAATGGTTTGATGGCAATTGTGCCAGAGCAACATCCCAAAAGTCATTAGCATATAACTCTTACTTAAAATCAAAAACATCTGAATCACTCTCCCAATTTAAAATCGCTAGAAATCATGCAAAAGCTGTATTAAATCTATCTAAATCAAACTTTCTTCAAAAGCAAGCATCAACACTACTTAACAACCCTAATGACAATACAGTAGAATATTCTGGTCAGCTCTTAATTCTTTCAATAATAACTTTAACAAGTCATCTTCCATTCCCCCACTAAAATCTTCAGATGGCAATATTACAAATGACCCACGTGGGAAAGCAGATATCTTTGCTAGTACCTTTGCAAGAAACTCAACCATAGATGATACCAGCCAGAATGTCTCAGTACTGGAACTTGATTCTCCCGAAATTGCCCCACTTAAAATACAGACAAGATACGTAAAATCCATCCCTGACAATTTACCTACCAACAAAGCTCCAGGCCCAGATGGAATTCCGCCAATTGTTTTGAAAAAGTGTTCCCCTGAACTTGCCTCTGTCCTAGCTAAATTATTCAGACTATGCATACGTACTTCTTTATTCCCAAATTCATGGAAAGAAGCCAATATCCACCCAGTTCCGAAGAAAGGAAGTTCGTCTGACCCCTCCAATTACAGACCAATAGCTGTCACATCTTCTCTTGGTAAGGTATTTGAAACTTTAATTAATAAGCATATTGTTAAACATCTTGAATTCAACAACTTAATTAGTGATAGACAATACGGTTTTCGCCACGAAAGATCCACCATTGACATACTCAATCTCTTAACTCATACCATCCATCAATCAATTGATCTTTTTGGAGAAACTCATGCAGTAGCTCTTGATATCTCTAAAGCTTTCGACAGAGTATGGCACCGTTCCCTGCTGTCCAAACTCCCTTGCTATGGACTAACGTCTTTTGTTCCTTTGATTTCTTCTTATCTTTGTGACAGGAAAATAAGAGTAAAAGTAGATGATGTATATTCGAATTTCCACTCAATTAACGCCGGCGTGCCACAGGGATCAGTTCTGGCGCCAACCCTATTTCTCGTTCATATTAATGATCTCTTATCTGTCACTCACAATCCCATTCACTCATACGCAGATGACTCAACACCATAGTTCATTCACACTCAGACATCCATTTACAAAGTCTAATATCTCTACCTCTCAACTCAGTACAGCCATCTACATAAATCAAGATCTATCTACAATTAGTGAATGGGGACAAAACAACCTTGTCTCTTTTAATGCTAGTAAAACTAAATATATACAGTTTACTAATAGACAGATATTGCCAGATTCGTACACTACCTTCAATGCTACTAATATTCCCATCTCCAAAAGTATTGAAATTCTTGGTGTCTCACTTAACAGTGCCCTCAGCTGGACCTCTCATGTCAGATCACTTGCTAAACCGCCTCAAAGAAACTTGGATTATTGTACAGAGTCCATAACTTCTTCGCCGATGAGCAGTTAGCTATAATTTATAAGAGTCATGTGCGCTCTCAGCTTGAATATTGCTCACCCTTGTGGAATGGTTGTGGAGAGGATGCGTTAAGACAACTAGACAAAATTCAGAATAAAGCCGTTAGAATCATTAACAACCCTGCCATTACATATAAACTACCTCCCCTGCAAGTAAGAAGGAATGTTGCCTCCCTTGCATTATTTTACAGATATTTTTTTGGCAAATGCTCAGACGAAGTTGCGTCCATGATGCCACCTCTCCATGCCTTCCCTCGTGCTACACGGGCATCTGGTAGCGTTCATGGTTGGAATGTCACTCAGCCATATTGCAGAACTTCTGCTTATCAGAATTCTTTCATTCCCTGAACTGCATCTCTCTGGAATTCGCTTCCCCAGAGTTGTTTTTCTCCAAATTTCAACCCACAACTGTTCAAGTCTAACTGTTACAGATATTTTATGAACAGAGGACACCAGTAATATGGTGTATGGATTTTTTTTTTTACCCATTTGTTTTTCCTTCCTCCGTTCTGTTATTTAAATATATATATATATATATATATATATATATATATATATATATATATATCTATATATATATATATATATATATATATAATATCTGCATAAAATAACGAAGTCATGAAAGAAAACCACAGCCCAAACGTAATTGAACCGGTAACTAGGTGACCTTTTGAATCAGATTTTCTGTTGACAAACTGTAGGAATTGGGGGCCCCCCAAATACTGGGGGCCCCTGCCTGAAGCCAAGTCAGCCCCCCCCCCCTTAATCCGCCACTGCATAGGCCGGTCCTGCAGTGGATACTCAAACGGCTGATGATGATGATGATATATAAATAGATAGATAGATACATAGATGTACAAGTGCTTGTGGGACCTTCTGGCCCCTAGCACTTACTCCTGCGGAAGGCTCTCGCGTTTATGTACCATTCTAGTGCAACGTTGTCACTTGGATTTTTTGCAGCTGACCAATTGATCGTGTTATTTGCATCTTCGGTAATGGAACCCAGTTTATATTAGTTCTATCTCTGGGCAAAAAATTCTACGGAGATTCTATGCCGGGTTCCGGGAGCAGCATTTTTTGGTCAAAATGTGATCGCTCATTAAATATAATAAAAGTTCTTCAATCGTGATGGGAGCAATTTTTTTTTACATCAGCGATTTTTTTGTGATATTTGTGCAAACTTGGTGCGATTTGAATTTGTAGTTTTGGCTGCCCAAAACACCCATACACACACAAACACACACACACACACACACACACGCCTAATGCTATATATATATATATATATATATATATACTATAGATAATTATATCGGAAGAGAGACAGACAGACAGAGAGAGAGTGACATATATATATATATATACTATAGATAATTATATCGGAAGAGAGACAGACAGATATATATATATATATATATATATATATATATATATATATATATATATATATATATATATATATATATATATATATATATATATATATATATATATATATATATATATATATATATATATATGTATATTTATCTGTCTATCTATCTATCTATCTCTCTATTGCCACACGCCTCAATCCCGTTCGCCGTGGCCACAAACAAATCGCCTCCACGTCGCCCTATCCCCCACCATTTCATTGCCCTGCTCCCAGCTCACCCCTCCCTCTCTCATATAACTCTCCACGCCATCCCTCCATCTCATCCTCGACCTCCCCTTCCCTCTCCCCCCATCCATCTCACTCACATACACTCTCTTCGTCAGTCTTTCACCCTCCATCCTCTCCACATGGCCAAACCACCTCAGTGTATTCCTCCTAACGCTTCCTATCACATCCACATCGACACCACAACGCTCCTTTATATCCTCATTTGTCAGCCTGTCTCTCCATGTGACTCCACAGGTTCCTCTTAACTCATTTCCACTGCTCTTAATCTTGACTTGTGCCCTTCCAACAACGTCCAAGATCACTTCCATTCGTTAGAGATGGTATCACAATACTGTCATGTAGTAACTTTTTCACTTCCATGCTCACTTCCGTTTCTTATCACTGCTTTCAAGAAACCAACAACCTTTCTTCCCTGCTGTACCCTTTCAAGCACTTCACCCGTACAGTATATATATATATATATATATATATATATATATATATATATATATATATATATTTATTTATTTATTTATGTATATATATATATATATATATTTATTTATTTATTTATGTATATATATATATATTTTTTAATGCGAGGAAGAAGGAACCAAAGGCCATGAGCCAGCAATAACAGTTCCCTCCAAGAGAAAAACTAAATACAAGAGAGAGCCAGATTCAAGATCCATTCATTTCGAGATGCCTGGACACACTGCGTTTGAAAGACTGGATATCATAAGCAGCAGGAAATACAGAGTGAGACAGCTCCAGAGATGACCTGTTGCATAAATGAAGGACCTGGAGTAACGGTTAACTCTTGCATTAGAGAGTTGGACTGAAAAGGGGTGAGAGTTTGCTGCTACTGGGTGCTATGCGCCCGTCGTAGAGGTGGAGGAATGCATGCAGACAGTTCAGAGGAGCAGTGACCATTAAAGTAGCGATAGAAAAGAGATAAAGATGCAACAGTGCAGTGAAGAGACAGAGGTTGAAGGGAGTCAGTAAGAGGAGGAGAGGTAATGGGATGATAAGCCTTTGACTCCACCCTATTGAGAAGAGCTGTATGTGGGGACTTTCCCACACATAAGAGTTGTACTCCACACAGGGGCGGATAAAACCCCCGTATAGAGTCAACAATTGTGCAGGGGTAAAGAAAGAACGGAGTCGGCTTAGCACACCCAATCTCTTGGAAGCAGATTTTACAAGAGATGTAATATGAATTTTCCAAGATAAGTCCCGAGTAAATGAAACCCCAATCATGTTCAAGGATGATGCAGGATTAAGCTGAATATTATTAAACATTAGTGGGTATACCTGTGGAAGATTTTGACGGGTTGATAGGTGTAAGAACTAAGTCTTAGATGCATTAAAAACAGCAAGTTTATTTTTACCCTAGTCAGAGATACGAGCCAAGTCCGACATTAGGTGTGCCATAGCCTCATCCCTTGTTTGTTGAAGTAACTGCTGAGATGGGAACCGAATGGAAAGGTGAAGGGTGGAGTCATCAACGTATAAGTGGATAGGGTTAGATGTACAGCTTAGAAGGTCATTGATGAATAAAAGGAAGAGAGTTGGTGACAGGACAGAGCTGTGAGGAACACCACTGTTGATAGATCTAGGAGAATAACGATGGCAGTCTACAACAGCGGCTATAGAATGACCAGAAAGGAAGCTAGCGATGAAGGCACAGATAAAAGGATAGAAACCGTAGGAGGGCAGTTTGGAAATTAAAGATTTATGCCAGACTCGATAGAAAGCATTTGAGATGTCAAGTGCAATGGCAAAGCTTTCGCCAAAGTCCCGAATGGAGAATGACCAGGAGTCTGAAAGGTAGGTGAGAAGATCGCCAGTGGAGCGTCCCTGACGGAACCCGTACTGCCGATCAGAAAGAAGGTTGTGATAGGAAAGATTCCTTAAAATTTTTCTTTTGAGAAATGACTTGAAAACTTTTGAAATACAGGACGTTAAAGCAATTGGACGATAGTTGGAGGGTTGGGAGTGGTCACCCTTCTTTGGGACTGCCTGAGTGAGAGCAAACTTCCAGCAAGAAGGAAAGGTACAAGTTGACAGACAAAGGCGAAATAGTTTACCTAGGCAGGGTGTAAGCACAGAAGTACAGTTCTTGAGCACAACAGGAGGGACTCCATCAGGCTCATATGCCTTGTTAGTATTGAGGCCAGTGATGGCAGAAAATACATCAGCTGAATAAATTTTAATGTCAGCCATAAGGAAGTCAGAGGGAGGAAGCGGTGGAGGAACAGCATCGGAATCGTCTAAGGTGGAATTGAAGGAGAAAGTCTGAATGAAGAGATCTGCTTTATCAGTAGAAGAAATAGCTACAGAACCATCAGAGTAGAAAAGAGGAGGGAAGGATGATGAGGTAAAGTTGTTAGAAAAGGTTTTGTTCAAGGTGCCAGAAGTAGCTGGAAGAATTCGAGTTGGAGAGTTCAGACCATTTAGTACGGATGAGATTATTTTTAGCAGAGCAAAAAACAGACTTAGCACGATTCCGGGCAGAAACATAAAGATGATGTGACTCAGGGGTGGGTTGGCTCCGGTACCTTTTGTAGGCCCTCTCCTTGTTGTGGACAGCATTAGAACATGCGTGATTAAACCAAGGCTTTCTTGCGTTAGTCAAAGGATATGAAAAAGGAATGTATGCTTCCATGCCCGAGAGAATAACCTCTATAATGCTCAATTCACACTCAGATGGCTCCTGGCCATGGAAGCAATAATCATTCCAGGGAAAATCAAAGAAGTACTGCCTGAGGGCCTTCCAATCCGAGGCTCCAAAATGCCACAGACGACGTTTCCCTGGAGGGTCCACAGGCCATACCGGAGTGATAGGACAGGTTAAGGTGATAAGGTTGTGATCGGAGGAGCCCAACTGAGAGAAAAGATTAACAGTGTAAGCAGAAGGATTAGTTGTAAGGAAAAGGTCAAGTATGTTGGAGCTCTCTCCAAGGCGGTCTAGGATATGGGTAGGGTGCTGTACAAGCTCATTAAGGATAGAAAAGATGTAGGCTTGTTCACCAGGTGGATCAGTGAAAGGAGAGGAGAGCCAAAGGTTGTGGTGAACATTGAAATCTCCTAGAATGGAGATTTCAGAGAAAGGAGAAATGGATAGAATGTGTTCCATAGTAGAAGTAAGATAGTCGAAGAATTTTTTATAGTACAATTAGGGGATAAGTAAACAGCACAAATATATTTAGTCAGAGAATGACAGGAAAGCCGAAGCCAGAGTGTAGAGAATTCAGAAGAATCGAGTTCAGGAACACGAGAGCAATATAAGTCGTTGCGTATATATACACAACAGCCACCTTTGGCTTTGAAATAAGTATAGAGAAAGTAGGAGGATACAGAAAAGGGTTTGCTGTCAGTTGCCTCAGACAGCTGAGTCTCAGTTAGAAAAAGAAGGTGAGGTTTAGAGGAGGAGATGTGGTGCTCAACAGAGCGAAAGCTAGAGGAAAGGCCGCGAAGGTTGCAGAAATGAAGAAGAAGAGAGTCAGACAGTGGTTCCAGGCACCTCGAGTCGTCACCGGAAGAGGGGCGGAAGGTGGGGGCATTTATTGTCCCCCTCCCCTGGGGACTCCGAGGCTGAGTGATGAGACGCCATGATCTTTTTTTTTTAATTTTGGAAAAAGAAGTGTAGTGTGTACTGTGCATGTAGTTTGGTGTAGATAGAGAAATTTGTGTCGGAGAGCATGCTGGTCTACTGTCTGTGTAACTGTGACACTGAAAAATTTCAGCAAAAGGGGATGGTCAGGAACTAGTCCTGAGTGCTGATGAAACAGGAGCTCCAGCACTCCCTGTCATCAGCTTTCCATCCACCTCGGGAGTACTGCCCTGCTCGACTTGTGCTACAGTCTACTCCTCTCTCTCTCTCTCTCTCTCTCTCTCTATTATATATATATATATATATATATATATATATATATATATATATATATATATATATATATATACTGTATATACTGTACAGTGTAGATAGATAGATAGGTAGATAGGTATAGATATTGATATAGATATATACATATATATATATATATATATATATATACATATATATATATATATATATATATATGTATATATAAATATATATATATATATATATATATATTTATATATATAAAAAAATATATATAATATATATATATATATATATATATATATATATATTTCTTGAATGATGTTGATGAGTGTCTGCAGAGTTTTGGAGCGAATGTGAATGTGGTAATGATGAGAGATCTGAATGCTAGAGTGGGTAATGTACTGTAGTAGTTGAAGGTGTAGTTGGTATGCATGGTGTGCCTGGAAGAATTTAAAATTGGGAACGAATGACAGGGATGTGCGTTGAACGATAGATGGTGATTGGAAATACCTTGTTTGAGATGATAGATATTTATAAGCATACATGGGTGAGACAGGAGGGTGGACGGGTTGATGATAGAGCATTGATGGACTATGTGGTTGTGTCCAGGAATGTAATAGGAAGATTGTTGGATGTGAGAGTTCTGAGAGGGGAGGGTGGGGGTATGTCTGAGTTCTACCTGGTGGAGGGAAAGTTAAGAGTAGGTAAGAGATGGGTGAGAGGTAGGAGAGTTAGGTGTGGCAGGAAGGTTTTGAAAGTTAGTGACTTAGATAAAAGAGAAACAATGACAGAGTATCAGGAGAAATTGAAAAATGAGTGGAACACAATGAAAGATCAGGGAAATGGCAGTGTGGAGGAGGAATGGCAGTTGTAAGACTGCTGTGGTGGGGCATGTGGAAGAGGTGTATGGTGTGAGATTAGTGGGTGGTAGTGTAAGAAGACGAAGTGAGTTGTGGTATGAAGAAGTAAGTATGGCTGCAGCTGAGAAGAGACGTGCATATGAAGTGTGCTTGCAGGGGAAAGATGAGGTGTCATACGAGAGGTATAAGGAAATGAGGAATAGGGCGTGAAGGGCCGTGCGTGATGCTAAAGTGGCAGCAGATGAGAGGTGGGGTAGGCGGTTGACTGAGAATTTTCAACAGAATAAGTAGATGTTTGGCAGGAGGTGAAAAGGGTGCAAAAGGGAGAGTCTGGGATGGAAGAGCAAGTAAAAGCAGAGGATGGAAGGATGTTAACTGAGATGTATGCAGTAAGGAAGAGATGGGCAGAGTATTTTTAAAGTCTGGTAGTTGTAAAGGAGGAAAGGGAGGCTAAGATTGTTGCAGATGGAAGGGTGCAAGGAATAAATGTGTTGGGAGAGTTGAATGATTCTTTGATTACGAAAGAGGAAGTGCAGGAGGCAGTAAAGGAGATGAAAACAGGGAAAGCTGCTGGTATGGATGGGTGTACTGTGGAATGCCTGAAAGGTGGTGGGGCGACTATTCTTGACTGATTAGTAAGATTGTTGAATGTGTGCTTTGTGAAAGGTAGGATGACAATTGACTGGGCAAGTGCCTGTGTGGTCCCGATGTATAGGGGTAATGGTGATATGTATGAATGTACTAACTTTAGGGGTATAAGTCTGTTGAGTGTTGTAAGTAAGGGATATGGTAGAGTGTTCATTAAGAGAGTTAGAGAGGGTACAGAGGGGGTGGTTGGTGATGAGCAGTGTGGCTTTAGGAGAGGGAAGGGATGCGTGGGTCCGATGTTTGCTGTGAGACAGGTGTGTGAAACGTATTTAGCGAAAGGTAGGATGTGTTTTGGGCATTCATGAACATAGAGAAAGCGTATGACAGAACTGATAGGGAGGCCTGGTGGACTGTTTTAAGATTGTATGGACTTGATGGTAGGTTACTAAACGGAGTGAAAAGTTTTTATGTAAAGAGAAGAGCGTGTGTAAGAGTGGGTAATGCCGTGAGTGATTCATTTCCGTGAGAGTGGGGCTGCGGCAGGGAGGTGTGATGCCGCCTTGGTTGTTTAATATTTGTATGGATGGTGTTGTAATGGAGGTGAATGCAAGAGTGCTAGGTGGAGGTCTGAGTCTGGTGAATGTTGATGGTAGAGAGTGGAACCTGAAGTAGCTGCTGTTTGCAGATGATACTGCACTGGTGGCTGATTCAGAGGAGAGATTGAGACAGTTGGTAGAGGAGTTTGGAAGGGTGTGTGAAAGGAGGAAATTGAAAGTAAATAAGAGTAAAGTGATGAAGTGTACGAGTTTGGTAGATGATAGGAGGATGAACATAATTTTGAATGGTGAGTTGCTTGAGGATGTAGAGTGTTTTAAGTATTTAGGGACACATGTTGCTCTGGATGGAAGAATAGATGCAGAAGTGAAGTTTAGAATAAGTGAAGTGGGAAAGGTGCGGGGAGGAATGAAAAAAAGTGTTTAAATGTCGTCTGCTTAGACTGGATGTAAAGAGAAGGCTGTATGAGGGTGTTGTGGTACCAACTGCATCATATGGGGCTGAAACATGGAATATGAGTGTACCAGTGAGGAAAAGTTTGGATGTAATGGAGATGGGTTGTCTGAGGAGTATTTGTGGAGTGACACATATGGATCGAGTGAGAAATGATGAAGTGCGAAGAAGAACTGGGGTTGTTCGGGAGACGGCTGATCGAGTTGAGCAGAGGGTGTTGCGATGGTTTGGGCACATGGAGAGAACGGGTAATGAGCGATTAGTGAAAAAGATAACTATATCTGATGTGAGAGGTGTAAGACTGAGAGGAAAACAATGAATAGAATGGATGGACAGTGTGAAGAGAGCGCTGGCTGCGAGAGGGATGTCTGTTGAGCAAGGAAGAGTGGCTGTGCGTGATAGAAATGAATGGAGAGAAATTATGAATGAATAAATGATGATGCAACCTTGAGGGGGTATTCTCCTGCTTTTGTCTGATCAGCTGGTCAGGTCAGGTGCGGGTAAGGGAATGGGTCTAGTATGATGTGGCAGGGGTAAACCACCTCTGCTCTCAGGCCCTGCAGCAGATGTCATTGATTGCACTGCGCAGTTGACCCTCGTGCGGTATGGTGCAGTGAGGATCTGTCCCTTCTCCCCTTGGGGCTAAGATGCAAATGAATGTGTTTGAGTGGATGAGTACATTGGGAGTGTGTCGACCTGTTTCGGCTACCTCCCTTTCCTTGAGGGAAGCAGCCTATATACATATATATATATATATATATATATATATATATATATATATATATATATATATATATCTCCCATTGGAGCCCAGTGTTCGGAATATTGGACAGAACTGGGATTTTTCAAGTCTTTATAAAGGAACAGTGGTAGCTATGAACTTGACCGAGATTCAGTCGGCTGTTCAGACAAAACAAACCCATTGATAATTTGTCAATGTGCAGTTCTAACACCGTATTATATATATATATATATATATATATATATATATATATATATATATATATATATATATATATATATATATGAGCCAATGTCCCGCTTTTAGCTCCAGTAAATACTTTATCTCTGCAGCACTGGCATTACCATCGCAGAATCCGTAAAAATAGACGATATCTGGATATTCTTCATTTGCTCTACGTACAGTTGCGAGCAGATGACTCGAGGCCACCTAGTCCACCAACATGTTGCTGTTTTATCTGGTAACAGTGGTAGCTATGAACTTGACCTAGATTCAGTCGGCTGTTCAGACAAAACAAACCCATTGATAATTTGTCAATGTGCAGTTCCAACTGGTCTCCAATCAATATTATGCAAGTAACCGTATTATACGTCATACACATGGTAGCTATATTTATAATCAGAGTATTACAACATTGGCATCCAAATAGTGGTGCATTCATTCATGTGTGAGACGGGTATTGGTCGTGATTTATTTGGTTTGACTACTGTCGTGAACCAAACAACCTTTAGCCTACCAGTTTTCAAGAGATATACCGTAGGGTTATCAGCTTCCGCGCAACCTGGCATTATTATCACAAAAATGCCGTCATGCCAGTCATCCCTCACCGTGAACCTCACTTTCGTCGAAGTCTAAATCCGAAGCAGGTGGAAGAGTTAAAGGTTCACACCACAGTAAGCGGAACAGGGGGAGGGGTGTGTGGGAGTTAGAAGGAGGGTGGTGGGTGAGGAAGGGAGGGAGGAGGTGGGACGTCAGATGGGAGGAGGAGGGGGGAGGGAGCAGGTGGTTGGCTGCGGTATTAAACGTATATGAGATTAAAGGTTGTAATAAGTTTGTTTTGACATACGCAACCAATGTTTGTATATTCGGGTGGTAAAGTCGAACGATTACTCTCTAAATATTTATCATCATGAACGGGCCAATTGGTTCACCTTCATGCCCCTCCCCATACGTGGCGTCACGTGGTGCCTACGCCACAAACCAAGGTGGTGATGGAGCTGCACACCCGGGATACCCGTGTGTCTCACATGAATGAACGCACCGCTATTTGGATGCCTATGTTGTAATACTATGGTTATAAATATATCTACCATGTGTACGACACGTTAATAATTATCAATATATACGTTTACTTGCATGATACTGATTAGAGACAAGTTAGAACTGCAATTTGACAATTTATATCTGGGTTTGTTTCGGCCGAACACCCGACTGAATCTCTGTCAAGTTCATAGCTATCACTGTTACCAGATAAAACACCAACCTATTTGTGGACTAGGTGGCCTCGAGTCATCTGCTCGCAACTGTACGTGGCATGCTGTTTCATGCACACGTGAAGCTGAACCCAGTGAACAGCTGAACGCGGAGAACCATATTTGAAGTGTGTGCCTCGCCTGCAAATTTTCCCCATTCAAATGACAGTGGACGCAGGGTTGCCAAGTCCTTGTAATCAATCTCGCTAGTTTAGTCCTGAAAACTTGCTAGAATGTCGCTAGATAGTAAACATTGCAAATCATCGCTAGAAAATACGATTAAATCTCTAGAATATCACCTAAAAATGGCTAAAATACCTAGAATGTAGCTAGATATCATGTTGCCAGATGTTAAATAGTGCAGCTAGGTAAAAGCAAAAAATAGGTCTAGCTCGCTAGTCGTCACCTTGGCAATCCTGTGTCACTGTTCTCACGTCAACATCATATGAAAGCAATGGTGCCACGTTTACTTGCAGCAGAAAAATTGTAATGGATAATAATATTACTCCTGAGTTAAAGGGATGCTAGTCACTCATTTACAATAACATTTTTCCATTGAATGAGCTGTGGGTGTTATGATAATGCTGGTAGCAATATCCTACAAACTAGAGATTACATAACTGGCACAACACACCAGCCCCTCTCCCTGCTCTCTCGCAAGCCATAAAATTTGAATTTAATCCTTAATTTACAGTCGATTTGTGGAAAAGACTTGCAGGAATGCATGACGATGTTAAAGAATCAATAGACTACGCAAACATCTGTCTAATAAATTATCAATATGCCGAGAATCGAACCCGGGACTCTCAGGTGAGAGCCAGGCAGCCGTAAGTGCTTGGGATAGATTAAAAGCCTCTACTTGCCCGAGTGCCAGAGGGTTAACTCACCCTCTTCAGGCCCACAGTGGGGGCGGAGGGACGTTGGTTAAAAGATTTTGAGAACTCGAGGAATCTTTTTACTTGTCGTGGTGTAGTGGTAAGCTGTCTGGCTCTCACCTGAGAGTCCCGGGTTCGATTCCCGGCAGATTGGTAATTTATCAGATGATTTTTCCTGTGAAAAATACAGGCTTCTTTCTTCAGACTACGCAGTTTCTTCTTAAAACTCGTTTGTACTGATAGGAGATGGGATTTTTATGTACAGTACAGTATAAGCTAGTAATGCTCGTCTCCTGTCACCCTGCGAAGCTCTCACCCAATGGCACATGCCAGCCACGAAACTTGACAATTAAACAGCCAAATGCTGGGTATTGAACTGGGGTCGCAGAGGGTATATTAATTATGTTATAGAACAAAATATACTCAAAATTGCATGATAGGTCATTGGTGTAAGTTTTTGTCATACGTCGCGTTACACCCTGTATATATATATATATATATATATATATATATATATATATATATATATATATATATATATATATATATATACTGTGTGACAAGCCAAATGGTTTCCTATACCCAGGAAACCATTTACTACGCTGGGTGGTAACCATATGACCGGGGTTTTTGGCAGAGTTGTCCCCCAGATTCCCCTATCCAAAATCATTTAATCATGGCAGTTGTTTCAGTAAGCCTCAGAGGGCCCAATACCTGCCCAGGGCCCCAACCAAATGGGCAGATTCGCATGACCATGTGGAATGTGAGAGGTGTGAATGAGGATAGCAAGAGGGTGAAAGTGTGAGACTGTCTTGCTGGAAGTAGTGCGAGATATGCCGTTATGGCACTGTGTGAAACGAAGATGAAAGGGTGGGAAGTGGAAGAGTGGGAGGGTGTGAAATGTGTAAGATTGGGCATGAATGGACGAGGTGGATGCAAGGAAGGAGTTGCTTTGCTGATGCATGAGGTGTATGTATGTCAAGTTCAAGTTTGAGAAGGTGAAAGTGGCTGTAATTGTAGCGTATGCACCGTGTGAGGACAGGAGTGAGAGAGAGAGAAAGATAGGTTTTGGGATGAGCTGGGTGAAGTAGTGGAAGAAATGCCCAGGAGCTATAAGGTAATCATAATGGGTGATATGAATGGAAGAGTAGGCACTGGTCCTGAGGATAACATAATGGGATGTAATGGAGACCCAGGAGAAAATGCTAATGGGAAGCGACTAAAGGACATGTGTCAGGAGAGGAGATTGTGCATTTGTAACTCGTATTTGAAGCACAAAGATGCACATAAATATACAGTACATGGTACAGAGGGATCGGAGATCGTTGAAAGAAGCCTGATTGATTACTTGCTCGTAGAGAGGTCGATGATGGGAATGGTTGCTGTTACGAGGGCCGTGAGAGGACGATGTGGAGGTCTGTCAGATCATATGATTGTGGCATGCAAGATCAAGCTGAGAGGAGTGAGATGGATCAGGAGAGAGACGAGCAGTCAGGGAGAAAGACTGGAAGTTGAGAAGCTGAGGATCAAAGAAATGGCAGATGAATACAGGACCAAAGTAGAGGAGGAGTTAGAATCAGTGAATTGGAATGAAATGGATCTGGACAGCCTGTGGATTGCACATAGGGACTGCTTAGTTAGGAATGCTAAAGCGGTGTGTGGTGTGGCAAGAGTAACAACAAAGACGAAAGGTACGACATGGTGGGATGGTGAGGTTAAGAGAGCAGTGAGGGAAAAAAAAGAGGAAGAAGTGGCTAAAGTGGTTACAGGACAGGGATTCAGTTGAAATAAGAAATGAATATATAGAGAGCAAAAAGCACGTAAAGAAACTACTGAAGAGGAAAAAAGGAGGAGGTAAATGACGATCAATGAAAAAAAATGAATGCAAACTAATCTGAAAATAGGAAGTTATTCTGGAAAGAGGTGCGGAAATGTAGAAATGAAAGCCAAAAGAAATGTGATGGTGTGAAGGATGCAGGTGGTAGATTATTAACAAGTAAGGAAAAGATGGAATGAATATTTTGAAAGCCTGATGAAAGGGAATAGAGACAGCAAAGTGGCTGTAAACATGAATAGTTTTGTGGGTGTACAAAGAAGGAATGCAGTGCCAGGAGACGTGACACTAGCACAGATGAAGAGGGCTATGAAGCTGCTGAAGAATGGGAAAGTAGCTGGGGTTGATGAGGTATATGCAAAGATGATTAAGTGTAATGGAAAGAGTGAAATGAAGTGCTTGTTGGAGATATGTAAGAAGGCATGGATGAGCGAAACTGTGCCTGCTGAGTGGAAAAAGGCTGTGATTGTACCCCTATACAAAAATAAAGGTGAGCGAAGTGAGTGCCAGAATTATCATGGCATAAGTTTATTGAGTGTTGTAGGGAAGGTACATGTAAGAATTATTATGGAGAAAGTAAGAGAGATATCAGACGTCCTAGTGAGTGATGAATAGGGTGGCCTTAGGATTGGCAGAGGATGTGAGGATCAAATATTTGCAGTGAGACAGATGACAGAGAATGCATGTGAGAAGGACCATAAGGTGCGTATGACATTCATGGATCTGGAAAAAGCATATGACAAAGTGGAAGAAGAAGGACTGTGGAAAGTTTTGCGCATGTACGGTGTAGACGGTAAGCCGCTAGGTGTCAGAGTTTTTATGATGGCAGTGAAGCATGTGTAAGGGTTAATGGGCTAAGTGAATGGTTCACGATCGGTGTTGGCGTGCGACAAGGATGTGTGATGTCCCCATGGCTCTTCAATATATATATATATATATATATAGATAGATAGATAGATAGATACATAGATAGAGAGATAGATAGATCTATATCTATCTATCTATCTATCTATCCATCTATATATATATCTATATATATATATATATATATATATATATATATATATATATATATATAGATAGATAGATAGATAGATAGATAGATAGATCTATATCTATCTGTCTATCTATCTATCTATCTATCTATCTATCTATCTATATATATATATATATATATATATATATATATATATATATATAAACTGTACTGTATATGGATGAATGGGGTGATGAGAGAAATAAAAA
Source organism: Coenobita brevimanus (assembly GCF_032717465.1). Classification (NCBI taxonomy): domain Eukaryota; kingdom Metazoa; phylum Arthropoda; class Malacostraca; order Decapoda; family Coenobitidae; genus Coenobita; species Coenobita brevimanus. The sequence continues at coordinate 8,183,976 of NC_136969.1, forward strand.
CTCGAGTAATGGAAAGGGGGATGGCGTTCATAATAAATGGTGACGGATGGATTATTTCAAATTTGTTGTATGCTGATGATGCAGTACTGCTTGCAAATACCGGACAAGAACTTGGTGGGCTAGTGCAGAGTTTTGCTGATGTCTGAGAGCATCGTGCTTTGAGAGTGAATGTAGAGAAGAGTAAAGTGATGGTTACTGAGAGAGAAGGTGACTCCCAGTGCGATATTATAGTGAATGGAGAGAGACTAATTGATGAGAGAGTTCAAATACCTGGGTACATTGATAGAAAAAAAGAGGAAAATGTGCAAAAGAAGTGGAGAGTAGTGACACAAGGAAAAAAAGTAGGTGGTGCAGTGAAGGCCTTGATCAGAAACAGAGGCTAGAGTGTTGCAGCTGCACGAGTCTTGCATGAAGGAATGTTAGTGTCAACATTAACATATGGCCGAGACTATGGTGTGGCATGAAAATGAAAAGTCAAGAGTAAGAGCAGTGGAGATGGGACTGCTGAGGAATGTATGTGAAGTGCAGATGGTGGATAGGATACGAAATACTGTGATTTGTGAAAGATGTGGAGTGACGAAGTCGGTGGACACCAGAATCGAAGAGAGTGTACTGAGATGCTATGGTCATGTGGAGAGAACAGATAACAACAGAGTGGTGAAAAAGGTATATCTGAGCGAATTTGAATGAGGGAGGAGGCGAGGTAGGCCAAGGAGAAGGTGGAGAGATTATGGTGGATGAATGTGTGAGGAAGAGGTATGGAAGTCGGTGAGGCTAGGGAACTGACAAGAGATCGAGCTGGCTGGATGAATGTTGTGAGGAGAAGTGCATGATCAGGGATTTGTCACCCCTTTCTAACTTGGCGGCGTCCGGATTGAGTCTATCGGATACGTTTGTGTGAAGCTACAGAACGTGGTGAATGTTTTGGGGGTATCCGATAGAGCCAGGATTCCGGGAGCTTGAATGATGAGTAAATGGAAGCGTGGCCCATTGGACTGGGCAAATTTGGGCTGTCTGGACATTGCTACTCCTCACCTTCCCTTAGGTGGGAAATGAGGTCCGGATGATGATGATGATGATGATATACATACGAGTATTTATATATATATATATATATATATATATATATATATATATATATACAGATAGACAGATAGATAGATAGACTGATAGATAGATAGATAAACTGATAGATATAGATATAAATATAGATATATGTATGGAGAGAGAGAGAGAGAGAGAGAGAGAGAGAGAGAGGCAGACAGACAGACGGACAGACAGACAGATAGATGGATAGATAGATAGATATATAGTTCTATATACACGTATTTATATCCAGAGTTTGGCCCTTGGCCTTTGATTGACGCTGCTACTGTGAGTGAGGCAATAGGCAGGATGCAGGTGGGGAAGGCAGCAGGTGTGTCTGGGTTGACTACTGATGTGTTGAAGGCCTCAGGAGATATAGGAGTGAGGTTAGTCACTGACCTGATAAAAATAATTATACATGAGTGTGTTGTCTCAGATGATTGTTTGAAGAGTGTAATTGTAAATGTGTATAAAGGGAAGAGTGATGCCCTGAAAAGAGGAAATTATAGAGGTATGAAGCTCTTAGACTAGATAATGAAGGTAATGGAGAGAGTTTTAGGAGGTAATATTAAAGAAAGAGCGAATATTGATGAGATGTAGTTTGGGTTTATGCCAGGCAAGGGGACCACTGATGCCATATTCATTGTTCGACAGCTTCAGGAAAAATTTATTAGGAAGAAAAGGGATCTGTATTTTGTTTTTGTTGATTTGGAAAAGCGTTTGACAGAGTCCCTAGAGAGGTGGTGAAGTGGGCAATGAGAAAGCTTGGGCTTGGAGGAGTGGCTGGTTAGGGTGGTTTTGGCCATGTATGTGGGTGCTCGCACCCAGGTAAGAGTGAATGGAGATTTGAGTGATGAGTGTTCCATGAACGTTGGTGTGCATCAGGGGTCAGTTTTGAGTCCCATGTTGTTTATCATTGTACTTGAAGCCCTCTCACGTGACTTCAGAAACGGACTCCCGTGGGAGATGTTGTATGCTGATGATTTGGTGTTGATTGCAGAGAACGAAAGGGAGGCGGAGGAAAGATTTAGGAAGTGGAGAGATGGTATGGGGCATAAGGGTTTAAGGGTAAATGCAGATAAAACAAAAGTGATGATATCTAGGGTTGGTGGTTTTACTGTCAAAGACGAGGGAGAGTGGACATGTGCAGTTTGCCACAAGGGCGTGGGAAGAAATTCCATCCTGTGTAGTGTTTGTGATAAATGGGTGCACAAGAGATGTAGCGGTATCAGAGGTAGACTGCGAGATAATGCTGATTTTATGTGTGCAGCGTGTCGAGGAGAGAAGGTGGAGATTGTCAGGCGTGAAAGGATTGAGCTTACTGGTGAGTCTCTTCAGTGTGTGGAAGAGTTTTTTTTATTTGGGAGACATGTTGTGTGCTGGAAGTGGGGCTGTGGCTAGGGTGAGCAGTAGTTGGAAGAAGTTCAGGGAGCTGTTGTCTCTCCTGGCATTGAGAGGACTCTCCATACGTGCTAAGGGTCTCTGTATGCAGCATGAGTTAGGAGTGTAATGCTGTATGGTAGTGAAACCTGGACAGTAAATCTATCTATATCTATATACCTAGGCTGCCTTCCCCAAGGAAAAGGAGGTAGCCGAGACAGGACGACACACTCCCCATTTACTTATCCATTCAAACACATTCATTCGTATCTTAGCTGCAAAGGGGAGAAGGGACAGATCCTCACCGTACCGCACCATACAAGGGTCAACTGCGCATTGCAATCAGTGACATCCACAGCAGGGCCTGACAGCAGAGCTGGTTTACCCCTGCCACATCATAAGAGACCCATCCCCTTACCCGCACCTGACCTGACCAGCCGATCAAACCAAATGCGGGAGAATATCCCCTCAGGGCTGCATTATCATTTATTCATTCACAATTTCTCTCCATTTATTTCCGTCACGCACAGCCACTCTTCCTTGCTCAACAGACATCCCTCTGCATCCAGCGCTCTCTTCAAACTGTCCATCCATCCTATTCGTGGTCTTCCTCTCAGCCTTACACCTCTCACATCAGATCTAGTTATCTTTTTCACCAATCGCTCATTATCCATTCTCTCCATATGCCCAAACCATCGCAACACCCTCTGCTCAACTCTACCAGCCATCTCCCTAACAACTCCAGTTCTCCTTCGCACTTCATCATTTCGCACTCGATCCATACGCGTCACTCCACACATACTCCTCAGACACCTCATCTCCATTACATTCAAACATTTCCTCTCTGCTACACCCATATTCCATGATTTAGCCCCATATAACGCAGTCGGTACCACAACACCCTCATACAGCCTTCTCTTTACATCCATTCGAAGCGAACGACATCTAGACACTTTTTTCATTCCTCCCAGCACCTTTCCTACTTCATTTATTCTAAACTTCACTTCTGCATCTATTCTTCCATTCACAGCAACATGTGACCCTAAATATTTAAAACGCTCTACGTCCTCATGCAACTCGCCATTGAAAACTATATTCATCCCCCTACCATCCACCAACCTCGTAAACTTCATCACTTTATTCTTATTCTCATTTACTTTCAATTTCCTCCTTTCCCACACCCTTCCAAACTCCTCTACCAACTGTCTCAATCTCTCCTCTGAATCAGCCACCAGTGCAGTATCATCTGCAAACAGCAGCTGCTTCAGATTCCACACTCCACCATCAACGTTCACCAGACTCAGACCTCCACCTAAAACTCTTGCATTCACCTCCCTTACAACACCATCCATATAAATATTAAACAACCAAGGCGACATCACACATCCCTGTCGCAGCCCCACTCTCACGGGAAACCAATCACTCACAGCAAATCCCACTCTTACCCATGCTCTACTATTTACATAAAAACTTTTCACTCCTCTTAGTAACTTACCATCAAGTCCATACAATCTTAAAATAGTCCACAAAGCCTCCCTATCAATTCTATCATACGCTTTCTCTAAATCCATGAATGCCCAAAACACATCCTTGCCTTACGCTAAATACTTTTCACACACTTGTCTCACAGCGAACACCTGATCCACGCATCCCCTCCCTCTCCTAAAGCCACACTGCTCATCACCAATCACTCCCTCTGTACCCTCTCTAACTCTCATAATTAACTCTCTACCATACACCTTACCTACATCACTCAACAGACTTATACTCCTAAAGCTAGTACATTCATACTTATCACCCTTGCCTTTATACAACGGGACCAAACAAGCAATTGCCCAGTCAACTGGCACTATACCTTTCACAAAGCACACATTCAGCAATCTTACTAACCAGTCAACAAGTCACTCCACCACCATTCAGGCATTCCACAGCACACCCATCCATACCTGCAGCTTTCCCTGTTTTCATCTCCTTTACTGCCTTCTCCACTTCCTCCTTCGTGATCAAAGAAGGAGGATATTCGCAGGCTTAGACGTACAGAAATGACAATGATTAGGTGGATGTGGAGTGCGTCCCTGCGTGCAAGGCCTGGGGGGGCTGGGTTTACGATGGAAGAGTTGAGAGGTAGGATGGGACTGGAGTGTATTGGTGTTGTGATGAGGAGAGGTAGATTGAGATGGTTTGGGCATGTGGAGAGGATGAGGGATGATAATTGGGTGAGGAAGGTGAGGAGTGTTAATATTGGGGGTGGGGTTGTGAGGGGTAGACCGAGAATGACATGGGACGAGGTCATTAAGTGTGACCTCAGGGTTAAGGGACTGAACAGGGAGGCTGCCATAGATCGTGCAGCATCTAGAGCCGCCATTAGGCGACCAAGGCCGACGCATGCAAGCTTGTTAGAGCCTTCAAAAACGAAACGAAACCAAAACGATATAGGTAGATAGATAGACAGATAGATATAAATATATATATATATATATATATATATAAGCATATATATATATATATATATATATATATATATATATATATATATATATATATATATAAGCATATATATATATATATATATATATATATATATATATATATATATATATATATATATATATATATATATATATATATATATATATATATATATATCTACGAGACAGCCGAAGCCACTTGGTAGAGATACATTGGCTGTATCGTCCCCACTTCGGTCGGGATAGGCCGATCCTGCAGTGAACACTAAAACAGCTGATGAGATTATATATATATATATATATATATATATATATATATATATATATATATATATATATATATATATATATATATATATACTCATCATCATCAGCCATAACTACTCCACTGCTGAACAAAGGTCTCCCCCAACCTTTTCCACGAATTTCTTGACTGAGCCAATCTTTGCCACGTTTTCCCTGCAAATTTCTCTATTTCATCTCTCCATCTCCTATCTGGCCTCTTTCTGTTACGCTTACATTCTCTTGGTGTCCATTCCGTCAGCCTCTTACTTCATTGGTTATCCCTTAATCTTGCTATATGGCCTGCCCACCTCCATTTCTGTTCTTTTATGACTTCTGTAATATCTTTGACTTTAGTCTGCTCTCTCGCCCAAGTTGATCTTTTCCTGTCTCCTAAAGATATTCCCAACATTCTTTCCATTGCTCTCTGAGAACGGATTAATTTATTTTACAATGAAAAAAATTATATATATATATATATATATATATGTATATATAGATATATATATATATATATAGAACTACATAACTATATATATATACGATATAGATAGATAGATAGATAACTATATATATAACTACATAACTCTCTCTCTCTCTCTCTCTCTCTCTCTCTCTGTAGTGACGTTTTCAGTACCAAAAGTAAATTTGCTGATGGCTGAAGGTAGCACGCATTATATACTTAACAGGAGACTGGATCCTTCGACGAATCCTTGTCAATTATTACACTGAGTTAAAAGTTATTAAGTACCCGGTGGTGCTAAACGTACCAACGATAATATAATGCACACTGAATGACGGAAATCAACATACCATTGTGTGAAATAGTGTTTAGGTATGGTTAGCAAAGACCCCACTCTACCATACAGTATCCATACACGGATTAAGGCAAATGCGACGCTACGATGTATTTCTAGACATACAAACTACTGAAGAGAAGACTTTTTTTTTTTTTTCCTTAATAGTAAGACCAGTATGTCGTGCTGTTTCAGTATCCTTTTGTAAACAGTGGATATGACTTCCTTAAAATATTTGCGAAGAGCAACAAAAATCATGCAAAATTTAAGGAACGTTATATATAAAGAGCAAATGAATATACAGTATATATATATATATATATATATATATATATATATATATATATATATATATATATATATATATATATTGTTATATAGCCTACGATTTCATCATCCTTTGTATAATTCTAACGTACAGTATGCTGCACGTTTGATCACGATTCGCCTCGTGGCTTCCATAGTGCGTGTTCTACCTTACTCCCCCCCTCCTCCCTTATAGTAGAGTAAGTCGTTCTTTCTGTTGTTCAGAGCAGGAGTGTCAACACTTTGTCCCCTATGGCTTCATTTGCGCGTCCTTCTTACAAGTTGTATCAAGCTCTTCCGGCCCCTATATAATGAGCTCAGTCTCTGCATTAATTGCCACTTAGATCTACTTCTCATTTTGTTCACATATCTGTCCTCCCCTGTACAGTTGTTATTATTTTTGAGAGTGCTCAGGAAGTCTCCAACCAACTAGCTGCTGTGTAATTTGAGTATAAGTGTTATTACATTTTTTCTTGTACTGTATAACGTAAGGTGTTAATTCGTAGGCCTGGTGAGGTATTTGTGATTGATGTGAAGTTTTGCTGTCAGCCAGTAGTAATAATATTTTGTATCTGTAATAATATATCTTGCATTAACTGAGCATTATCCGGTTTTCTCATTTTATCAGGGCTGACTTAGATAAATTTACTCTTGCTAATATCGTGTTAATAGAGGCTATTGCAGTTAACCATATATTAACCTGTTTTTGCCATTACATTACCCTTATGAGTCCTGAATGTTTAGTTCTTAGTTTGAGCATTAAACTTTATCTTGTAATTTTACCTAACTCTTTTGTTTTGAACCTGGAACTTTGCGGGACAGTTTTCTCTGTTCCGTAACATAAATTTGGCGACCTCTTATCAGGATATTCAGGATATTATCATAAGGATATTGGTTGATATTTTGTAACTGTGATTTATTCATGATGTCTACTATTACTATTCTTGATGAAGCCAAAGATTTTTTGTCAAATGTGCAAACAGTGTGTGATGTAGAAAATAGAACAAAGAATGAACATAAGCTTGTTGCTCAACAATTGGGAATTGCTGTTCGCTCTCATCATTCTAAAGATCAAATTCTTGACATAATTAATGAAAGCTTGTTTAATTTAACTCCTCCAGATGAGCAAACGCAGATTGAAATAGCTAAGTTACAGCTAGCCCTGCAGGAGCCTCGTGCTAAGGAGGCTGAGTTTCAGGCACAAGTTGAACTTGCTAGGATTCAGGATTTAGGACAACTTATAAGCAAGATAAGCAATCCCATGTTGAGTATGCAAAAATCAAAGAAGATCTGTTAGAGCAGTGGTTAAATTCTAAGAATGTGGATTCTGAGTTTGGTAAATTTAAGCAGATGATTTTGCTGGAGGACTTCAAAAGGTGTATTAATAATGATGTAAGCCTATATCTTGATGAGAGAAGAATAGATAATTTGTCTGATGCTGCAGTTTTAGCTGATGAATATGTTCTCACTCACAAGAGATATTCTAAAGAAAAAAGGAAAGCTGAGAGTAAGTACGTTGCCTCTACTCAGAGTACAGGTAACAGGAAAGAGAATAAAGATGATGTTTCTCAGGAAGTAAATACCAGCTTCACCTCTAGATTTCAGAAAAATAAATGTACTTATTGTAGTAAGCTTGGTCATACTACGGAGAAATGTTTCAGGAGACAGCGTGATGTGAACAAAAAGGAGTCTTTAAATATTCAGTCAATTGGTCTAGTGTCCACCCTTGAGAGTTCCCAGAATTCTTTAACTGAGTTAATTGAACCTGCTTTGAGGGGTAAATTAAATTCTCATGATGAAGCTCCTCTTTGAGCAGTAACGTGGGTGACACTCTCAAGAGTTCATGTGCTAATTTCCTGTCTGATGATTTTGTCAGTCCTCTGGACAGTAATGACAGGAAATCAGTTAAAATATATCGTGATACAGGTGCTTGCCAATCCCTTATGCTGACCAGTGTTCTAGGCTCTATTGTTAATTCGTCTGATGAAACTGTAATCTTACAAGGTGTAGGGAATAATTACTTCTCTGTCCCTCTGTGCAGAGTGAATTTAGAGTCTGGTTTTGTTAATGGTTCCGTTATGGTTGGGTTGGTTGAGACACTCCCATTGTCAAGTGTAACTTTCTTATTTGGAAATGATATTGGTGGAAGTCAAGTGTGTCCAGCTCCTCAGTTGTCTAGTGAGCCAGTGGCTGCGACCCAGGATTGTGATGTCCCTGATGTGTTCTCTGCATGTGCTGTCACTAGGGCTAAGTCTAAAGTTACTGGTGACTTAGGGGATAATGATGATGATGATGATGTTATCCTAGCTGACACTTTTCCTGCTAATTTGGACCACTCACCAGGTGAGGCAGTACCCCTTAGTGTTGATAATTTGTCTCGTCAAGAGTTGGTTGAGTTGCAGGTTGCTGACCCTGAGTTGAAAGGTCTAGCTAACTCTGCTTCCAGTGAGGAAGAGTCAGCTGGTGCTTCTACTTGTTATTATATAAAGTCAGGAGTACTTATGAGAAAGTGGAGACCCCCAGCAGCATCAGCCGACTGTGAATGGGAGGTTGTACATCAAGTTGTCATCCCTCGTGTTTGTAGGCAGGATATCATTAGAGTGGCTCATGATTCCAGTTTGGCAGGACACCTTGGAGTGAGGAAGACTGTGGCAAGCATTTTGATCATAACCCACTGAAATTCCTTTGTAAGTTTAAAGATAAAAATCAGAGATTGACAAGTTGGAGTCTACTTCTTTAGGAGTATTCATTAGACATACAACATATCAAGGGGAAAGAAAATGTTATTGCAGATTGCTTATCTAGACTTTAGACAGATTGTTTTAGAGTAATAAGAAATTTCCTTTGTAAATTTCTTTTTCTTTGTGGGGAGGTGTTACATAGCCTATGATTTCATCATCCTTTGTATAATTCTAACGTACAGTATGCTGCATGTTTGATCACGATTCGCCTCGTGGCTTCCATAGTGCGTGTTCTACCTCACTCCCCCCCTCCTCCCTTATTGTAGAGTAAGTAGTTCTTTCTGTTGTTCAGAGCAGGAGTGTCAACTCTTTGTCCCCTATGGCTTCATTTGTGCGTCCTTCTTACAAGTTTTATCAAGCTCTGCCGGCCCCTATATAATGAGCTCAGTCTCTGCATTAATTGCCACTTAGATCTACTCCTCATTTTGTTCACATCTCTGTCGTCCCCTGTACAGTTGTTATTATTTTTGTGAGTGCTCAGGAAGTCTCTAACCATCTAGCTGCTGTGTAATTTGAGTATAAGTGTTATTACATTTTTTCTTGTACTGTACTGTATAGCATAAGGTGTTAATTCGTAGGCCTGGTGAAGTTTTTGTGATTGATGTGAAGTTTTGCTGTCAGCCAGTAGTAATAATATTTTGTATCTGTAATAATATATCTTGCATTAACTGAGCATTATCCGGTTTTCTCATTTTATCAGGGCTGACTTAGATAAATTTACTCTTGCTAATTTCGTCTTAATAGAGGCTATTGCAGTTAACCATATATTTAACCTGTTTTTGCCATTACATTATCCTTATGAGTCCTGAATGTTTAGTTCTTAGTTTGAGCATTAAACTTTAACTTCTAATTTTACCTAACTCTTTTGTTTTGAACCTGGAACTTTGCGGGACAGTTTTCTCTGCTCCGTAACAATATATATATATATATATATATATATATATATATATATATATATATATATATATATATATATATTGAAAGCGAATAGAATAGAGGGTTAATTATTAAAAAAAAATAATAATGAAGTAGATGAAGAGAAGAGAGAGAAAGAAAAAGCTCTAAAGGCTTAAGTATCAACAGGCAGAATAAAATCCAAGACTATTTCAAGAGAACAATACTGTTTTAGTGCGTTGTGTGTGTGTGTGTGTGTGTGTGTGTGTGTGTGTGTGTGAGAGAGAGAGAGAGAGAGAGAGAGAGAGAGAGAGAGAGAGAGAGAGAGAGAGTGAGAGAGAGAGAGACCAGTTGGTCTGGGAGAGACAGATTAACCGTGTAATTTCTAGGCACAGTTTATTATTACAGGACTAATATTGAGCAAGAACATAATCCCTAAATTTTTTTTACTAATGATGCTTTACCATAACCAAACTTCCCTGCACCTACGGAAAGAGTGTATCCCTTTTCCTTCCTTATTATGATGCTCAATGTAGTCCCTTTCTTGAATACATTTCCGATACATAGAGAGATGGATTGATTCATTATGTATATAGAATACAATAGCAGCAGATTTACTGTCGGATGAAGGAGAAGAATGTAAAAAAACAGGCTCACTCACTTATATACCCAGTGAATAAAGAAGAAAATTCCCAAATCATGGTGTAATGGAATAGTTATTTTGCTGTACAAGAGGGGCAGCTCAAAAGATCTCAGTCACTATCGAACTAGTAGCTTATTACTAGTTGTTTACAAAGTCTTCACAAAGGTCCTTACAAACGGAATACCAAATTTAGAAGAAAACCAACCTCGTGAACAGGCAGGATTCCGAAGCGGGTATTCGACTACTGATCATCTACACACAATAAATCAACTGAGAAAACTACGGAATATAATAAACCACTGTTCTCAGCTTTTGTTCATTACGCAAAAGCATTCGACTCAGTGAAGCTCACAGCAATCATAAATTCATTGCGTTAATGAGAAGTAAATGAGAAGATTTTATAACTGCTCGAAAACAAATATAAAGAGAACTGCTACAGTTGAATTACATACAAACTCAGACAAAACTAAGACTGAGAAGGGCTTGCTTCAGGGAGACAGAATTGACCACATTTATTTATAGCATGGTTATTTATTTTTTTTTTTTATCATAAAGCTAGACTGGAAGAACAAAGGAGTAAACATAGATGCAGGAAACCCAAACCATTTAAGATTTGCAGATGACACTGTCCTAATCTTTGAAACAGCAGAGACACTGTGAGAAATGTCCTATGACCTAAACATAAGAGTCTCAAAGTAGGGCTAAGATAAACTGGAGTAAAACTATGGTTTAATCCAAGTACACCAAACAGCGTCATCAGAATAAGCAAAGAATCCATGGAAGTAGTTGATGAGTATATGTGTACCTGAGGCCCGTACTAAAACTAACGAAAGACCATAATCTATCTATATCCCTAGGCTGCTTCCCCCAAGGAAAGGGAGGTAGCCGAGACAGGACGACACACTCCCCACTTACTCATCCATTCAAACACATTCATTCGCATCTTAGCCTCAAAGAGGAGAAGGGACAGATCCTCACAGCACCATAACGCACAAGGGTCAACAGCACAGTGTAATCTGTGACATCCGCAGCAGGGCCCGACAGCAGAGCTGGTTTACCCCTGCCACATCATAAGAGACCCATCCCCTTACCCGCACCTGACCTGATCAGACCAAATGCGGGAGAATATCCCCTCAGGCCTGCGTCATCATTTATTCATTCACAGTTTCTCTCCATTTATTTATGTCACTCACAGCTACTCTTCCTTGCTCAACAGACATCCCTCTCGCATCCAGCCTCTCTTCACACTGTCCATCCATCCTATTCGTGGTCTCCCTCTCAGCCTTACACCTCTCACATCATATCTAGTTATTTTTTTCACCAATCGCTCATTATCCATTCTCTCCATATGCCCAGACCATCGCAACACCCTCTGCTCAACTCTACCAGCCATCTCCCGAACAACTCCAGTTCTCTTTCGCACTTCATCATTTCGCACTCGATCCATACGCGTCACTCCACACATACTACTCAGACACCTCATCTCCATTACATTCAAACTTTTCCTCTCTGCTACACCCATATTCCATGCTTCAGCCCCATATAACGGAGTCGGTACCACAACACCCTCATACAGCCTTCTCTTTACATCCATTCTAAGTGAACGACATCTAAACACTTTCTTCTTTCCTCCCAGCACCTTTCCTACTTCATTCTAAACTTGACTTCTGCATCTATTCTTCCATCCACATCAACATGTGACTCTAAATATTTACAACACTCTACCTCCTCAAGCAACTCGCCATTCAAAACTATATTCATCCCCCTACCATCTACCAACCTCGTACACATTATCACTTTACTCTTATTCTCTTTTACTTTCAATTTCCTCCTTTCCCACACCCTTCCAAACTCCTCTACCAACTGTCTCAATCTCTCCTCTGAATCAGCCACCAGTGCAGTATCATCTGCAAACAGCAGCTGCTTCAGATTCCACTCTCCACCATCAACATTCACCAGACTCAGACCTCCACCTAAAACTCTTGCATTCACCTCCCTTACAACACCATCCATATAAGTATTAAACAACCAAGGCGACATCACACATCCCTGTCGCAGCACCACTCTCACGAGAAACCAATCACTCACAGCATTTCCCACTCTTACCCACGCTCTACTATTTACATAAAAACTTTTCACCCTTTTTAGTAACATACCATCAAGTCCATACAATCTCAAAATAGTCCACAAAGCCTCCCTATCAATTCTATAATACGCTTTCTCTAAATCCATGAATGCCCAAAACACATTCTTGCCTTTCGCTAAATACTTTTCACACACTTGTCTCACAGCAAACACCTGATTCACGCATCCCCTCCCTTTTCTAAAGCCACACTGCTCATCAGCAATCACTCCCTTTGTACCCTCTCTAACTCTCATAATTAACACTCTACCATAAACCTTACCTACAACACTCAACAGACTTATACTCCTAAAGCTAGTACATTCATACTTATCACCCTTGCCTTTATACAACGAGACCACACAAGCACTTGCCCAGACAATTGGTACCATACCTTTCACAAAGCACACATTCAACAATCTTACTAAGCAGTCAACAATAGTCACTCCACCACCCTTCAGGCATTCCACAGCACACCCATCCATACCTGCAGCTTTCCCTGTTTTCATCTCCTTTACTGCATGCTCCTCTTCCTCCTTCGTGATCAAAGGAGGAGGATATTCGCAGGCTTAGACGTACAGAAATGACAATGATTAGGTGGATGTGAAGAATCCAACTGCTCACTCTCTTTCGACGCAGGATTCGTCCAAGTGAAATCCAACTCCTCGCACTCTTTTGACTCAGGATTCGTCCAAGTGAAATAAACCGCTCACTCTCTTTCAACATAGGTTGAGACCAACCATATAATTTGCTGTATTTTTTTTTTTCACAACAATTCGTTGTTTGATCATCATAATGAACGAAAAAAATATAAAAAAAGGAATTACCATATTGTATCATTCATTTATTTATTCAATGCTCATTTACTCACAGACATATAAACATTTTGGCAATTACTATAGAATATTGGAGAACATTCATTTGCGATCCATTTCGTAAAAAAATGACACTTCTAGCTATAGTAGAGAATTGTTTATGGCATACGGAATAACAATAGTCATTCATCACGCCTGGCTACTCTGAGTGAACTGTTTCCTATCATTTCATTCTCGCCCGCCCAGACCTCACGCTCCCCACATTCCTCACTTAAGTGATTTGTGCTGCATCGAAAAATGATTACAGTCATTTTATTCCCTTGCCCTAAGTGTGTGAGTACTGTATATATGTCAGTGAGTAAATTAATACATTACTGAACGATAAAGTATGGTGCTTTATATCCTTTATTTATTTATTTTTTCATTCATTAGGAAGATCATTTATTCATTTGTAAAATGTATCAGTTTCATAAAAGTACAGTTAAAAATTAGGGCAGCGGAATGAAATGATTGTAATCACTTTTCGATACCTCACAAATCACTGAGTGAGGAATGTGGGTAGCGAGAGGTCTGGGTGGGCGAAATGAAATGATAGGAAACAGTTCACTCAGAGCGGCCGGGGGTGATGAATGACTATTGTTATTCCGTATGCCATACAAAATTATCTAGTAAAGCTAGAAGTGTGTTTTTTTTTTTTTTTTTTACGAAATGGATCGCAGATTAATGTTCTACAATATTCTATAATCATTGCCGAAATGTTTATATGTCTGTGAGGAAAAGAGCACTGAATAAATAATTTAATGATCCAATATGGTAATTCCTTTTTTTTTTTTTTTTAGATTTTTTTCTCATTCATTAGGAAGATCATTCAATAATTTATAACAATAACCAGTTTCAAAACAATACATTTATAATAAGGGAGGGGGAATGAAATGATTGAAATCAGTTTCTGATATCGCATGAATCGCTGAGTGAGGAGTGTGGGGAGTGTGAGGTCTGGGCTGGCGAGAGACTCAGTACTTGAAAGCAGTTGGACGCAGGTGGCATTGAAAGAATGCGAGAGGGTTAAACCGAGCTGATTTATACTCTAACGTGAGGATTCGAGCAGTATAAGCTCAGCCAGCACAGAAGCCACACATACCCACTCCTCCCTGTATTTGTTGTGTGCAATAACCCTTTTATTCAACACTGCAAGTTTGCCTGGTCCAAGATGAAACAACAACTATAAGAACATTACAATAGTGAACTTGAATTTATGTCTGGTACACTCACAGAAAAAAACAGTCTTTACACTAAAATTTCTAAACATTCCAGATGTGGGTCGAAATCTTGTGATAATACATGCATCCACTCTGCCACGATATTGGTAACCTTGCTGGAGGTCGTCTAGTATATGATTCCAGTCATCGAATGAACTCCCACCATTCATCCCTTAAGTCCTAATCGCATCAATTGATGCGATTTGAGTTTTATGCCAAAATGCCTAATCGCATCAATTGAACGAGGCCTGTAAAAAACTGCGGAGCACTTGCTCCACCCCGATTATGACGTACATGAATTCAGGCCAATGAGAACTCACTCCTGATGTGGCGTGAGGGGGGATCGGACCAACCCGGGTGGTGGGGGGTCACCCCCCTCTCTGTCGCCTCCTTGCCACCCTCTACTCCACTCCCTCACGCCCTTTTTGTCCCCCATCACTCTCTCACCCTTCCACACAACTGCATCTCCTCCCACAACAACCTGCGTCCCTTCCCACCCTCTCTTGACCCTCCTCCTCCTGCTAGCCTCGTCCCCTCCCCAAACCCCACCCCATCTCTCCATCCTTGTCCCTCACTACCCTTCCAACCCCCAACAGGCCCCCGAGTGTCAGGCCTGATGTACGTACCTGTTTCATATTATTTCTACTTCTTCCTAAATTTTTACACCTCACTCTGTTCATTTCTCACTTCGTACCTACCAGTTTCTGTACGTACGTAGTTGGAGAATGCTGTATGTTGTACTACATACGACGCATCTTATTTTTTTTTTTTTCATTCTCCCTACCTGCCCAGATTAGCACCTCTGAGTAGTGTCCGTCTGTGTTAGTTTTCGAAATACTATGAGGCCTTGCAGGGCTACTCCCCGCACCTGTTTCATCTCTCCACACATAAAAACACATCTGTTTTCATGGCTGGTGTGATAAATTCCAATGAAATAGAGAGTTTCCACAAGAGAATTTGGCTGTTGCCGAGACTGTAATGATAAGTGTGATGAAGTGTAATGATAATGTGATAATTGTAATTGTGTGATATGATAAGTGTGATGAAGTGTAATGATAATGTGATAATTGTAATTGTGTGATAAACGTGTAACGAGATGTTGGGAGAGTAATAAGAAAAATCGGAAACAAATTATTGCTTGTTTTTCCCTTTCTTATGCATGCATTTATAGCATTATTCAACTTTATTTTGATGTCCTTGATGGTTATGAACATTTATATGCGTCCGTGTTAGTTTTGGAATGATTATGAGGCCTTGTCGGGCTACTCCCCACACCTGTTTTATCTTCCCACACCTACATACTTGTTTTTATGGCTGGTATGACAAATCCCATTGAAATGGAGGGTTTCCACAAGAGAATTTGGTTGTTGCCAAAACTTTTCTCCCGAAGTACCACCAAGACCTTGTAGGCCTACTCCCCCACACTAGTTATCTCCCCACACCTACATACACACCTGTTTTCATGGTAGATGTCACAGAACACAATGAAGTGCTTTCTTTTCAGGCGAAAAGCTGGTTATTTCCAATCCCCGTACCTATAGGCCTACTCTCCACAGCCTACTTTATCTCCCCACAGTCTAGTAATCTCCCCACACCTACATACACCTGTTTTCATGGTTAGTAAGACAAAACACTTTGAAATGACCTGTTTCAATAAGAAAAATAGGTAGTTATCAAAATTTTCGTTTCGATTGTTTTCCAGGGGTAACTATCATAAACTTTTTTTGAACTTTGACGCGCGATTATGCTGTAACCATTAGGCCTACAGGGGTACGGATTGCGTTGTCAGGTGTGTAAATTCTTCCTCTTTAACCAGAACACAGTCAATTTGCCCTTGGTGAAAGTCGCCAAAACGCCCCCGAATTGCGGTTGTGTGAGGTATACCCTGCCTGAAGACAATCGTGTGGACAACTTTCATTTAAATCAGTATAATCAGTTGCCGAATGACATACTATCTAAAGATAATAGTATATGATAATAAACACCTCAGTGAAATCTGATATTTTATTATGATTAACTGAGCACACACAAATACATAAACGTGAAAACTCTCTCTCTCTCTCTCTCCCTCTTTCTCTCTCGAACGAGGTTTTTCTTGGTCTCTTATCTCAAGAAACTGTAGTGTCTGTATTCATGCCATGACAAGTCAAATAGGTCCATGTTACACATGGCCAAGACGTTGACATTTTGTGCCCATTTGTAACTGATATATTGTATCACAAACAATTGTTGCATCGAAATGTATTATTGTCAGCCCGCGTCCACTCTGTGGGGCCGTAAATAGAGATTAAGTCACGTATATCTGTCTGTCTGTCTGTCTGTCTGTCTTCATATATTCTTATATATTTGGTATTTTTTAAATTTATATTTACATATAACTATATACACCCTCATTTATCTCTATCTGCAGCCCAATTAGTCTGTGTCAACATCCATATAAAGGATATTCTGCAGGAGAGTAGTAGTATTGACCCCCCCCTTTCCTTTTACACAATTAGTAAAGGCGTATGAGTCTCCTGCACTTAAAACATACTGTAAATCGACCTTTTAAGCATCTGACAACTCTTCCAGCAATGTTTTACTTCAATACTGACCCACTTTGAGCACAACGAATCCCGAGATAGTTCGGCCATTGTTTACAAAATAGTTCAGTAATATTATAGGAAATACCTGTAATAATCACGGATGTAAAAAAAATTACAATGTAATATGTATATTAGTAATATAGATATGTGTTCACGTCACACCCTCAAGGTAGGATGGTTATATCAGTTATCTATAGACCTATGCAGGTGTGTCTCAGTGACACGTTTATATGGGCGAATCTTACTCAGGCCAAGGCCAATTGTTGGAGATCTCACTTGTCCTTGACTCAGCATTGCCAGCGTCACAGACTGATGTTTCGTCCGATTCATTCCGTT
The DNA here is from genome assembly GCF_032717465.1 of Coenobita brevimanus. Lineage (NCBI taxonomy): Eukaryota > Metazoa > Arthropoda > Malacostraca > Decapoda > Coenobitidae > Coenobita > Coenobita brevimanus. The sequence continues at coordinate 8,201,690 of NC_136969.1, forward strand.
CACACAAATATATATATACAGCTCACCAGTGAAAGATTGATCTTTCTGTGAGTGTACATTGAACTAGCCTATGCTGAAGTGTTAGGGGAGTTGTCGGTGGGTAATGGTGAGGCTCATGAGTTATGGACAAAGTTTATGAATCTCCACATCGTTCTCCGAGAACTAGTCTATACTGACATTATCTGAGTGTAAGGCTCATTAAACGTCAAGGCTAAACAAGAATACGGAACAGTAGAAAATAATTCAGTCCTTACCATGGCCTCAAGACCAGGTCAAAATAGATAATTGTTTTAATATGTCTTCTATGGACATGTGTGTGTGACGTCGTAAGAAATACTATGCATGGAAAGGGGGTATTATTAGTTTTGTGCATTATTGAAAGGATTACTGCCCCACACCCCGCGATGTACATTTTCAAGACATGTTCGCGGTGTTTGGGTATGGGTTCACAGTGAGTGTAATGGTGCTGGTGATAGAGCTGGTGTGTGGTGGAGCCAGGTGGGGCCAATAGGGTAAGGTGGCCACCTAAGACACACACCATTATCACCATCACTAACCACACCCATCACCGTTGCTGACAACGCTTTTCACATGAATTACTTTAATCATTTTAAGTTTGATAAGGAGAGCAATACAAACCAACCAAATAAATGAATGAATAAATAATTTAGAATTATATATATAATTATACAAAGGGCAAGGTATAAGAGTTGCTTCCAGTATCACTCACCGTAGTGCATTCTCATGGGTATCACTGTTACGGTTTGTGTAAGGATATATATTAATAAATTTTAGAAGTTCGTTCGATTTTTTTTTCATAATACACTGCCTATGGAGTACACTTAGTGACCTAAGTATACACTTGCAGCAACACTATATTCTGCCTGACAGTATCTTCTACTTTCGAGGGTAGGGCTATGTAGTCACACCTGTCCGTCAGTGTCTGTCCCTTCAAGGTATTATGGAATTATATAACACTACTGGGAGGATCATCATGAAAATATGTGGACATGTCCTTAGTAACCCAGTTGATCTGTATTAGTAGATCTGTCTAGTTGATCTCTTGGAGAAGGTAAATTGTTATTGGATAGTGAGAGGGGAGGTGTAGGTGTTCACTGACTGATGTGGTGAGAGGGGAGAGGGAGTGTTTCCTGGTTGGTGCAGTGAGAGTGGAGGGGAAGGTAGTCATTGGCTGGTGTAGCGAGAGGGGAGGGGAAGGTAGTCATTGGCTGGTGTAGCGAGAGGGGAGGGGAAGGTAGTCATTGGCTGGTGTAGTGAGAGGGGAGGGGAAGGTAGTCATTGGCTGGTGTAGTGAGAGGGGAGGGGAAGGTGTTCACTGTTTATATAAGGGCCACAAGAGGCCGGTCAGCACTCAGAGTTCAGCTGTTGCTCCAGGCTGTTAGAGATCACATTCCAGCCTCACCTTCCCCTGCATTTAGAAAGTGAGTCATGTGGCACTGTGTTGCTGTTAGTCATATGGCACCGTGTTAGTCAGATGGTGCAGTGTTGTTGTTAGTGATGTGGTACTGTGTTAGTGATACAGTACAGTGTTGCTGTAGGTGATAGAGCACGAGGTTGCCGTAAATGATATTGTATTGTGTTGCTGTTAGTGACATAGTACCGTGTTTTAGTCATGAGGTAACGCGTTCCTGGTTGTCATATTGTACCCCCATTGACCGAGCAAGATATCTTTATTGGGGAGACGTTAATTAACTCTACCACCTTATACTGACAGCTATAGATGAGGACAGTATCCACCTTTTTTTATATTCTCTTATGCATAAGTTTCAGACACCGAACATGAAAGCACAGTGATCGTCATAACCAACCTCTCTGACCGCACGAAACATCTTTGCGCAAAGTTATTTATCATTTATTATCTTATGACAACAGCTATAAATGAAGAAACTTTCGACGTTTTTGATGTTTCCAGATCACTAAATTTCAGACAGCATGAAAACACACCGATCCTCACGACCTACCTCCCTGACTGAGAGAAGCATCTTTTTGTGGATGTGGGTGGGGGGACTGTCAGCCGGCGCCATAGCTAGGGTAACCGGGTCGAGCGTCACCACTGTCTGCAGGTGGATCAGGCGATGGAAGCAGGAGGGCCACGTTGAGAACAGACACCGTACATGCAGACCCATCAATGAAAAGCATCATAAGGCAATCTATGGCCCCGTCAAAACGTTTCGGCCCATTGTGATCCACCCTACAGCTTTACATGTGTTTGAAATGAACCTCAGCACCATACTTGCATACTCGGATTATTGGCATAAACATGGATGTTTTCAGTACCCTCATATGTACCCTCGTTACTAAGCTTGTTTTTGTACTTAATGTGATGAACACTTGGGAAGATCTGAGTATCATGGGTAGTCCAGCGCAGCCAGTACTTCTGAGACCAATTCAGAAGAGTTAAAAAGACAGATCCAATGAGTTCTTTGCATTGATATGTTAACGAAGCACTAGTATGAGGACAAATTCTATATCTTACCTAATCATGAAACTTATAATGCCTAAAAGTCAAATTGTATAGACATGTTGAATGTAAGAGGAGCGAATGATGAGGTGAAAGAGAGAGAGATTGTCCAGGTGCTTGAGGGTGCGAAAGTGGATGTATGTGGTATAACTGAAACAAAATGGAGAGGAGAAAGTGTGAGAGAATGGGAGTATGGACGGGGTATATGTGCAGGAGTAGGTGAGAATGAGAGGGCAAAGGAAGGAGTATGTATAGTTGTGAGTAAAAGATGGAAGAAGAGCATAAGACAGTATGGATCAGTTGGGTCATGGATTGTGTGGGTAAGGTTGAAAGTTGGAATACAAATGTGGGCGATTGTGTGTGTGTATGCGCCAACGCAAGATCGTGCTAGAAGAGTGAGAGAAGAATTCTGGACAAATGTGGAAGTGTGCATGGAAAAGTTTGGAAGGAATGAGAGAGTGTTTTTGATCGGTGATATGAATGGTAAAGTTGGGAATGTGAAGGTGGATGGAATAGTTGGTGAGTGGGGTGTGCCTGCTGAGATAGATGAGAATGGGAGTGCGTTAATGGACATTTGTGCTGGGAGGGGGTTGGTGATAGCCAATACCCTCTTTAGGCATAAAATGATCCACAGGTATACATGGCGAGTGATGAGAAGGGTGGGTGATGAACTGAATGAGAGGAAGGCAATGATTGATTATGTGTGTGTGGATGAAAGGATGCGAAGATGTGTAAAGGATGCAAGAGTGTATAGAGGTTGGGGGAGTGGACTTTCTGACCACTACTTGGTGGTGGCCAGAATTAGAATGCAAGTAAGATGGAGGAATAGAAGAAGGGAAAGACGAGAGGAAGGAGTAGTTGCAAGGAGAGTGGAAAGGTTACAAGAGGATGAGAAACAGGCAGAGTATAAGAGAGAAGTGGAGGAAAGATTGGGCAAATATGAATTGGAGCAGATGGGAGACGTGGAAGGTGTGTGTAAGATATTTACAGAAGAAATATGTGCAGCATGTGATGTGGTGTATGGAAGGAAGAGAAGACGGAGGGGGGTGCAAGGAACAGGGTGGTGGACTGAAGAGGTGAAACAGGCTGTGGCACAAAAGAAGAAAGCATACAATGAATGGATGAGAAATAGGGGCGTGGAAGAAGTTGAGAGGCGGAAGAGAGAGTTACATGTGGAAAGAAAGAGAGAGGTGAAAAGATTAGTAAGAGAGAGTAAGAAGAGAGTGGATGAGGAATTTGGAAGGAATTTGAGTGTAAAGTGGAGGGACTGTAAGAAAATGTTCTGGAGAGAAGTGAAAAGAGTAAGACAGGGTGGAAGTGGAGTTAGCAGGGGAGTGAAAGATAACAATGGTAGACTACTAGTGGAGAAGGGAGAAAAAGTGAATAGATGGAGAGAACACTTTAAGGAATTGTTGAACGTAGAGGATGGAAGTAATGCGAGTATAAGTGGCTGGGGAATGGCTGGGAGAAGGAGAGAGGTGAGAAGACAGGAAGAAATCAGTAGGATAGAAGTTGTGGAAGCAATGAAGAAAGGTAAATCGGGGAAAGCCCCAGGAATTGATGGAGTGTGTGGTGAAATGCTGAAGCATGGGGGAGAGATAGTAGTAGAATGGATGTGGAAGATGTGCAGATTGGCCTGGGAGGAAGGTAGAGTCCCGGAGGATTGGAAGTCAGGTATAATTATTCCCTTGTACAAAGGAAAAGGGGAAAAAGAAGTGTGTGGTAATCATAGGGGCATTTGTCTTCTTAGTATAATAGGAAAAGTGTATGGTAGGATACTTATAGACAGAGTTAGAGAAAGAACAGAGAAATTAGTTGGAGAAGAACAGGGAGCCTTTAGGAAGGGAAGTGGTTGTGTAGATCAGATATTCATTCTTAGATCTTTAGTGGAAAAGTTTCTAGAGAAGGGAAAGAAGTTGTATGCGGCTTTCATGGATTTGGAGAAAGCATATGACAGGGTGGATAGACAAGGATTGTGGAAAGTGTTAAGAATATATGGAGTAGATGGGAAGTTGTTGAATGCTATGAAGAGTATGTACGATGGTGCGAAGGCTGCAGTGCGTGTGGATGGTGAACTAAGTGAATTTTTCTCTTTGAAAGTTGGTTTGAAATAGGGATGTGTCATGTCTCCATGGTTGTTCAATCTGTACATGGATGGGGTAATAAAAGAGGTACAAGGTAGGGTAGTGGATGTTGGAGTGGCCCTGGTGAGAGAGGATAGTGATTGGAAACTCCCTATACTGTTGTTTGCAGATGATACTGTGTTGTTGAGTGAAGACGAAGGGGAGCTGCAAGGCTTGGTGGATGAGTTTGAAAGAGTGTGTAAGAAACGGAATCTAAAGGTGAATGTAGGGAAGAGTAAAGTGATGGTCTTTGAGAGAGGTGAAGTTAGTGAATGTACAGCGAGGTTGGATGGTGAGGAATTGGAAAATTTGAGCACGTTTAAGTACTTGGGTAGTGTGATGAGTAAGGATGGAGGTTTGGAGGGTGAAGTGCTTGAAAGGGTACAGCAGGGAAGAAAGGTTGCTGGTTCTTTGAAAGGAGTGATAAGAAACAGGGAAGTGAGCATGGAAGTGAAAAAGTTACTACATGACAGTATTGTGATACCAACTCTAACGTACGGAAGTGATTCTTGGACATTGTTGGAAGGACACAAGTCAAGAGTGAGAGCAGTGGAAATGAGTTATTTAAGAGGAGCCTGTGGACTCACGTGGAGAGACAGGCTGACGAATGAGGATATAAAGGAGCGTTGTGGTGTGGATGTGGACGTGATAGGAAGCGTTATGAAGAACACACTGAGGTGGTTTGGCCATGTGGAGAGGATGGAGGGTGAAAGACTGACGAAGAGAGTGTATGTGAGTGAGGTGGAGGGGGGAAGAGGGAGGGGGAGGCCGAGGATGAGATGGAGGGATGGGGTGGAGAGGTATATGAGATAGGGGGGTGTGAGTTGGGAGCAGGGCAGTGAAATGGCGGGGGACAGGGCGACTTGGAGGCGATTTGTTTGTGGCCACCCCAAACGGGATTGAGGCGTCTGGCAATAGATAGATAGACAGATGTTGATTCTGCCACGTAATACTGAGTTCATCATCGCATCTAACATTATCGACCTACAAGATCACACAAAATAAAAAATAAATAAATAAGGATAATGGCTAAATAACGAACAAGAAATCGACTTGAACTCAATAGCGCTAGACAGCTACTCGAGCTCAGCTCAGATAGATGCAACTTTTCCTATTCTGAGCTGACCTCAGAATCATTATCCTAATTACTTAAAGAACTGCAATGAAGTGATGATAACGAAATAGTGAGCACATTTATCTAGGGAGTTTGTGTGTGTGTGTGTGTGTGTGTGTGTGTGTGTGTGTGTGTGTGTGTGTGTGTGTGTGTGTGTGTGTGTGTGTGTGTGTGTGTGTGTGTCCGATTCTGGTCATAGGCTTCACAGTCTGCTCCCAAGGCCCGGTAGTCCTCCTACATACCATACACCTCTACATGTCTCTACTTCGGCACTAACACCCACCGACCATATTGAATACATGCTAGGGCTATCTCATACAGAACTGGTGTATTAGAATTAACGGGGGTATTTTTACGACGTGTCGGCGGGTCTCCTGGTAGATCGGTAAAGTCTGCTTTTATGAAATTCAAATCCTTAAACTGTTCCCTGCCCCAGCAGAGATTTGAATCTGGGTCCGGTAGGACTGCAGGCCACTTCTCGACCGACTGGGCCACCGCCTTCCCCATTAATAAATAGGTTTATTAATGAATAGGTTAAAATTTTATTGGGAAGGTCGACTACCATCCGTTCACTCGACGTAGTGCTGCATACGGGTGTCTACACTGAATGGCAACTCAAAAGCCTTATTGTAACCAAAGAATTCATTATATTACATGGGTCGTTAACTTACATTTCAAGTGGACACGTGGTGGTCTAGTGTATTAAGTTGCTCCAACCAGATATGATGTCTTAGGGTCTTCATTCCAGTGGTGTTTTGGGCACAGTGATCACAGTACCACTCAGGGATTGGCAACTGGTCACCCTGGTGATAAATGCCCAGGTCCCAACGCTCATGAATGGGCAATAAAGGTATGGATGATAGATATATAGTAACTAAAGTTTGTGGTTTTCTTATATACAGCATATTGCATTTAAAAATAAGATAACATTAATATGCAGTACCGGTACATATGCCACTGACACAACCATCGTACAGTGTGCTAAGCCTTGGTATGCTTATTAGTGAAATTTTTATGTTCTTTTTTCTACACTCTCGTTGCTTAATCAAATATAAAATCAGTCGTGTATAGTAATAAAGAAATCTTTAAAAGATAGTATTGTTTCTGGATGCGCCTCATTCCTTGTCCTTAAATCTGTCAGCGAATTATAATGTCCAAAGGAAGGGGATACAAATGGACAAGCAGTCCAGCAGAAATATGAAAGTCTGATATTATCCCAGGCAACATTATTGTAAAAAATCTTTTTTTCTTACTGAACTTTTGCCGTCCAGAGGTTCTTTCCGTTGGTGTTCAAAATCGTCCGGCACTTCCCATAAAGAAAGAGCACAGTGGGAATAATACCAACGAACGTTCACTGTATGGAGAAGTGTTTGACAGCAGGAAGGATGTAGGGAAGTCTGTGCCTGAAAGATAATTCACCTTTATGATAATATTCCTGGGAAGGAGTTATAAGTCTATATAAGCCTTAATTCTGCGAAGAAAACATTGTGTTGATGGTGCTTGGGATGGTTTATAATTCTGGTTCACTGCCAGTAATTGGTTGGTTAGCTTGATGTTTAATGAATGATGAATGAGTGGTTGGAAGTATGTACCCTATCCGCTGTGCGCCCTGGAAGCAGTTCAAACAACATCCCCCCTCCCCCTCCCCTTTTTTTCTGGATCATGCTTACTTCATGTATACAGCAATAGCCCGAAAAGACATACGATGTCCGAGACGCCGTCTGTGCTCCCAGGTGTGGTGGCAAAGAGAGAGGTGGTGGTGCTGGTGGTGGCATTGATGGTGGTGGTAGTGACGTGATGGCGGCTTCTGTGGGACTTATCCTTGGGGTCACCATTCTCTTGGTTCATGCCCGTCTTCACCACAACACGGGTAAGTTATAGTGTAATTAAGAATATAGCTGGAATCAATATTCCAAACAACAACCACTCCCGAGTTTTCAGTGTATGGGGTGGGACTCGATATTAACCAACTGTAGTCCAGAACATTTAACTTTTCTTTAATCCGTTCTTGTGAGCCGTTGCAGCTCAGTACATCTGCGATTTATTGTGAATTTTTTATAACCAAGTCGACACTGATTTTCCCTCGATACCACTTGACATGATTATAAGATTCTTGTAGAAACAGTAGTTCATGACTGATCCTGACTGCGATCACAGTATCTGTGAAAAATGTTTAATAGTTCTGGTAAACAAATCGGGGCCCTCTTTCTGGGCACCATAATGTGAAAAATATTTAATGTATACAAGTCGGTATCCCTGCCGGGGCACCGCTATGTAAGAAATTTCTGGTATTTACTAATAAACAAATCGTAGGTCGTTACTCATCTATAAAGTTGTTCTTAAGTAATCAAACAAGTCTCATAGAGTTAGGCGAAACGTAACTTAACCTTAACTCACCTACAATAACTATTTCTCTTCTATCTCATAGCTAATCCCCCCTTGAATTGGCCAATTCGTAAAGGTTACTTAGCTAGTGAAGAGGGCATGATCGATAACCGATGACGATGAGGCTGCTTAGTGTAATTGCTTGAGCAATCAAGCATCCTTATGGTGCGTATGTACAACTTAGCTTGAGAGTGACTAGGAACAGAGTGTTAACTCCACAAGGTCTGGGAGCAGAGTGAGGTGAGCGGCAGTTCTACCTCCCTCATAGAATGGTAGGTTGCCAACTTTTAATTATTTACAGTACTAAATACAGTTACATTACATCATGATATGTACAGGGCGAATCTAACAAATTAATCTTAGTTTTACTTAAACTAAAGTTAGACCAAATATTCCCTTAAACTGTGTAAATATCTTAATTCCACATCTGCTTAACAGGAAAATCTTTCCCTACTGGCCACGTCATTCTAACGCGCAGACTCAGTTTAGGTCAGCGGAAAATACCACATAATTACATGTATTTACAATGTATAGTTGTCCACGGGGGTTAAACGCAGTAGCATTTAATTTATCAATAACTAGAATTATTAAAGAGAACGTAATTTCTGGGATAGTAAAACCGCTTGAACAATTAACAACGGTCTCAATTTTTCCACTGCCTTTAACCAGGGATAACTATGATAAAATAGAGCGCAACTGCTCTGGGGGAAAATATTTCCCACAGTATCAAGTGCTGCCACTTTTACCAGTTTTTGTCTTCTTACATCAGCTTTAGTGGTTATTAAGTGTTTGTTGATTGTTGTTGTTTTTACAAGAATAATACGAAAGTTAGAACTATAACTGGGAAAGAAAAATCATCCCAACTTCATAGAGTAGGTTTCATGGCAACCTCCAAATCTCCCTCGCCTACTGAGCCAATACTTGCATCTTGGCAATGGTAGTCTTTCTCTCGTAGCACGCTGCCAGAAAAGCAGGTAATATGCATTCCCTGACAAGAAGTATTGCCTACAGACATTAAAACATTCCTTCACATCCATAGATGTAGCCAGGAATGGTGCCAACTTCATGGAAATCAAAGGGTGCTGAAACCGATATGAATTAGTTTGCCACTGGAGAAAGTCTGCAGTGTACGGAAGTCAGTTTTAATTATTTTACTAAATAAAGAATAGACTATCTAGACAATATCTAAACATTATCTAGGCATCCACAACAATACTATTAATTGTGTAATTGCCAGACATTATCAGATCATCAATGGAGAGCCGCCAAACACTGACTGTCATGTTGACCACAGAGCAGTGTTCCCGATCCTCGGTCCTCCTGGTAATGGACGACTCTCTATGGGCGTCCTCTGTAGTACAAGTAAGTCGGCATTGCATAACAGTTGAAACTATGCACAGGGATGTAGCATTTGCATGCATTTTATAAAACTTCAACCCCCTCCATTCTACACTGCAAAGTCAGTGTCTCTGGATACCAAGAACCCATTTCAAATTGCCAAAGGTTCAGAGCTGCATTTATCGACTACCATCCTCAGTGAACCTGCATATTTCATTCATGAAATATGTATTATTCAGTCTGATAGCAAATATTCTCTTTATTGCATTAATATGTCCGAAAAGGCATAGACACATCTTGAGTGCACTGTGCGTTGTGTTATGACCTATAAAGAAAGTCGTCATGGTAAAATAAAATTTTCTCGGGGGGAATAAAAAATTAGAACCCGTGACTGTACTTAACGCAGAGTTCAGAATACATCATGTGAAGAGTTAACCAAAGATGAAAATAACGTTAGGGAAAATGTATAGTAGGGAAAACAAAGATCAGTGTAATGATAGGCGAAAACTATACTTGTATTGAAATCCATATCATTGTTTTCTATATCAGGATCTAACAATGCTACAAGTCCCCTGGGGAGTCGGTGTCTTTGAGCTGGAAACAGATGAACTGAATACCAACATGACATACATACAACTCTCTCAGGCCATTGCCCATTTGCGACAGGTAATTGTCCACTATAATTAAACATACCGTCTTGAAAGAAAACAGCATTAAAGGAGATTTAAAATGAATTTATATCACAAGTAGTGTTATAGCATAAGTAGAAAAACACTCCTAATTACTCTCTAGCTGCACGAGATATTGTGGTGTGTGACGGTGGTTTTGATCAGCGACTCCCCGGTCGTTTTTTCCGCCTTTGCTGAGTTCTCCTTCAAGACCCAGCTTCTGAGGGTCCAGACAGTGAAGCTACTCGCCATCACTCGCCTCCCTCTCTACCATCTTCAGACCCTTCACCATCTTCACAAGACCTTCTCTCGCACCAACTCTCTCCTCGCGGTTGTGGATGATTCTTCACCAGTCTATAGGTGACAAGTCTATCCATCATTCAATCTTTTGTTCCTCCCTCAGGTGTATAGAGATGTGTAGTTAGCATAAGCCCTTCTCAGTCCAGACACATTAGGTGAGTGTCCCGTTGCTCGACCCTTCAGGTAACATTTTGGGGTAATAACTTCAAAAAGCTGATTATTTAGTCATGAAACATCACACAAAATATAGTGACTGTTATTTTCCACCGACAGGACCAGAGTGTTCTCATGGCTGCCGTTCACTGACCCAGAAGTTAGGCCATTACAGGTGGCATCATGGACTGCTGACCAAAATCTACGTCTCACCCACCCACCGAATCTTTTCCCACAGAAGTTTAATCCGTATGTTCTTCTTGTGTATCTTGGACTCAGTTTCACAGGTTATCTTTGTGACCTGCATTGTTTATATTATTACAGGCTAGAAATTCATGACTTTAAAACGGGAGACAGCTCTAACAGAGAATTGAGCATAATTGGTTTGCTGTGTCATACTGCAAAAAAATGGACTTACAGCACAAAATATCACTGCAGATTCCCCCACCGGCCCCATGTTTTGGTGACAGCAGAGGAGTTCCCTATGCAGGTGGGAGTCATGGTGGACGACCCTTCAGCACCCGGCGGCAAGCGACTCACCTTCACTGGAGTGGCAGGACATGTCATGGAGATGGTGTCCAAGGCCATGAATTTTACGTGAGCAAAGATACGGATAGTCTTTAATTTCAGACATCCTTAACCTTCTATCCTGCGATGCTTTTCGTATTTTAGATTATTCTTGCTATCTCCAGGCGATTTTATTCTGGTTAGGGGAGTTTTTTGATCGTCAGGGTGAAAGACATTGTTATGGCACGGATATACCATAAGGATATACCAACACACATAATTTGGTCCTATAACAGATGCCACTAGGAATGATTTGGGATATGAACATTGCAGTCCTTGACCTTAGGATGAAGAAAAAATTATATTTTTTCCCTACAATATCTCCAATACCTCTACGACAGGTACACATTCATCAGGCCCGACGACAGAAGCTGGGGCCTACTGAAGAGCGACGGAACCTGGACTGGTATGTTGGGGCTCATCACACGTGGAGTGAGTTTTTAAAGCCTTATATGAAGACTTAATCTTATGTACTGAAAAACTATTATCCATTTCCTCCAGTCTTTCACAATACTCTGTCCACTTTAACCTGGGCCTAACTTAGCCACAGTTCCATCTTGAATGTGGGTCGTAACAAGAAACTGACACTAGAACATTATACTAGTCACAAAGAAAATTTGTGGAAGGGAAGTCTAGGTGTATCCTACTCTGCCACTGAACTGTGAACTACCATATGACTGGTTATCCTGTGCAATCGAAACAACACTTCTGAAGGCCTGATTGAGGAATGATTGTAATGACAACAGCTCGCTGAGAATTATGTAGATAGATATAATCCTGACGTTCCTGTCATGGATCTGCTTCCCTATAGTGTATAAATTTTTGTCTGTTGTCGCCTGTGAATGAAAAAGGGTAATGACTATAAAAATTCTATACGTATTATAAATTCAGATAAATGCTGCTTAGACAGTGTCCAACGAGTTACTTATCTCAGACCAACGTGGCTAATAGCTGTTTGTTGTATTGTATCGACTCTTGCATTAGCCACCATTCTATCCTTGTTAGATTATTTCCTTTGGTAATACATTTCAGGAAGTGGAATTTACCCCAGGCCCATTTTTCATGGATCTAACTCGAGCTCAAGGGGCGGACTACTCGGCGTTTATATTCATGGGTGGGTATCAGATTCTTGCCGCCCTAGGTCGCCCTGAGGTGGATCCGTGGGGCTTCCTGATGCCTCTATCACCGCTGGTATGGGCCATCCTGCTGACGTCACTAGCGGCGGTGCTGACTGTGATGCTCCTCCTGCCTTCTTGCCTGCCTGTCCATGCACAGGACCTGGCCAGGCGAGAAACAAATATCTTCAACTGCGTGAGGGTCCTCCTGCAGGAAGGTAACTGAGGATGGAGTGATCGGAGCTCCCCCTTTACTCACACAAGCACACACACACACACACACACACACACACACACACACACATGCTTAACCCCTACACCGCGGGCTTGTTTACCAATGACTTGCGTGTGCCGCGGGGTTATTTGGGCTCCGACAGACTCTCAAAAAATATTTGCCAAAAATCAGTTATTAGTCCTAGAATAATAAAATTACATATGCTTATGGCACATACCTTCAGCTTTCTCCTGGAATGATTGTTGAGCCTTCGTCTGTTACCGTAGGACTTGTGGAGACCTCTGAAGTAGGGTAACGAAGTCTCCACTTTACACTTCCCGACAACCCGTAATATGATTACCACAGCCAGATACAAACACTATAAACACTATTCTACAATTTTCAAGTAGTTTGGGATCCATACTAAAAAAAAAAACACTGTGAAAGCAATGGAAATTACGAGCGCGTCTGATCGTCGCACTGGCACTAGTTCGCTCATGGTAGTCTGTCATTTATTATTCATAAAACCCCTCACACTTTATATTTCTATTACTATATAACGCTTATATATATCTACAGTCTTTATCCATAAGTTTCCTTCAGTAGTATTAGTTTATTGTCACTGTAGGGATTCAATTTCTTTCAGTAAAATACGTAGCATTCACTTTCTCGTCCTGTATACTGGCACTGAGAGTGAATGTCACTTTCATCTTCACTCTCATAACTCATAGCATTCAGACATGCTAGAGTGAAACTTTCACTTTCATTACTCCTAGGGTATATACTCGTATTCTTATAATACTACTCATTTACATTTCTATTTACGTTCTCTATTTTATTTACGTTATTTACATTTCTATTTTATTTACACTGTGTTGTGCACTGTCACTTGAAATAACTTATAAAACTATTTTCCATTGTTCACGTATATTTACATTCATTACTTTCACTTGCTGTTTACACATTATTTACAATTCCACTTGCACTGTTTTACTCAATAGAAAGATCGTAGTCACTCTTTTATCAATTGTCAGCCCTTTACCTCTTTCCACACGAGGTTTAGTAGGGGGTAAAGGTCACAGGGCCCTTGCATGGGGGTGAAAAAAGGCCCTGAAGTCAGCAAGAGGATGAGCCGTACCTCCTCTTCGGAATCTGAGAGAGAACTGCTAGGAGGGCCGGCCCGGGTTGAGAGGCCTACTTGAGGGTTATTCAGCACTACCAACGTAGCTCTTGAAACAGCTAAGCCTAGCACTGATATGATTGGCAGGAAATCTAGACAATACATTATAAATTTGGTAGTTCCAGGTGAATGTAAATATCATTTAGGCTTCTCCCTTCCCTTCTTACATGTATATTTATTACGAAAATAGATTAGAGGCCTACTTAGGAGATATATAATCAGAGCTACCAATGTTAAATCTTGAAACAGCTTTGTGTAGCACTGATATGATTGGCAGGAAATGTAGACAATACATTATAAATTAGGTAGTTCCAGGTGAATGTAAATATCACTTAGGGTTCTCCCTTCTCTCCTTACATGTATATTTATTACGAAAATAGATTATACGGCATATTTCAAGGGGAAAAAAACAGCGAAAATTAGCGAACGAGTGCACGTGAGGTGTTGTCAGGTGATAATTAGCCAATTCCAGGTGTATGGCACTCTCACTTACCTGATTTCTTTCTTGTATATATTATTTGGTATAAGAATACGACATAGGGCTTATATCAATGGATGAAATCAGTGAAAAATTCCAGGGAAGATTTACTTAGCGTAGCATGGCCGGGCAGGCGAGAGGATAGGGTAATGGAGTGGGGGTAGGGAGGGGAGTCAAGAACGGGGAGAAATGGCTAAATTGTCAACAATGGATGGGAGTACAAATGAGATTAGGAGTGCTGACTAGTGTTGGACATTGTCAGTACTGATAGATGATACAAGCCCCCACTTGAAAGCCCGGGTGAATTCAAAATAACACAGAATCACAAAAGCGACGCCCCGCGGTATGATCCCTTGCTCCCAAGCGTCACGAAAGTGACGCCCCGCGGTTAAGGGGTTAATGAAGTACCAACTAAGTCGCAGAATATAACCTTGCTCTGACAAATTTCCTTGCTCTGTGTCTTGTGCTTGTGTTGAAATTATTTATTTATTTTTCTAAAGAGCCAAACTCTTCTAGAAGCTCTGAATACTATCCCTGTAATGAAGATTGCTTTATGCTGACATGGAAAGAAAGGAACTATAATTACGTAACTGGATGCATTTCTTCCGTTCTGGTAGCAACTTGGTAGGATCTGTTCGGTTCACTCCAAGACAAACCACTCTTAACGCTGATGGCTTCTCTATTTATCCATACTTGGCAGAGAATGAATGAATCCCTTGCTTCTCTTCATTCCTGCATCCTTCTTTGTATGTGTGGCCTGGTAAAATTATACCGAATTCCTCTAAACGCCATTCTTTTTTGTTTTCTCCATTGTCACGAGCCAGGACATTCAGAATAGTGACGAGCTGCAAAATCTGTTGTGTCAAAAATTTCCCTGTCCCTTGTCAGACATTCAGAAAACCGAGGGGTGGTGGTGGTGGGAGCGTGTGATGCTGGGGGTGTGGATGCTGATGCTGCTGGTGCTGACACAGAGCTACGTTGGCAACCTCATGTCCCTGCTGGCGGTCAGACACATCGATCAACCCTACCAGAGCCTTGAGGACGTCCTTAGCCATTCTGATGTTGGACACGTTCTTGTTAAAAACACTTTGATTGTTAAATATATTGAAGTGAGTGGTATTTCCAGTATATCCTGCAAAACCCATCTTAATATTATGTTAAATCTTCGGCCAATTTCTCGTCATGTGTCTCTATGGAACTTTTTGAATAATTAACTTATTTTTGCCAAGTATCCAAATTTCAGAAATAATTGTTACCTTCCCAAGTTATATTAGAGCTTACATTTGAATTCACATAAAATTTAACTTGAAGTCATAATCCTCCTATATAATTCAGACAGCCAAGTCAGGATCATTCCATGAGGTAGGGAAACTGATTGACAGGGGGCGAGTAACTTTCAACACGTTCATTGGCCTGGCGGACAGCATGGAGACGATTGTGCGTTCTGGCACTCACGTCTTGTTCGACCTGGACATGACCTATTACAATTTGATACCCAAAAGTTTCTCACTCACAGGTAATAACACTACTTCCTGCTGTAGGATGGCCGAATAATGTGTACTTATTCAGTTAGTCATCTTTCTGGTAACATAATCTCGGATAGACATCGTATTGGACTTAGACATGGCCTAGAACAACCTAATGAACATAAATTTTCTCTCACTTTTTCCTGCTGTAGTATATATGAACTGCGTGTGTTTCTAAGCTGAATAAAACCATCTTATAATAGGGAAAAAAATAAATAAAACTACGGCATCATACACAGAGAGTTACGTCACAATCATTCCATTAGTTCAGGTTAAATTTCACATCCACTTTTCTAATACGTAAATTCCATTCTCTATAACGATCTAATTAATTTTCTTACAGGTAGATGTGATTTTTACATTTCAAGAATCTCCTATGTGAACATCCTATGGGCATGCTGGCTCAGAAGAACAGCCCATTTTAATTATGATTAGATAAGCTGTGATTTACGGAGGGTGTTACAGAACCCAGTGGCATGTTTATTTCTTAGAGACATGTTTATTCATACGGACGAAAATAAAGATTATGTGAGGAACGTTTTGTATCTAGCACATAGTCTTTAGGGAATTTTGAGAGAATATATATATATATATATATATATATATATATATATATATATATATATATATATGTATATATTATTACATAGCCTATGATCTCATCATCCTTTGTAAAATTCTAACGCACAGTATGCTGCATGTTTGATCACGATTCGCCTCGTGGCTTCCATAGTGACCAAGCTTCCATGTTCTACCTCACTCCCCCCTTCTCCTCCCTTATAGTAGAGTAAGTCGTTCTTTCTGTTGTTCAGAGCAGGAGTGTCAACTCTTTGTCCCCTATGGCTTCATTTGCGCGTCCTTCTTACAAGTTGTATCAAGCTCTGCCGGCCCTTATATAATGAGCTCAGTCTCTGCATTAATTGCCACTTCGATCTACTTCTCATTTTGTTCACATCTCTGTCCTCCCCTGTACAGGTGTTATTATTTCTGTGAGTGCTCAGGAAGTCTCCAACCAACTAGCTGCTGTGCAATTTGAGTATAAGTGTTATTACATTTTTTTTCTTGTACTGTATAGCATAGGGTGTTAATTCGTAGGCCTGGTAAGGTTTTTGTGATTCGTGTGGAGTTTTTGATGTCAGCCATTATTAATAATATTTTGTATCTGTAATAATATATCTTGCATTAACTGAGTATTATCCGGTTTTCTCATTTTATCAGGGATGACTTAGATAAATTTACTCTTGCTAAATTCGTGTTAATAGGGGCTATTGCAGTTAACCATATATTTAAGCTGTTTTTTGCCATTACATTATCCTTATGAGTCCTGAATGTTTAGTTGTTAGTTTGAGCATTAAACTTTAACTTGTAATTTTACCTAACTCTTTTGTTTTGAACCTGGAACTTTGCGGGACAGTAGTGATTTTAGTATTCTCACTTGAAGTGTTCATTATCTCTCTCTGTTCTGTAACATAAATTTGGCGACCTCGCCAGGATATTCAGGATATTATCATAAGGATATTGCTTGATATTTTGTGACTGTGATTTATTCATGATGTCTACTATTACTACGCTTGATGAAGCCAAAGATTTTTTGTCAAATGTGCAAACAGTGTGTGATGTAGAAAACAGAACAAAGAATGAACTTAAGCTTGTTGCTCAACAATTGGGAATTGCTGTTCACTCTCATCATTCTAAAGATCAAATTGTTGGCATGATTAATAAAAGCTTGTTTGATGTAACTTCTCCAGATGAGCAAACGCAGATTGAAATAGCTAAGTTACAGCTAGCCCTGCAGGAGGCTCGTGCTAAGGAGGCTGAGTTTCAGGCTCGTGCTAAGGAGGCTGAGTCTCAGGCTCGTATTCAGGAGGCACAAATTGAACTTGCTAGGATTCAGGCAGACCATGAGTATCGCATGAAACAAGGTGGAACTGGATCATCTAGCTCTGATGATTTTGATGTGGCTAAAAATGTTAAACTTGTCCCTCCTTTTAATGAATCTGATTTAACAAAGTATTTTCAGTTGTTTGAGAGGGTAGCTACTGGTTTTAATTGGCCCAAAAAGTATTGGCAAGTACTCCTTCAAACTGTTCTCACCGGTAAAGCTCAAGTAACTTATGCATCTTTGCCTCAGGATCAATCTGATAATTATGATGTAGTTAAGAGCTTGATTCATAAGGCCTATGAGCTTGTTCCTGAAGCTTATAGAGTAAAATTTAAGACGACTTATAAGCAAGATAAGCAATCCCATGTTGAGTATGCAAAAATCAAAGAAGATCTGTTAGAGCAGTGGTTAAATTCTAAGAATGTAAATTCTGATTTTGATAAATTTAAGCAGATGATTTTGCTTGAGGACTTCAAAAGGTGTATTAATAATGATGTAAGCCTATATCTTGATGAGAGAAGAATAGATAATTTGTCTGATGCTGCAGTTTTAGCTGATGAATATGTTCTCACTCACAAGAGACATTCTAAAGAAAAAAGGAAAGCTGAGAGTAAGTACGTTGCCTCTACTCAGAGTACAGGTAACAGGAAAGAGAATATAGATGATGTTTCTCAGGAAGTAAATACCAGCTCCACCTCTAGATTTCAGAAAAGTAAATGTACTTATTGTAGTAAGCTTGGTCATACTACGGAGAAATGTTTCAGGAGACAGCGTGATGTGAACAAAAAGGAGTCTTTAAATATTCAGTCAATTGGTCTAGTGTCCACCCTTGAGAGTTCCCAGAATTCTTTAACCGAGTTAACTGAACCTGCTTTGAGGGGTCAATTAAATTCTCATGATGAAGCACCTCTTTTGAGCAGTAACGTGGGTGACACTCTCAAGAGTTCATGTGCTAATTTCCTGTCTGATGGTTTTGTCAGTCCTCTGGACAGTAATGACAGGATATCAGTTAAAATATATCGTGATACAGGTGCTTGCCAATCCCTTATGCTGACCAGTGTTCTAGGCTCTAATGTTAATTCCTCTGATGAAACTGTAATCTTACAAGGTGTAGGGCATAATTACTTCTCTGTCCCTCTGTGCAAAGTGAATTTAGAGTCTGGTTTTGTTAATGGTTCCGTTATGGTTGGGTTGGTTGAGACACTCCCAATGTCAGGTGTAACTTTCTTACTTGGAAATGATATTGGTGGAAGTCAAGTGTGTCCAGCTCCTCAGTTGTCTAGTGAACCAGTGACTGCGATCCAAGATTGTGATATCCCTGATGTGTTCTCTGCATGTGCTGTCACTAGGGCTAAGTCTAAAGTTACTGGTGACTTAGAGGATAATGATGATGATGATGATGTTATCCTAGCTGACACTTTTCTTGCTAATTTGGACCACTCACCAGATGAGGCAGTACCCCGTAGTGTTGATAATTTGTCTCGTCAAGAGTTGGTTGAGTTGCAGGTTGCTGACCCTGAGTTGAAAGGTCTAGCTAACTCTGCTTGCAGTGAGGAAGAGTCAGCTAGTGCTTCTACTTGTTATTATATAAAGTCAGGAGTACTTATGAGGAAATGGAGACCCCCAGCAGCATCAGCCGACTGTAAATGGGAGGTTGTATATCAAGTTGTCATCCCTCGTGTTTGTAGGCAGGATATCATTAGAGTGGCTCATGATTCCAGTTTGGCAGGACACCTTGGAGTGAGGAAGACTGTGGCACGCATTTTGAAACACTTCTACTGCCAGGTATCTTCAGAGATGTTTCCTGGTATTGTAAGTCTTGTCACACCTGTCAAGTTGTGGGGAAGTGTAATCAGACCTAAAAGATTGCACCTCTAGTTCCCATTCCTCCTTTTGAGGCGCCATTCACCCTTGTGTTGATGGATATTGTGGGCCCTCTTCCTAAGACTTCTTCAGGATTTTCTTATGTGTTGACCCTGATTGATATGGCTACTCGTTATCCTGAAGCCATTCCACTTAGAAATATCTCAGCAAAGAACGTGGTTAAGGAAATGCTAGGGTTCTTCACAAAGTTTGGTCTGCCCAAGGAGGTACAGTCAGACCAGGGAAGTAATTTCATGTCAAATGTTTTCAAGCATTCTCTGAAAAAGTTGGGCATC
Organism: Coenobita brevimanus; assembly: GCF_032717465.1. Taxonomy (NCBI): domain Eukaryota; kingdom Metazoa; phylum Arthropoda; class Malacostraca; order Decapoda; family Coenobitidae; genus Coenobita; species Coenobita brevimanus. The sequence continues at coordinate 8,221,374 of NC_136969.1, forward strand.
ACCCAGATCACGTCTTCAGCTTACCATTCCCAGACCCAAGGAGCGTTGGAGAGATATCATCAAACACTCAAATCGATGCTCAAGAAATACTGTTTGGAACATCAGAAAGACTGGGATAAAAGTCTTCCATTCGTCGTATTTGCCGCAAGAGAATCTCCAAATGAATCACTGGGCTTCTCACCCTTTGAACTGCTGTTTGGCTATGGAGTAAGAGGACCCCTTAAGCTACTCAAGGAATGCTGGCTGTTGGAGGAAGATGACATCAACCTGCTGGAGTATGTGATGAAGTTCAAAGAACGGCTGTCCACTGCTTTACAGCTGGCGAGAGAGAATTTAGGAGCTGCTCAGAAGATGAAGACTTGGTATGATAAGAAGTCCAGGTTACGCCACTTTCAGCCAGGAGATCAGGTTTTGATTCTGCTACCGGTGCATGGGCAACCTCTTCAAGCCAAGTTTAGTGGTCCTTATTTCGTGGAGAAGAAACTCAGTGATGTCAACTATGTCATCACCACACCAGATCGTAGAAAGAACAAGCAACTTTGTCACATCAACATGCTAAAGTTATATCACAGGCGGGACGAAAACATCCCAATCTGCACTGTAGCTGTTCCACCCGAGTTTGCAAGTGAAGTTCTCCCATGCAGCATGAGCCTGAGTGATAGTTTTGGGAAGAATCCTGATATCATGAATGATCTCCAGACTAAGCTTTCTCATCTAGCTCCCGAAGAAAGGCAGGAGTTTTCAGCATTACTGCAGGAGTACCCGCAAGTGTTCCGTGCCACTCCAGGAAGAACCACTGTGTTGATGCATGATGTCGATGTTGGAGACGCAAAACCAATTAAACTGCCTCCTTACCATGTGAACCCAGTGAAAGTTCCTCTCATCCAGAAGGAGCTTGGCTACCTGTTGGACCACAAGATGATTGAGCCCTGTCAGAGCGAGTGGAGTTCTCCTGTCACTCTAGTCCCTAAGCCAGGTGGGTCACAGCGGCTTTGCATCGACTACAGACGTGTTAATCAGATAACCAAAACAGACACTTACCCCCTCCCTCGCGTGGAAGATTGCATAGACAAGATCGGAAAGGCTATGTACATAAGTAAGTTTATTTTGTTAAAGGGATACTGGCAAGTACCTATGACTGAACGTGCTAGGGAGATCTCATGTTTTGTAACACTAGGAAAGACTTTTGCATGTTATGTAATGCCATATGGTATGAAGAATGCACCAGCCACATTTCAGAAGCTCATGAATGTTGTAACAGAGGGTTTGGCAGGGTGTGTTGTTTATATTGATGATGTATTAATCTTCAGTGACAACTGGAAAGATCACCTATGCCATGTCAGTAAATTTCTTGAGCATTTGGTTCAGGCTAATCTTGTAGCTAATTTATCAAAGTGTGAGTTTGGTCAAGCTAAAGTTCAGTACCTTGGGTACGTAATTGGTGATGGACACGTTGCACCACCAGGAGCTAAGGTTCAGGTTATAAGTGATCTTCCCAGACCTAAAAGTAGGAAAGAGCTACAAAGATTTTTGGGAATGGTAGGTTATTACAGGAGATTTGTTCTTAACTTTTCAATTCTTGTATCACCACTTACAGACCTACTGAAAAAGGGAGTTAAATTTGTCTGGACCGATAACTGTGAATCCTCTTTCAGCAAACTTAAAGCTATCCAATTAAGTCAGCCAGTGTTCGCTACTCCAAATTTTGCTAAGTCTTTTAAGATGGCTGTTGATGCAAGTGATACAGGAGCTGGGGCTGTTTTGCTGCAAGAGGATGATCAGGGTATTGAACACCCTCTATCTTATTACAGTAAGAAGTTCACTCCACCTCAAAAGAACTACTCAACTATTGAGAAAGAGCTTTTGGCCTTGATTTTGGGTTTACAGCATTTTTCATTTTATTTGTGTTCTGGTTTTGACCCCATAGTCATTTATACCGATCATAACCCACTGAAATTCCTTAGTAAGTTTAAAGATAAAAATCAGAGATTGACAAGATGGAGTCTACTTCTTCAGGGGTATTCATTAGACATACAACATGTCAAGGGGAAAGAAAATGTTATTGCAGATTGCTTATCTAGACTTTAGACAGATTGTTTTAGAGTAATAAGAAATTTCCTTTGTTATTTTTTTATTTATTTATTTTTTTTTTGTGGGGAGGTGTTACATAGCCTATGATTTCATCATCCTTTGTATAATTCTAACATACAGTATGCTGCATGTTTGATCATGATTCGCCTCGTGGCTTCCATAGTGACCAAGCTTCCGTGTTCTACCTCACTCCCCCCTTCTCCTCCCTTATAGTAGAGTAAGTCGTTCTTTCTGTTGTTCAGAGCAGGAGTGTCAACTCTTTGTCCCCTATGGCTTCATTTGCGCGTCCGTCTTACAAGCTGTATCAAGCTCTGCCAGCCCCTATATAATAAGCTCAGTCTGCATTAATTGCCACTTAGATCTACTCCTCATTTTGTTCACATCTCTGTCCTCCCCTGTGCAGTTGTTATTATTTTTGTGAGTGCTCAGGAAGTCTCCAACCAACTAGCTGCTGTGTAATTTGAGTATAAGTGTTATTACATTTTTTTTTTCTTGTACTGTATAGCATAGGGTGTTAATTCGTAGGCCTGGTAAGGTTTTTGTGATTTGTGTGGAGTTTTTGATGTCAGCCATTATTAATAATATTTTGTATTTGTAATAATATATCTTGCATTAACTGAGCATTTTCCGGTTTTCTCATTTTATCAGGGCTGACTTAGATAAATTTACTCTTGCTAATTTCGTGTTAATAGAGGCTATTGCAGTTAACCATATATTTAAGCTGTTTTTTGCCATTACATTATCCTTATGAGTCCAGAATGTTTAGTCGTTAGTTTGAGTATTAAACTTTAACTTGTAATTTTACCTAACTCTTTTGTTTTGAACCTGGAACTTTGCAGGACAGTAGTGATTTTAGTATTCTCACTTGAAGTGTTCATTATCTCTCTCTGTTCCGTAACAATATATATATATATATATATATATATATATATATATATATATATATATATATATATATATATATATATATATATTATGAAATCCATAAATCATTTGAATGCACTATATAAGGTCAGTGTTTATTCTGACATATATGAATTCTTTTAATCTCAAGGGAATTTTACACAGACAAGTGATAGAAAAACTAAAACAATTAACCCTGTATCCCAGAATTAATAACTCACTTCTCTTCACTTCCAACAAAAACCCAATTACTATACAAAACTGTTTTATTCAATATAGAGACACCCCATGTAAAGTCTTAGGTCGAATATATAAAACTAATGTGTCCCTCTCTTCGTGGTCAGGACATATGTGTTCGTGGAGTCTGGTGTGTTTGTGAAATGGATGAAGTACGCCCAGGTCAACTCTAGCATGTGTAAGAACCCACCCAAGACCATCACTGTCACTACTGTATTCTCTCTTACCAATCTGTGGGTAGGTAGAGTTCATTCACTTTAACTGGGAGAAGATTTTTGTCCATGTATCTATCTATCTCCGTCAGTTCATCTCTGTCTATCTATTCTCTTTTTTTTTTTTTCATTTATATTGATCTACATATTTAATTATTCATTGTCATTAATTTCCTTCCCTGAATATCTCATAAAATATGATGCTGAACCAAGTGTCCCACGAGTACGAGTATTATCTATTCTCACATGTGCTGTGCCTGTTCTTCCTTTCATCCATTATTTTATTTTCCTATCCAGGGTATGTTCGTCGCGCTGGGGATAGGATTCGGTGTCTCTGTGGTGGCGCTCATGGTGGAGAAGTGGGTGGAGGGTGCCATGAGACTCCACCACACCCCAGTCCCAGGTGGTCACACAGAACCTTCACACCTACGCATGCCACTGCATAAATAACAATAGGGTACTTGCAACGTATTTGTGATTGGAGATAAAGCACTGGAAACATTATGAGGAGTCTGCATGTTAGAAAACGACCGAAAGAGTCTATACTTGCCATCAAACATTTTATTTATACACCACGGGCAGTAATGTAACTTCTTAGCTAGAAGGGCAGCCGAGAAGTGACGTCACCTTCATCAGCCATGCAGCATTTTAAATCTTGAGTCTTTTTTCACTGTCTGTATCTGTGTTTTCTGTGTTGTATCATTGTGGTGAACTCGGAACAAAATGGGATTTCGATTACATGCCATTTCGTGAGGAGTTTGAAAACTTTCTGATACCCTACTCCACTACCAGTGATTTTAACTCATCATAGTTCTTATAAATATTTGACTGTGTGGTTATGATCATTCAATACAATGTATATTCTTTCAGTAGAAGGGGAAAAAATGTTACTGCAGAGTTGCAGTTTTCTTCACCTATAAGTAGATAAAAATCATTCGTCTGGTGAGAGGAAAGGGAGAGGTGTTCACTGTCTGGTGTGGTGAGGGGGAGGGAGAGGTGTTCACTGTCTGGTATGGTGAGAGGGGAGGGAGAGGTGTTCACTGTCTGGTGTGGTGAGAGGAGAGGGGGAGGTGTACACTGGCTATATTGGGGCAGTGAGAAGCCAATCAACACTCAGTGCTCAGCTCCTGCTCCAGGTTATCTGAGTCCCACTCCTCTCTCTCGTGTCCCCGTAACCTTGACCGTGAGTCATGTGACACTGCTCCACTCCAGAATTTTTTGTCAGTCACTACTATCCATTCTCTATCAATAATTCCTGTAATTATTTTCGAAATTTTAAATCTCGTCATCTATTTCTTCCATGCCTCTCTCCCCTCCTTCTTCCTTACATGTTGTCAAGTCCAAAGCTTGTCAAGTGTTTTTCTTCTCAAGTTATTTACTTACGTCATAGTCGTGTGTTTTCTCGAGTACTGACCAAAGTTTTGCTGCTGCATAGCATGTATTTGAACTAGAAATGTATTTGTGGTCAAGTTCCCTTCTGGAACTGGTAACTTGCTCCGTGCCTGACCCTGTCAGAGACCAATCTCGTTCTGGTACCTCCCAGGCCGAGGGTCATTAACTATCTACTGTCAGGAAACAATTTAGTACTTCAGAGAATCAATGGAAAGTGCAAGTTATAAAGTAAGGCAACTAACTTTTGTTTATCTGAGCTATTTCTAGCAAGTATGGCTGGTATGAGTCTTTCACAGAGGCACCAGAATAATAACCTCAGTGCTCTGTACGATCCGTTGTTTATTCTGGACTAAATTTCTGACAGGCAATGGAACTCAGAGAATCCCCTCGTAAAACCAGCTATGCCGATCACTGCAACTTTATGTGATGTCTCTGAGAGGCAAGTCAGCCCGCGCCATAGCTCAGGAGACTGGGTCAAGAGTCACCCGAATCTGCAGGTGGCTTAGACGCTGACGGAACGAGGGTCACGCCCATGCCAGATCCCACACTGGCAAACCCGGATATTACTGGAACACTCACATGTAATGCTTATTATGAGAGACTGTCAGTTCCACCGACGTATTATCGTAGGTTTGATTTCTGTATAACAACAAGGGTTCTGTCACTCTGTGGCAGAGAACACTGACTGGACTTCATTAACTTAACGACAATAGTTCCATGCAAAGAAACTGGCTAGTCTTTATTACCTTCATGTCATTCATAGCCAGTTTTAAAACCGAGTACCTATAGTTAATTCACTTTAACTTGGCGGAGCTTTTTGATCTCTTTGCAACCTATTTCCTATGCCAGTGTCATATTATAAGACAATATTTTAGTTCTGCATAAATTCCACAGGCTCCTCGTGACTAGCACCATATTGTAATATCTTGTTACCTCAGCATTCTAGATGGAGGGATGACAATTTTACACCTAGTTAAAGTAAACAGAGTATCAGCCCGTTGGTCCATTTGAAGTGCAGGATGGTCTATATAATTATAATGCTCCCCTTCCCCTCTACCAGGCGAGTTCTTGTGTCTTGCGGAGACGGCTATTACTGTTATCCCTGTCTATCCTGCATCATTTATTCATCACCAATTACCGCCTAAAAAAAAAAAAAAAAAAAATGAGCCGTCCTCGTAAAACGTAAGATACCGCCACGGGAGTTTCTAGAACTGTGCTATCAATGGACCATCCTGCATATTCTTACCACGATTAGGCGATTTTGTTAGAGGGGAAGAATTGCCAAAACAGTCAGCAGGTAGTTAGACGTTGGTAGAAGGAAGATAATGTTCACACCTGTCACCCTTTATTAAATATTCCTACAGTATTACAAGTGTATGATGTACAGTATATAACGTGTATTAGGAGAGACATCTTTCATTTAGATGTTCGTTGGATCTTGTCGCAGCTCTGATGTCCTTTATATCTATCTATCTATCTATCTATCTATCTATATATATATATATATATATATATATATATATATATATATATTCACAGTGTACAGTGGTAGTTGGGATCTTAGCTAGCACAAATGTATTAATGAATCTGTAATGAGACCAAAAAATTATCTTTAATGATGATTCTAGATGACTTGCCTTTTTTCTTTTATGTTTATCATACATTCATACAGTACATGTAACCAGTATTTTCGCTTAATAGTCTGTTATATCAGTGATCTTTATACAGTTATTTCTTGTTTTTCTCAGCCTTCAAAACGAGGGTGGTTAAACTTTCAAAGAATATTGAACAGATCACAGAAATGTAATCCTAATCATTACAGAAGCTTCAGATCAATACATGAACCAATTTATGACGTACTTAAAACAAAAAGACGCTAAATACTCAGTATTTTAGAGTTGTTTCCTTTATACCTTATTAGATATATCCACCATAAATTTGTATTGTGGGATGGCATAATGTAAGGAAATTGAAGGTTCTACATAAGGACCAACAATATGCATAAAGAAAAAGCAGACACGTGTGTAAAATCTGTGTAATCTATTATAAAATTTGCATTACCAAGGATAATTAAAAAGTATGGACATCTATAAAATCCTTTATTTAGTAATTATAGTTAAAATCATTCCTCTAGTTTTCTGGACCTTCAGCTGCATATAATGTTTTTAAAGTGGCTACAGGAAAAGATGTGCCCCTTGAAACTGCCAGATAGCGTGTGGTGGAGTGTGGTGGTGGTGGTAGTGGTGGAGGCGTGTGGTGGGGTGTGGTGATGGTGGTGTGATGTCGGTTGCTGTCGGGAGATTGTGGCTTGGTCTGTGGGTCACTTGCCTCTTGGTCCAAGCCTGCCTGACCCCTACCTTGTGTATGTATTGACTCCTTATCCTTTTAGCTGTTGCTGGAGCCGGACGCCTCGTGTGATGGCACTGATATGACAGGGTGGCTCAACTGTCTGGTTATACAAACGTCCTTTTACTGCTTCCCAATCCCCGAAAAGGAGGATTGTCAACTGCAGGGGACAGACAATTTAAACCTGCATTTCACTGGGTTCACATTTCAGAAGATCCTGAAGTCACAACAACACCATCATCAACCCTGTAGCTACAATATCCAAATCTGTATTTTTTTTTTTTTTCTAAAGTAGCATCAAACGTTTTTACAGAACCCAGAGAAACAGTTCAAATTAGAGAGGTAAGTAAAACTCATAATCAGTGTTTTGGAGCGGAATTTAAACCTCTGCCTTTATTCTACGTAATACCATGACTTTAATTTCCGGAGGAAAGAAAAGGCTAAAAAAAAAAATCTTATAACTTCTCTCATCAATAGAAATTCTCTCCTCGAAGTTAAATGATCGTGAAGTAAAAGTTCCTTCAAAACTAGGGAAGGGTTATTTATTTATTCACTCATTTATTTTTTTATTTTGTCATTTAGCCTCGTGGATTTCTCTCTTGTCTTGGATTTAATTGATTTGTATTCCCAAATGTCCCCATACCAGCAAGAGTCAGTGGTGATGATGATGATACGTTTTTAGCAGTCACCTCACAAGATGCAAGGGTCACTCGTGAGTCAGTGTCCGCCATGTTAGACCAAGAGCAGTGTTCCGGCTCTTCCATTCTCCCGATGACAGACGCTTCCCTTTCTGGTGCAGGTCAGTCTTTTTTTTTTCTTTTCTTTTTTTTTCTTTTTTTAAGAGGCAGAGATTATTAACATCGACCTACTGCTTATGGTTACTCAACACTGTGCCACATGACTCACCGTCAGGGTGTGGGGGTGCAGGTGAGACTGGAATGGGGCTAACAGCGTGAAGCAGCAGCTGAGCACTGAGTAGACACTGGTCTTTTGCGACCCTTCTATGGCCAGTGAATATCTCCCCCTCCCCTCTCACCACACCAGCCAATTAATACCTCCCAATCCCCTCTCACTACACCAGCCAGTTAATACTTCCCCCTCCCCTCTCACTACACCGGCCAGTTAATACCTCCCAATCCCCTCTCACTACACCAGCCAGTTAATACTTCCCCCTCCCCTCTCACTACACCGGCCAGTTAATACCTCCCCCTCCCCTCTCACTACACCAGCCAGTTAATACCTCCCAATCCCCTCTCACTACACCAGCCAGTTAATACCTCCCAATCCCCTCTCACTACACCAGCCAGTTAATACTTCCCCCTCCCCTCTCACTACACCAGCCAGTTAATACCTCCCCTCCCGTCTCATAAAAGCAGTCCGTGAAAACCTTCCCCTTCCCTCCCACCTAATGAGCTGGTGCACATCTGTCTCACAATGCTATTTCATGAATTTATTATTCTCTAC
>NC_136969.1:8237518-8242518 GCF_032717465.1 Coenobita brevimanus
TAACCCTCCTCCTGTTACTGACTCCCTTCAACTTCTGTCTATTCACTGCACTGTTGCATCTTTATCTCTTTTCTATCGCTACTTCAATGGTCACTCCTCCTCTGAACTATCTGCATTCATCCCTTCACCTCTACAATGGGCGCATAGCACCCATCTATCACCAAACTCTCATCTCTTTTCTGTCCAACTCTCTAAAGCAAGAGTTAACCGTTACTCCCAGTCCTTCATCTATGCAACAGGTCAACTCTAACTGTCCCCCTCTGTCTGTATATCCTTCTTCCTATGATCTCTAGTCTTTCAAACGCAGTGTGTCCAGGCATTTCGAAAATATCGGATCTTGAATTTGCCTCTCTTGAATTTGTTTTTCTCTTGGAAGGAACAGTTATCGCGGGCTTGTGGCTTTTTGTTCCTTCTTCTTTGCATAGAAAAAAAGTCTCCAGGAAAAGTTGAGTGACCGGCTTGACGAGCAGGTTGGTATATGTGGCACCGTCGCACCCTCAGTTTCACCCCCTCCCGCCCCGTCCCTCGTTCCCATTCATTCATCTACCTTCCACCCTCCCCACATCCAAGGGCAAGAGAGTAAGGCCTACGCATTGTCTCAACCACTCTTCCATCATCCATTTGTCATGGGAAATAATAGTTTTGTTATGATAACGAATGGAAACACATTACACAGTGTTTTACTCCATAGAATAGTTATTTATACACCATGATCTGAATGCAGGGTGGTATAAAATAGTTGTATGATAGTGAGTTCTGTAAGCATACAATTTATCATTTTGACGGTTGTATCCAGTCAGTGTGTAACATTAAACAGTCAGATGCTATAAGCAGATGTTTGTAATGATTGTTGGTGTCCTCCTTCCCTTACTTGACATAATCACTGTTACTTTACAAACTCTATTATAGGTCATTACTATTAGTTACTACTAATACCCCACGTGTGATAAAAGCAAAGTGTTGCTGATAAGTAAAACACATGATCAGTAATATCTTGGTCATTGATGTCTTAATACATGAGATCGGATAACGTTGGGCAACAGGGACTGGATGACAGTTTGTCTGATGGTTAAACCGCATAGGCTGGTCAAGCCGAGGCCATGACGTGGTTGCTGGCATTACCAAAGGTCAGTCAATATTTAGACGCCATTCATTGCTGCTGACAGTATTATAAGTATCAAGGTCAATTTCATACACAGGACATCCAACAGTAGAGTGAGCGGCGTGGTGTGCTGATCCCGCGCACACCATACAACCAGCGCCGGATTACCAGGTATAGGCAAAATGGGCAACTGCGTACCAGGACACGGCCTGTCACAGGCTATCCAGACTTCCAGAGCGGAATAAATAAATGCTTTGGGCGTCCAAATAAGTGTCACCACCCATCAGGACATCAAAAAAGACCATTATAGGCCATGCCAACATTTCATTGGAAATAACAGATAAAAGAGATCAATATGTTGCAGGCCAACCGTCTGCATTACCTACCAGGCCACAGCATGGTTAATCTGCCGCTGTATACAACCAGCCCCCTAGATCCCTTGCCTCAGCTGCTTATCGCCACTCACTCCAGCAGAAGACCCGCCACCACCTGATAACAATATCAGGAGTATAACCTTGCCTCATATAGTTATAACTGCAATAGGGTGTAAATTGCGATTTCACGATTATAACATGACGTATTTCGAAAAAGGTAACCAATAACTAAATTTGCCAAATAGATAATCTGCATAGTAACCAAACAAACTTGTCTCAATTGCAGCTTACCGGTACGTTAATCAACAATATCGTGCCATACAACAGATAATTCAGTTTATTCGTTTTCAGCGACAACGTTTTCAACAAAGGTTTGACTAGTTACAGTTCACATTGGTCAGTGTTACTTATAGCAGCGTAATAGACGTAGCGGTCAGGTGAAACTTATGATTAGCCTATATGCTCATCAATTTGTGTCCCATGTCTGTTACTACTTTCCTCTGTCTTTGTGTGGCCATTGTTTCTCCCATTAACTATCGTCAGCTGAAACGTCAATTGCCTCAGAGAGGAAAGGATGTTAAAATGGACAAACGGTTTTTGCTACGTAAATATTTAATAAGGAAGAATAACCGACTGCCAGTATACTTAAGAACACTCGTTAAAAAGTTATGAAACAATGGGGTCAGACAATAGATTTCTATGATAATGGAATATTGTGGGTAACTGAGGGAGTGATAAGGTAACCCTGTCAAAACCGAGTAGGGCCACCCACCACCTTTCCTATCGACCTGTTCCAGTTGCCCTACAATAACATATGGTATAGTGACAATGGAGAAAGTTTTACTAGAGATCTGGTGTTTTAGGCTTATTTACCCTAAGGAGTTAAAGGCTACAAACTAATGTATTGTAATCCGCTATTGCACTGAATATCTGACTGAATAACATTTAGAAAATAAGGTCTTACTGTGTAGCCTACTGGTCATTAAATGCTTATTTGTCATATCGTTAAACTATAAATATTACTATTACCGTATATGACGCAGTGGACAATATTGTAATGCACACTCCATGGTGATAATAAAAACGTGTTTATGAAAATTGGTGGAAAACACACACACACACACACACACACACACACACACACACACACACACACACACACACTATCCACCCCGGGCAGAGCCGTCGACCCCGGGCCCATCTCCCTCTAACCATGACCCCACCACAACGTGTGACGGCCAGCTACCCGCTCCCCACACACCACCGACCACTACAAACATCTACTTATAGCTTCCGGCTGTTTAATGTTACACACTGACTGGATACAACCGTCAGAATGATAAATTGTAAGATTACAAACCTCACTATCATACGAATATATTACTATATCACCCTGCATTCAGATCGTGGTGTATAAATAACTATACTATGGAGTAAATCATTGTGTAATGTGTTTTTATTTATCTTAACAAAAGCATTATTTCCTAAGACAAATGGATGACGGAAGAGTAATTGAGACAATGCGACAAGGCCGTACTCTCTTGCCCTTGGATGTGGGGAGGGTGGAGGGTTGAGAAATGAATGGGAACGAGGGAGCGGGGAGGTTGAAACTGGGGGTGCGGCGGTGCCACATATACCAACCTGCTCGTCGAGCCGGTCGCTCGATTTTTGCTGGAGACTGTACATCTACCAAATAGCTAAGCGTTTACTTCCCGAATTATCCCTAGAACTTGCTCCACTCAGCAGTTACATAACATCTATCATCCTCACCAACCCATCCATGAACAGGCTGAGTAGGATATAGTAGTATAAGGTATTAGGAATGGTAACTTGTCATGACAGGGTTAACTATTCCATTACAAAGACGGCATTTTGTAGTATGTTTTTGTTGCTACCGGATGAATAAATCAGTTACGAAAGCCCCCCAGTTAATAAATCAGTGAAGCCTATGTTTAGCCCCTCAAGTAAGAAAGGGCTCTCTACATGTGAATAAAATCATGTCGAGATAGCAAAGATATATGGTATTCAAGGAATATGTCTTTCGATGAAGGCATTAAGGGCACAAATACCAGCATGCACTTTTGTTGGCGTCTCCCGCAAAAGGATCTTACGTCAAACAAAAGAGATAGTTAACAGTCAGCATCTCGCAGGACTATGCAGCAGTTACGTTTGTTAATTCCTAACAGTCTTGGAGATGTGAAATATGTTCTAACTGACAATAAATAAATTTCTCTTCTTGATTATGAAGCATAATATATCATTTGTGGAGACAACTGTTAGTCCAGCTTGACTTAGTAGAGCTTTTCTTCTTTTTGCAGTTTACTTCCACTAACTCATTGACAAAGTATGTCAATAATATGGTTAGATCTTTTGCACAGCATTTCATCGTGACCAGCATCAGTCATATTGCCAGTTTCCTGTTATAGCTCAGCAATCAAAATGGAGAAATGGCAGGTTGAAACCATGATTCTATTCTTACCCCTGCCCGGCTCACCCACCCCTGTCCTCGCTGGAATCGGAGAATCATGTAACTGTCTCAGTTTGGCAGTTTCCGGCATTGCAATTTTTTCCTCAGACAAAAATATTCCTTTAATTCTATCCCCTTCTTTCTATCCCCACATCTTGCTTCGATTCGATTCTAGTTCTGTTGCTAATGGAACGTCCTTGCAAACGCGTTTTCACTTAGTGGATGGCGTTTAAACGTTTAAAAGACAATACAACTTTGGTATTCTTTTCCAGGTAGGGCAACTCAGTTCTGTTTAGCTCAGCATGTCCTAGGAGCCTGAGCGTCGGCAGTGACACCATTCATGCTGTCATTATATATGTTGTTAACATCTGTCCTATAATGGTCGAATGAGCTGTCGTATTCTATTCCAACTAACGTCAGATGATTTTGTTCAGCTGAGTGAGGCACAGAAGCCGAAGAGTGTTAAGCTGGCAATGGTTGCAGCCAGCCAGCCAACCAGCGTTCCATGACCCATATTAGCTTCATTTTTTTTTTTACTGCCGGCAATTTTCCGCTTGAGAATCTGGCAACAAAGTCCGTTAATGTCGGACTCGCCTCTTTAACTTTCAACAACTTTGTTTTAGTTTCCCCCGCTCGAGTCTCATGCTGTGTCGTTGTTTTGTCATGCTAGGTTTAATCTTTTGAATCCGATTTGCGTCATTCTTAGCTCATCCGTGCAGCTGCCAGAGCATTATATTGATTTTTAGCATGACATGCATAACAGAAGTGGCTTACTAAGGCTGTATCTAACCCCTCCATTTTGAAAGTCTACCCTAAGCAGAATAAAATCGTATGCCGATATGGAGAAGAAACTAAAAAGGTCCCCACCCGGATTAAACTTATCGTGTGTGTGTGTGTGTGTGTGTGTGTGTGTGTGTGTGTGTGTGTGTGTGTGTCTGTCTGTCTGTGTGTCCCAAATATATGGTCATAAGTGGGCGGGGTGGGCAATCGGTGGATAAAGATGGAGGACTCGGGAGTGGACGAGGGAAAAGAAACGGGTGATATATAGAGAAAAAGA
>NC_136969.1:8250018-8252518 GCF_032717465.1 Coenobita brevimanus
AAGTCTGTTCTTCGCTCTACTAAAAATAATTTCATCCATACTAAATGCTCTCAACTCTCCAACTCGAATTCTTCCCGCTCCTTCTGGCACCTTGCCAAAAATCTTTCTAACAACTTTACCTCATCATCATTCCCTCCTCTTTTCTACTCTGATGGTTCTGTAGCTATTTCTTCTACTGATAAAGCAGATCTCTTCGCACAGACTTTCTCCTCCAGTTCCACCTTACACGATTCCGGTGCTGTTCCTCCATCACTTCCCCCCTCTGACTTCCTCATGGCTGACATTAAAATTTCTTCAATTGATGTATTTTCTGCCATCACTGGCCTCAGTACTAACAAGGCATATGGGCCTCATGGGGTCCCTCCTGTTGTTCTCAAGAACTGTGCTTCTGTGCTTACACCCTGCCTAGGTAAACTCTTTCGCCTTTGTCTGTCAACTTGTACCTTTCCTTCTTGCTGGAAGTTTGCTCTCATTCAGCCAGTCCCTAAGAAGGGTGACCACTCCCAACCCTCCAACTATCGTCCAATTGCTTTAACGTCCTGTATTTCAAAAGTTTTCGAGTCAATTCTTAATAGAAAAATTTTAAGGCATCTTTCCTATCACAACCTTCTTTCCGATCGTCAGTATGAGTTCCGTCAGGGACGCTCCATTGGCGATCTTCTCACCTACCTTTCAGACTCCTGGTCATCCTCCTTTCGGGACTTTGGCGAAAGCTTTGCCATTGCACTTGACATCTCAAAGGCTTTCAATCGAGTCTGGCATAAATCTTTAATTTCCAAACTGCCCTCCTACGGTTTCTATCCTTCTATCTGTGCCTTCATCGCTAGTTTCCTTTCTGGTCGTTCTATAGCCGCTGTTGTAGACGGCCATCGTTCTTCTCCTAGATCTATCAACAGTGGTGTTCCTCAGGGCTCTGTCCTATCACCAACTCTCTTCCTTTTATTCATCAATGATCTTCTAAGCTGTACATCTAACCCTATCCACTCATACGCTGATGACTCCACCCTTCACCTTTCCATTCGGTTCCCGCAACGCCCATCTCAACAGTTACTTCAACAAACAAGGGATGAGGCTATGGCACACCTAATGTCTGACTTGGCTCGTATCTCTGACTGGGGTAAAAATAATATGGTTGTCTTTAATGCATCTAAGACTCAGTTCTTACACCTATCAACCCGACAAAATCTTCCACAGGTATACCCACTAATGTTTAATAATATTCAGCTTAATCCTGCATCATCCTTGAACATGCTTGGGGTTTCATTTACTCGGGACTTATCTTGGAAAAATCATATTACATCTCTTGTAAAATCTGCTTCCAAGAGATTGGGTGTGCTAAGCCGACTCCACTCTTTCTTTACCCCTGCACAATTGTTGACTCTATACAGGGGTTTTATCCGCCCCTGTGTGGAGTACAACTCTCATGTGTGGGGAG
This sequence comes from Coenobita brevimanus, assembly GCF_032717465.1. Classification (NCBI taxonomy): domain Eukaryota; kingdom Metazoa; phylum Arthropoda; class Malacostraca; order Decapoda; family Coenobitidae; genus Coenobita; species Coenobita brevimanus. The sequence goes on from NC_136969.1 coordinate 8,251,454, forward strand.
GCTCCCCACATACAGCTCTTCTCAATAGGGTGGAGTCAAAGGCTTTTCGTCTCATTAACTCTCCTCCTCTTACTGACTCCCTTCAACCTCTGTCTCTTCGCCGCTCTGTTGCATCTTTATCTCTTTTCTATCGCTACTTTAATGGTCACTGCTCCTCTGAACTGTCTGCATGCATTCCTCCACCTCTACGACGGGCGCGTAGCACCCGTCTGGCAGCAAACTCTCATCCCTTTTCTGTCCAACTCTCTAATGCAAGAGTTAACCGTTACTCCCAGTCTTTCATTTATGCAACAGGTCAGCTCTGGAACTGTCTCCCTCTGTCTGTATTTCCTGCTGCCTATGATCTCCAGTCTTTCAAACGCAGTGTGTCCAGGCATCTCAAAATGATCGGATCTTGAATTTGGCTCTCTATTGTATTTTGTTTTTCTCTTGGAAGGAACTGTTACTGTGGGCTCATGGCCTTTGGTTCCTTCTTCCTCGCATAAAAAAAAAAAATAAAAAAAAATAAAAAAATTTACTGTCTCATCCAATGGTTAGTGAAGCGCCAGAACTCTTGCAGCTCCCAACTAGAAGGGCATATGTTCCTCACCTCTGAGTAACCCGGGTGTGGTAGAAACTGTGGATCGTGGCTGTACAACTCCTGACAGAAATTCATGATACAGTATAATCTGCCACCAGAGGTCACGTTATTCGCACACGTATACCCCCTAACTCCCCCTCCTTACTTCCACCAAAACACTGATTTGTTAGGCGGATGGATCGGAGATATGAAGCCTCGCTCATTCTCACGTCTTCCCGCATGTAATGTTATTTTTATTTAATATACTATTAGGTTTCTGGTCAAGTGTATAGATCCATCTTCAGTTCCACGAGTAGTGATTAAATCGGAGTTTTAGCAGAGTACAGTACAATCACCCTAATTTATAGGGTTTGGCTTCCAAATATTTATCCAATGTTTTCTAAGCTATAGACTAAAATCCAAGTAACAGTTAAAAGTTATTTGGCCACATAAGTCTCTCCTGCCTTGTCATCAGGACAGCCAAATATGCACCCACCTACTTATCC
>NC_136969.1:8257518-8500606 GCF_032717465.1 Coenobita brevimanus
CACAGTACATTGACTCGTATCTCCGACATAAACCCTTTAATTCAGCTATATTATGGATGCATTCCCATTAGGATTCCATGATATGCCATCCAAATGGCAATAGTTTTAATGAGCGAATACTTTGGTAATATAATAAATATCATAACTATGCTAGGTTCTGTATTACATGCTGTTCATACTGTTCAATGATTATTGTCAGCCATCAGTAGTAATTCGTAAGACGCGGAGCCAATCTTTCTCGGGGATAAACAGCCACTGAGGATAATTAGTGAGTGAAGTTGTTGTGAACTACTCTCTCCATGTCTGAGTGTGTGTGTGTGTGTGTGTGTGTGTGTGTGTGTGTGTGTGTGTGTGTGTGTGTGTGTGTTTTGTTTGTCTTAGGGCGAGTCCATACGTGCTCTCGAACTATATTGGCAACACTGCAGGCAACATGTTCGGGAACATGTTTGCAGCAGTATTTGGACATATGTATGCAAACATGTTTCAGTACAGCTTCGAACACTTGCCGGAGAGGCGATGGGATAAGTGTTTCCATACCAGGCAGCTGAGACATCATCATGATGTTGCCAACATGATCTGGACGTTGCTGTTCCCAACATGTTTGTAGCGTGTTCGTTACTATGTTGCTTACATGTTGCCAGCACTCGCTCGAGCACACTTGTGGACGCACTCTTACTGTGTCAGTCTGTGTGTGTGTGTGTGTGTGTGTGTGTGTGTGTGTGTGTGTGTGTGTGTGTGTGTGTGTGTGTGTGTGTGTGTGTGTGTGTGTGTGTGTGTGTGTGTGTGTGTGTGTGTGTGTGTGTGTGTGTGTGTGAGTCAGTTGGTTGGGTGGTTGGAGTTGATGAGGTTGAGTTGGTGGGTGTGGTAGTTCGATGCATCGACAGCGTGGGTGGACAGTGGTAATGGTGGAGAGAGGGGAAGGGGGACAGTTCTTGGGTGTGGTGTGTGGAGTTCTTTTGGGTGGGTTGTAGGGGTCAGTAGGTTAGTCAGTGGATGCATTTGGTGGGCTGGGTGGGTAGGTGGCTGGATATGTGGGTGGTCGGGGAGGGGTCGGTAAGTTAGGTTAGGATAAAATGAGTTTGATGGATAAGTCGGGTTCAAATGGGTGAATGGGATGGCAGAGTGAGTGGGGTTGGGTAAGAAGGGTGGCTGGGTCGGTGGGAGGAGTGGGTGGACAGGATGGGCAGATGGGTAGGGTGAGATGGGTGGGGAGTCTTCAGGGAGAGGTGGAAAGGTTGTATGGATGGATGAGATGGATTGTATTGTTGGGTGAGCTGGGTGGGTGAATTCGTGAGTGGAGAGGGTGGGTGGTATGGGTCTGTGGGCAAGATAGGTTGTTGAGATGTGTGGACAGTGAGTTGCCACGGTGAGTGGGCACCGTTGGTCGCCAGGGTGGCTGAGACGATTGCGTGGTCTGGATGATCTAAATGGGTAGCTGGGTTGGGTGGCTGGCTGGGTTCAGGGTGGAGAAGTGAATAAGTGAATGTGTTGAGTGGCATTTTGGGGTGAGCTTAGTGTATGACATTCGTGGGTTAGCAGGGTGGATAGCAGGGGTCGGGTGGGAGGCCGGGATGAGGTCGGTGGGTTGTGTTGGATGGGTAGATTGGGTAGGTGGATAAGTAGGTGGGTGCATATTTGGCTGTCCTGATGACAAGGCAGGCGAGAGACATGTGGCCAAATAACTTTTAACTGTTACTTGATTTTAGTCAATCGCTTAGAAAACATTGGATAAATATTTGGAAGCCAAGCTCTATAAATTAGGGTGATTGTACTGTAAACTGCTAAAACTCCGCTATAACCATTTCTCATGGAACTGAAGATGGATCTATGCGCTTGATAAGACACCTAGTAGTAAGATAAATGAATGTTACATTACATGCTGCAAGGCGTGAGAGTGAGCAAAGCTTCATATCTCCGATCCATCAGTGTTTTGGTGGGGGAAAGGAGGGGGAGTTCTGGGGGGTAGACGTGTGCGATAACCTGACCTCTTGTGGCAGATTACCCTGTATCACGATTTTCTGTCTGGAACTGTACACCCTGCGGCAAAAGTTCTGTCGCCTCGCCCGCCTCACCGAGACCCGCGATATCCATAGACTCGAGAATGTTAGGTGTAGAGAACGTGCATATTTCTGCCAACAGATGGCACACTGTGAGGTGTGTGGTGGTGAGGGTGGAGGAGGAGGAGGGAGAGGAGGGGTTGGAGCTGTTTGGGGGAATATAGGGGGACTGAGGAATGAGTGGAATATTGTGAAGTTTGATCTTTATCAAATACATTTTATTTTTCAGTGAATAGGTGCTCATCACTTAACACATGTGGAAGCATCCCCGGATGTAATGTCTGCATTCACGTAATTAAATGTCGGTGAAGTTAATACAATTCTATTGTTTGCAGCTTACTAATGTATGGGTTGGTTGCATATTTATATCGATAAGTGTTTTTAGTAACAGAAGTTTTGTTTACCTTCATAATTATCATACTCAATATAGACACATATGTAATTCACAGAAGTAGTAATAACGACCTTGATCATAATAAACATTATTATAATTCCGTACATTTATTTACAGTATATAAATGTATAGACAAATCCCAGGAGAAGCATAACGTTTGGAGAAGAATACAGTATAACCGATCGCGGCAAATCGTGGTTATATTCCCTACTGAAGAGTAAATAATCCAGTGATAAGAAATAATACTGATTCATTACACCAGTATCTAATGTAAATAAACAGTAATGTATAGGGTACAACACACTCGTTATTACGAAGACCAGCCACCACAGGTAATACTGATTTATTTTACCAGTATGTAATGTAAATACACAGTCATAACACACTCCTCAGTAGGATGACCAGCCACCACAGTAAATATTAATGTAAAATACCAGCATATAATGTAAATAAATAGTCATATATTGAGTACTGCACAAACCTTAGTAGGATGACCAGCCACCATCAGCATCATACACCTCATGTATACGTTTTGGCACACACTGAACAAGATCCCGGCATATGTTAGGACGAAGTTTTAATGATTCTCAGACTTCAAAGGCTTTCGTTCCGATTGTTTGGCTGTTTCGTTGTTTGCCTATGTCCCAGTCACGAACCATAATTAACCATAGGTTCTCTGTGGGATTAAGGTCGCATCACTTTGCTGGCCAGTTTATTACTTCTATTTCAGGATGCTGTACTAACCATTCTCCAACCACATTGCTGGTATGGATCTGGCTCTTATCGTGCACTAGAACGATAGGGTGTGGGTGGGGAATAGCCATCCGTCTCACTGTAGGCACGAGGACATCCTCCAATACTTTAACATAATCATTGCCTGTGATCTTCATGACAACTTTATTAACTCCCCTCGACCCTCAGCCCAATTCAACCCGCAGAAATTAACACCCATTCGTCCTCTCTTGGCTCTCTCCTGAATATTTACTTGATGATACCTGGTATTCCCCCTCCTCCAGCAGTGCCGTGCTCGTGAAGATGACATATTTCCAAAAGGAGTGATCCATATATAGATATTCATGCACAAATCCAAGGCAACAATCCTTTTGTTGTTGTGTTAATAATTATTGGCGGGACTACGACAATGAAAATTTGCCTCGTGGATCCGCCGCCTTGTTGTACTAGGATGGCAAGGAAGCTCAAGGTTACGGGTGTGGTGAACTGCCGATGTTAATGGCTGGTTTTCCACTGCGTTGAGGAGACGGGCATCATCGTCAGGTGTAGTTACCCATGCCTTTCCGCTCCTCGGTTTGGTTTTCAGTGATCTCTCCCCCCGAAACCGTTTATCCACCTCTGAACGGGCTTTTGTGATACACCAGTAGTAGCTGCAATAACTCTCGTGGGCATATAATTTTCACACAGTCCAGTGATTCGCCCCCGTTCAGAGATGACTTGCATAGAGTTCGCTCTCCCTGTAGCCATGCCTATGAGCAGGTAATCACAAATAGCATTCATATTTTGATGGGTATGTGCTCTTCACAGAAAGAGAAAAAATTACATAACACATTATTCTACCTCTTAATTACTCTCTAGGCACGTATACGTATAATACGTAAAAATATATATATTTCGATATATTTAGGTGACATGAAAACTAATCCACCACTGTGGGTTTCAAGAGACCATATACTGTAGTACGGCTAGAGTAAGAGAGGTTGAGCACCACCCCACCTCTTAGGTAACGTGGTATCAGCGAGACGCAAAGTTGTGACGTCCTGATCACCAGTCGAACAACCAAACCACCAGGCTACGCTCGCCTGCAGATATTACTTGAATAAATCTAAACTACATCAATATAATATGTGAAAAACAGTAGTACTGAGTTACATAAAGAATATAAGTAGTATAGTTTGCATATACAAAAGCATTATAGACAGAGTTTATATAACATGTCTTACGTGTTAGGATGCTGAGATAAAACTCCGTGTGGAAGTTCGCCAACACATCACTTACTTCTGGCCATTGAGTTGGCCTATATCCAATACCTTTAACAAGCCACCTCACCATGATTCTTTGCTCTAACCACTGATTTAATGGTTGTTTCGCGTATCTAAGGCGACCATATCAGCAAATCACTTGTTGACTGATGCACTATCAGAAATTACATGATAAGGTAAACCCATAGGGGCACTTTATCATCAGTTTATTACTTGAGAGAGAGAGGTTTAATGTATGGTATTGTGTGGGTGTATTCGAAAACTGCCATTTTTTTTTATGTATGGTGGTTTGATCATGGTATCTTCCATGTGTTACAAACGTGACAGATTACCACGTAGTTATATTTTAGGTTCATTAAAAAATTTTAAAATTATACGAAGTTGATGGTAATTTATGGAAATTACCTTCAAATAAATTGTCCCCTCCTTCACCCACCTTCACACCCTCAACAGCTCCAACCCCTCCTCTCCCCATCCCCTTCTACATTCACTACCACACACCTCACAGTGTGCCATCTGTTGGCAGAAATATGCACATTGTTTACACCTAGCAATCTCGAGTCTATGGGTACCGCGTGTCTCAGTAAAGCGGTCGAGGTGACAGGACTTTTGACGCCGGGTGTACTTCTACCAGATTTTCAATGGTTTTATCTTCGGGCTATTGGCAACAGTTATTTTCATATCTATCATCTGATTTCTCTCATATAATTTAGTGGTCAGATAGATTATACTCTTGTTGCAACTAGTCATCATATTTCAAATATTTATCAATATAGTTTTTTACTGACATGACGGGAGGGGGATGCTGACATCGATGAAAAGACATCACGGTGAATGACACTGCAAGAATTTGTCATTAGTATTAAAATCACTGTACATCAATTTACTAATATATTTATGACACATTAGTTGTTATAAAGCTGAAAGCTTAACAAGAAGTATGAATTTCATGTGAAGCTTGTGGCCAGTACTAGTGAAGTGCATGGTCAGAGTTGGTGATGATGGTGGTGTGTGTGTCACGAGTGTCCACCTGGCCCTTCTCTCTCCACTTGGCCCCACCACACGTCTGCTCCATCACCAGCACCACAACAGCCACTTTGAATCCACACCCCAACACCACGAACATGCCCTGGAAATAAGCAACATGACATATAATGCTGTGACCTTTTTCTTTATCAACCAACCTACAACATTCAGTTCACACCATTAAACTAAATCCTACCAAATGATAAAGTGAAATGTTTAACCCAAGGCGTCCCGACGACATATGGATACGTCACCATGTTTTGTCATGCTGACACCCAACGACGTACCCATACATTTTACAATTGCAAGGTCCGTCATTTGCACATTTTTCACATCTCGCTCGTGATTTTTGGTACGTAGGGGAGGGACAACTTCCACAACCCGCCATCAGGCGGGGACACTCCCTAACCCTGCATGACCTGTGCGCTCCCTTGTCTCGGTCACTCACCTGTTAGCAGTGACCCTGAATAGACATGGCATGCCGAGGTCTCTCTGATGCTGAAATTCAAGCCACCCTGGATGCCTTCACAGGTGACAGCAATTCCCTACTTGATGACGACGTGGCGGACAAGGATTATGTGCTTCCCAAGGACAACACAAGCAGCAGTGGTGATTAAGTACCGTCTCCAAGGAAGCAGCGACACATGACCTATTGTGAGGCTATAGAAGGCCAGCCTGGACCCCAAACACGTGCACACACCTCTCTCCAGCCCCGAGAGGAAAGGGAGTGCGAGGACGAGGGCGAGGACGAGGACGGAGCCGTGAGACATGGTGCTACCTCGTGGCTCGGGAGAGAAAGGATTTCGCCGCAGGGAGCTGAAGGAGTGACGAGGAGGAGAATCAGATATGGGCCTAGTGCTTTGTATGGGGAAGGCGGGAGTAGTATGGTGGTAGTGAGTGGTAAAAGCGAAAGTGATGTGGAGGGAGTGAGCAGTGAAACTGAAAATCGTGGTGTGAGGGAGGCAGCACGAGCACTTGGTGTGAGGCAACGAGGAGGTGAGGAGGAGCCGCTCCCTAGCACATCTTTTGCCCCACTATATTCCCACGCTTCCTCCCCACAGCCTCATGATGTGGGGAAAGGAAGGAAAGGGAAGGGAAAGGGAAAAGGAAAAGGGAGAGGGAAAAGGAAAAGGGAGAGGGAAGAGGAGCACGAGTGGGGAAGGGCGCCGCTCTCCACCTCTTCAACCTCCCCCACCACCCTCTCCTCCCCACTCCGATGAAGGTGACGATGGGGACGAGGCTGGAGACGGTAGTGTGTAGTGGGACTGGGTAGATGGAAGTAATTCACTCCCATCATTCACCCCTTCACTGAGGAGGGGCAGTCTGGCTGCACAGCTCCAGGAATCCATGCCGGCTCCACCAGGGTGGATTTCTTCCACTTGTTCTTTGGGGAGGAGTTTGTGGAGTGGATTGTGGAACAGACTAACACATTTGCAAGCAGCCAGCGCCGTGAAAGCGAGCGTGAAGGTAGGAGAAGCAGCCACTCACTCCAGTATGATTATCCATTTACCATAAATGAGATGTTTATCTTTCTAGCCCTGGTTCTTTTGATGGGTATTGTATGGAAAAAGCAAATTCCGGCATACTAGTCTACGGACCCTATAACCAGCACACCTTTCTTTGGGAATCGATTTTAGCCACCTCCATTTTTATAATGCCGACGATCCTGCCAAAGCTAATAACACAGATACAGTGAAGAGAATAAGGCTGGTATTTGATAACCTGCTGGAAAAGTTCTGCTCATCCTTCTACCCTTATTGAGAATTTGTCATAGACAAGAGTCTCGTGTTATGGAGAGGCAGTATTTTTCGCCAGTACATACCCAGCAGGAGACACCATTTTGGGTTCAAGATCTTTGTTACGTGTGACTGTAAGACTGGTTATGTGCAAGACACAGTCTTGTACACTGGCGCACAAACAGACATAATAGAAGATCGAAGTATTGGACTCTCATGGGCCATTGTAAAGACAATGATAGAGGAGTACCTTCATCGTGGTCACATGCTGTACCTGGAAAAATGGTATGCTAGTCCACTTCTCGCATGGTACCTACACCTGCACAACACCGGAGTCTTTGGTACAGTAAAGAGAAACCGTTGGCATATGGTCAAGGTTGGGAGGGAACTTGACAAGAATGAGGTGTTTTTTTTATCAAGGCAAATAACATCCTTGCCACCCTGTGGAACCACAACAGGAAAGTTTCCCTCCTATCGACGGTACACTGCCCCCTCATGCACCGCACAGACTCCGTGGATTACTGCAGCGAGAGGAGGCGCCACGTCTGGAAACCGGAGTCGGTACAGGACTACAATATCAACATGAGGCAAGTGAATCACTCTGACTCCATGATTTCCAGTGTGGAGTGTGCCAGGACCACGATGAAGTGGTACAAAAAGCTCTTCTTCCACTTGCTTGATATCACATCCAGAACTGCCACTACCTCCATGCCTTGACAATGGGAACCTCAGAGACCTTCGAGGGGTTTGTGAGGGAGCTGTCCCGCGAAATCATTGCGAAATATGCAGAGGACAGGCCCCACCACCGCCACCACCCCGCACAGACTCCCCTATGCCTCACCCCATGCCACTTCCCCAGCACCATACCTCCTCAACCGAACCGCCCTAGACCCCAGCAGTGGTGTCACGTCTGTAGTAGTTCCCGAATGAGAGAAACCACTCAAAGAAAAGACACGAGGTACGAGTGTGTGGACTGCAACATTGGCGTGAGCATTGAGCCTTGCTTCAAAGAGTACCACACGTTAGTGCATTACTGATACTGTGTGTGCTTGTGATATGACGCTCTAAGTGCTGTAAATATGCGATAATCTGATGCTCACTATAATGGTAAGGTCTGTAAGTAAGTGATAACAGTAATATTGGGTGAAAACTGGTATAGTGTAAGTGGAAAAGTGTAATATAATTGGAAAAATAAAATGTAAATTGAAACAGTAGTCATAGCGAGTTTGCTCACTATGTAAATATGCGATAATCTGATGCTCACTCTTATAGTAAGGCCTGTAAATATGTGATAAGAGTTACAGAAAGTGGAAACGGGTGTAATGTTAGTGGATAAGTATAACGTAAGTGGAAAAATAGAATGTAAGTTGAAACAACAGGCATAGCTGGTGCGCTCACTATGTAAAGATGCGCTGATATTACACTAAATATAATCGTAAGGCCTGTAAATATGCGATAACAGCTATATATAGTGGATGCAAGTATAATGTTAGTGGAAAAGTATTATGTCAGTTGAAAAAATGAAATGTATGTTGAAACAACAGTCATAGCGAGTGCGTTCACTATGTAACTATATGCTAACATTATGCTAATACAATCGTAAGGGCTGTAATATGTGATAACAATTATATAAAGCGGAAACTGGTATAATGTTGTTCGAAAAGTATTATGCAAGTTGAAAAAATGAAATGTATGTTGAAACAACACTGTTAGCGAATCATCACTGACCAATTGGGACGATTTTGCTAGGCCTGCCCAATGGAACAATGCTTATTTCACCTTTATTTTTGTATAAAAACCAATACACTCTTGTACTACATGTTTTTTTGTTTGTAATAAATAAATTTCTACATATTCTGAATGGTTTCCCGTACTAAGCCCTACCATAGGAAACATGACAGCCTTAGAGCACCTCCATAGAACACGGTACCAGGTGTATGGAAGGTATACCTGTGTAGGCCACTTATGGACCCGGGTGACCCCTTTCTTGGTGAATTTCCATTGTTTCTCACCAAAAGTGGAGGTTTGATCCAAAAAATTTTTTTCCCCAAATCTGCCGGGATTGGGGGGGGGGGGGGGGGGGGGGGGGGCAGTGGTGGAAAATCTGCTGGGGACACGGTGGGTTAAAGCAAATGATTAATAACATTCTTTGTAGTCTTACATCCAAGATATAACACAAGTTTCCAAACATGCATGGAAGTTAGAAAGTAAAATCTAAGAAACTAGTGGTTTTCCAGGCCATCCAAGAAGTCCATGGCAGGACCTACCCACAAGTTGCTGAGAGAGAAGGCAGAGGAGACGGTGATGATCCTGGGAGGGTTGTTGCAGGTGCTGGAGTTGGGATGTGAGAATTTATGCCATTTATCATAAATGCCAGATTCAACTAGTCTATAAGCCCTGTGAGAAAAATAAAACTGTTTTAAGTATTATGTTCGACACACCATTAAGTCTGTGTCCTGCTAAATACACCCCGTGTTCGTTTCGATTGTGATATAAATATAAAGCATTTTCATTTTCTTATGCATAAGAACCAACACACATGACCAATGTTTTCTGTATCATTTAGTTGCTGACAAACTGTTCAATACTTACAGCTGATTTAACCTTGGCATAAATGGGCTGTTCTTCTGAGCCAGCATGCCTAGAGGAATGTTGAGGTAACTGCTCCGGGACATGTAAAAATCACACGTACCTGTCAAGATAATGTTGATACATTGACAGGGCAATTATTCTTTTAATTACAATAAGGGAATCTTTCTTCCAAAAACTTCCAAAATGACATTTATCAAACGCTACAGCAGTGATTCATATTTATAATCCTTTTGCATTAACAGAGTTGAAGGAGCCCATCTCCCCACTGACATGAGATATGCTACATCTCATAGTAGAGGTTACTTGAATAATATGACCATAAATAATTCTAGTGAACATGATAACAACATAGTAACCTGTGAGAGAAAAGCTCAATGGCAGAACATGATTATACATGATGTCCTTATCAAACACAACATGACTGCCATCGAGCACAATGGTCTCCAGGGTTTTGGGTAATTCTGAGAACGATCTGTAAGCCACTCGTTCTGTGTCCATCAGGTTCCCCAGCTCGCGGAGTGGACCCGACTTGGCCGTCTGAAATGCAGAAGGCTGTCAGTAATACAGTAATACTCAGCTGTACTCAAAGATTTCGATTACATAAATTGCTGAAACTTTGGAAAAATAACTGACTTCATAGGTCATAGTAGTTGTGAACCTTTACCAGATAATTATTTGTATGGCATACTGTGAAGGTAACTGGTGATTAGGACTGACAAGTCAACTGTTCGGAACAGGGTGCACCTGTAAATTAATTGTTTCCTTTAAAGGTATTGAAGGACTTTGAAGGACTTTAAAAAACTGTTTTGCCAATTGTTTCCTTATTTGAAGAATGGTCTTAAACGTATGGTATTCTGTTATCAATGAAAAATGTGAGAAACTTATTGAATGATACATGAGTGATTAGACACTAATCCATGTAGTAGTGATTTGTCTATATATAACTTGGGTAGCATTTATTGACAACCTTAAAATTCTTAGGAAGTAACTATATAATGATAGAGTAAACCCTTCCCTTACCATACCCTGCTACACCGGATACAGGATTTAATGAACACTTGAAGGTCTCTGGAAGGACAGATGTGCATACCGGATTTCGCCATTAGGTAAGTGGAAAAAAAACACACAGACCTTCCAGAAAACTTTGGCCTACTAGATTAAACCGGATCGCTTCCCGTGCTGGGGGTGGGTAAGAATGAAGTTAGCAACGCTGGGATAGGTTTTTCCCACCTGGTTGGGCGAATCATGAAGTGCTATGACACAGGTGTGAATATGGGCCAAGTTAGTGTATAATGGGTATAGTTTTCATTTTTAGTGCTTGAATATGCAATTTTAGTCCTATATTTTCAATAACGTACTTCAGCTCCTTCTCTAGGGGGGACTATTGGATTTTGCAGATTATCATCTTTGTCGGATTAATCTTACCCTCACCTGATCAAGTAAAAATTGAGTGTACTATACATGATTTAAAATTAGATCACAAGAACAATTGCTCACTTTAAGATAGTGAATGATCAAAGTGTTCTGAACAAGAATTATCCCAACATCAGAGTTATCAAGAACGTCCTCAAGTCTCTGGTAGGGTTGGTCGATGTATCTGACTGCCAGGAGGGACATGAGATTGCCGACGTAGCTTTGTGTCAGCACCACCATCATCAGCATCCACACCCCCAGCATCACACGATCCCACCACCACCGACTTTTAGTTCTCTTTATATCTGTTATGTCAAAAGGGAATTTATTATTACATAACAGAGATCTCGATAGCAGTTGATGGTCTGCCATATTTAAAAATGACAGCCTTTTTCCTGTAAGTTTATAAAACACTTGATAAAATTCATCTTTATCAAACTGAGTATTATAAACCAAAACAAGTGGCCTTTTTCCATGCCTACTGTAGATGAAATGACCTACTTCGAATGTTACAAGTGCACTAACATACTTGAACCATGTATTTTCGTTACGTTAAACATCTTAAGTTAACTTTAACTCCCACAAGTTAATGCCAAATCACTGACAGCTTCAAAAGGCTAAACTAGTTACCTTCCTGTAGGAGAACGCGCACACAGTTAAAGGTGTCGGCATCTATGCTGCCTGGTTCTTGTGTGTGGGCAGGAAAACAGAAAGGCAGGAACAGCATCACTGAGCACACAGCCAACAATGCTATTAACAAAGTTGCCCAAACCACTGGTGCAAGAGGCACAAAGAAACACCACGGGTCCGGCTTAGGATGACCACGAGCAGCTAGAACATGGTACGCACCCATGAAAATATATGCGGAGTATTCCGCCCACTGGCTTCTGGTGAATTCCAGGGAAAATGGTCCAGGAGTGAACTCCACTTCCTGCAATGTTTTGTAGAGGTAAATAAATTCAAGAAGTGAAGAATACCTGCCAGGAGATACCATCAAGAATTCTAATCTCTACCAATTCGTAACCCTCCCTATGGTTTGACTTTACTTTTCCGACCCCATACCTTCCACGTGAAGATAAGCCTCATAGAAATACTAAATGCTAGTTTAACAGCTTCCAGTCTACAAAGTAATGTAGAACAGAAGTAGCTAAAATGTTTATTATTTTGTGTATATCATGGTTAGCAAGTGTGACTGTTTGGGTAGGTTGGAGTTTTGCTTGGGAATATGTTATACTGCGTTTACGCTAGGATTGGACGATATGATACACCAAGCTTTATCTACAATGGTCATGGAAATTTCCAATAGTAGAGACATACGTATGAATGAGTGAGGCAGTTGCTACCACGATACAGCCCCGGGAGAGACCACTGAGCAACACCCTTCCCTTTTAGACAACTAGGAGGCGATTGACAGGACCACACCGATTCACTCACGGGAGCTCCACAGCCTCATCAGAGCTGCCAGACAACATTCAAACTACTCTTTGTAATTTCTGGATACAACAGTACAGTATATCAGTCAGAGCTCGCCACTAAAAGACCACTTCATATAATGTCAATACACGATATTGAGGTGAAGGTTGAGAGTATAGTGGAGACAGGTTTCCGAAGAAGCATACCTTAATCGCCATCATGGTGTCCTTAGTGTTGACTGAAATATCTAAAAAAAAGGAATTTGTTCACGAGGCGTAGGTTCCTTCATTGATGAACATATTGTGTTTCATACAAATGTGTATTAATATATAAATGAGTGAATAATTCGTAAATTGTTTTACAAATTTCCATAGCAGGATGTAATGCAAGGAAACTGGCTTGGCTGACTTGTTGTGAACATCAGTTAAGTTTCTTAATGGAGGAAGCAGTTCTTTCAAGAAGCACTAGACAGAAGGCTGGCTTATCATTTGAATCTTGTCCTTGTTATACCAGATGATTTTATTAAATTTATGAAAGACTAATCAAAAACTTTATATAGTACATTAGTCGTGGTAACTCACCTCATATGTAATGAGTCCCAGCATGCCAGACAATGTCCCATCACTCTTCTGCAGACCCCAACTTTTGTCAGGGGCTCTCAAGTATGTGTACCTGTCAGAGTTTAGAAAGCAGTTACAACAAAATATTTGATTTACCATTAGCTCCTCGTTGCATACTGTCCTTAAATCAAACTATCTTGTATGCTATAAGTGAATTTGAAGACTATCAGAACACCTCCTTTGCGATTTCTTCTGAACACAACACCTTAAATTCTCACTGTATGTTATTAATGCAAACTACGTTCATATAAAAATTAATATACATGACACAAAAGAATGCTAAGCTGTGATTTGCAAAATAATTGAGTATGGAAGAAGTGCTATGAAGTCTTTAATGACATCCAAGAAAACAGCCGTGTATATAAGAATGTGTGTAACCTTAAGCTCACGTAAAGTTCATGGCCGTGGACAGTATTTCCATGACATACTCCGCTATACCCGTAAAAGTAAGTCGCTTGCCGCCAGGTTTCTTCGGGTCGTCCACCATGACCGCCGACTGCGAAGGGAACTCCTCGGCTGTCACCATCACATGAGGTCGGTGGGGGAACCTGCAGCAAGAGGTTGTGGTCTGACGCGGCCATGGACTATCCTCACAATAAATTGGACATACCTTCCACAAACTAAGCACCTTCTAACGAAACAGGTACAGTGAAAAGGTCAGTGGCATTTCGTCTTGCGTTCTAATGTTCAATTTATGTAAGGTATATTATAGATGCATTGTTCTCCATTATACCAGAAGACTGCATCCACACTCTCGTCATGTAAAAAATGATAAAAGTGGATGTATGTGGATTAACAGAAAGTTAATGGAGAGGTGAGAGTGTTAGAGATTGGGAGTATGGATGGGGTACATGTGCAAGAGTAGGTGAGAATGAGAGGGGAAAAGAAGGAGAGTGTATTGTTGCGAGTAACAGATGGAAGGAGAATAGAAGAGAGTATGGGTCAGTTGGCTCAAGGATTGTATGGGTAAGACTGAAAGTTGGACTACAAAGTTGGGCGATTGTGTGCGTGTATGTGCCAATGCAAGATCGTGCAAGCAAAGTGGGAGAAGAGTTCTGGACAAATGTTGAAGTGTGCATGGAAAAGTTTGAAAGGAAAGAGAGAGTATTTTTGGTTGGAGATATGAATGGAAAAGTAGGGAATGTGAAGGTGGATGGAGTAGTTGGTAACTGGGGTGTGCCTGCAGAGATGGATGAGAATGGCAGTGCTTTAGTGGCCATTTGTGCCGGGAGGGGGTTGGTGATAGCTAATCCCCTTTTCAGGCACAAAATGATCCACAGGTATACGTGGCAAGTGATGAGAAGGGTGGATGGTGAACTGAATGAACGGAAGGCAATGATTAGGCATATGTGGTTGACAGGATGAGGTGTATAGTGGATGCAAGATTATGTAGAGGATGGGGGAGTGGACTCTCTGACCACCACCAAGTGGTGGTCAGAATCAGTGTCCAAACGAAGTGGAGAAATAGAGGAAGGGAAGGACAGGAGGACGTAGCTCATACAAGGAGTGTGGAAAACTTACAAGAGGATGAAAAAAGGGCAAAATATAAGAGGGAAGTGGAGAAGCCATTGGGTAAAATATGGATTGGAGCAGATGAGGGACGTGGAAGTCTGTGCAAGACAATCGCGGAAGAAATCTGTGCAGCATGTGGGGTGGTGTGTGGGGTGAAGAAAAGACGAAAGGGGGTGAAGGGAACAGCATGGTGAAATGAAGAGGTGAGAGAGGCTGTGGCACAAAAGAAGAGAGCATATAATGAGTGGATGAGAAACAGGGGCGTGGAAGAAGTTGGGAGATGGAAGAGAGAGTTGTATGTAGAGAGGATGTGAGAGGTGAAAAGATTAGTATGAGAGAGTAAGAAGAGAATGGATGAGGAATTTGAAAGGAAATTGATTGTCAAGTGGAGGGAATGGAAGAAAATGGTCTAGAAAGAGGTAAAGAGAGTTAGACAGGGTGCCAAAGGAGTTGGCTGGGGAGTGAAAAATAAAAATGGAAACTTACTAATGGAGAAGGGAGAAAAAGTGAGGAGATGGAGAGAACACTTTAACGAACTGCTGAACATAGAGAATGAAAGTAATGAGAGTATAAGTGGCTGGGGAATGGCCGGGAGACGGAGGGATGTGAGAAGAGAGGAAGAAATCAGTAGGATGGAAGTTGTGGAAGCAATGAAGAAAGTCAAAATGGGGAAAGCCTCAGGAATTGATGGAGTGTGTGGTGAAATGCTGGAGCATGAGGGAGAGATAGTAGTAGAATGGATGTGGAAGATGTGCAGATCGGCCTGGGAGGAAGGTAGGGTCCCGGATGATTGGAAGTCAGGTATAATTATTCCCCTGTACTAAGGGAAAGGGGAATGAGAAGAGTGTCGTAATCATAGGGGCATTTGCCCTCTTAGTGTTATAGGAAAAGTATATGGTAGGATACTTATTGACAGAGTTAGGGAAACAACAGAAAAATTAGCTGGAGAATAACAAAGAGGTTTTAAGAAGGGATGAGGTTATGTAGATCAGATACTCATTCTTAGATCTTTAGTGGAAAAATTTCTAGAGAAGGGAAAGAGGTTATATGCGGCCTTCATGGATTTGGAGAAAGTATATGACAGGGTGGATAAACAAGGATTGTGGAAAGTATTAACAATATATGGAGTTGATGGGACGTCGCTGAATGCCGTGATGAGTATATATGAGGGTGCAAAGACTGCATTGCGTGTGGATATGAACTGAGTGAAATTTCCTATTTGAAGATTCGATTGAAACAGGGATGTACCATGTCTCCATTGTTGTTCATTCTGTATATGGATGGGGTTATAAAAGAGATACAAGGTAGGGCAGTGGATGTTGGAGCGGCCCTAATGAGAGAGGGCAGTGTTTGGAAACTCTCTGTACTGTTGTTTGCAGATGATACTATGTTGTTAAGTTAAGACGAAGGGGAGCTGCAAGGCTCAGTGGATGAGTTTGTAAGAGTATGTAAGAAAAGGAAGCTAAAGGTGAATGTATGGATGAGTAATGTTATGGTCTCCAAGAGATGAAGTCAGTGAATGTACAGTGAGGTTGGATGATGAGAAAATGGAAAATGCGAGTGTGTTTAAGTACTTGGGTAGTGTGATGAGTAAGGATGGAAGTTTAGAGGGCGAAGTGCTTGAAAAGGTACAACAAGGAAGAAAGGCTGCTGGTTCCTTGAAAGCAGTGATAAGAAACTGGGAAATGACCATGGAAGTGAAAAAGTTACTACATGACAGTATTGTGATACCAACTCTAACGTATGGCAGTGAAGCTTGGACCTTGTTGGAGCGACACAAGTCAAGAGCGAAAGCTGTGGAAATGAGTTATTTGAGAGGAGCATGTGGAGTCACATGGAGAGACAGACTGACAAATGAGGAAGTGAAGGATCGTTGTGGTGTGGATGTGGATGTTATAGGAAGCGTTAGGAGAAACACACAGAGGTGATTTGGCCATGTGGAAAGGATGGAGAGTGAGAGACTAATGAGGAGAGTGTATGTGAGTGAGGTGGAGGGAGGGAAAGGGAGGGAGCGACCAATGATGAGATGGAGGGATGGAGTGGAGAGGTATATGAGAGAGGGGTGTGTGAGCTGGGAGCATGGTAGTGAAATGGCAAGGGACAGGGTGACATGGAGGCAATTTGTTTGTGGCCATCCCTTATGGGATCAAGACGTCTGGCAATAGATAGACGTACTGTTTTAAGGATCATCGAGAATTACACACAAGAGCTTACCGTAAAAATTTATTTGGGAAAAGATTTGGTGGGTAGGCTAAACTTAGACTTTGGTCAGTAGTCCACGATGCTACCTGTAATGGCCGAGTTTCTGGATCAGTGAAGGGTAGCCATGACAGCACTCGGGTCCTGTTGATAAGAATATGAAATGATAAGAAAATACAGCCAATGTATCAAACTAAGGAATATCTCTTCTTATGAGTGTTCTTGTTCATAGATATTATTCACTACCTGAGGACTGGTGATGCATCATCGACAACAGCGAGTAGAGCATTAGTGCGTGATAGAGTCTTGTGAAGATGGTGGAGGGTGTGGAGGCGATGAAGTGGGAGGCGAGTGAATGCGAGCAGCCTCACTGTGTGCACAGACAGGAGGTGCTTCTTGAAGGAGGACTCAGCGAAAGCAGAGAGGAAGGTTGGGTCCTCGCTCGCTACCATCACCGTCACCCACCGTGACACTTCTCGAAGCTAATGACAACAAAAAGTGATCGACACACCGTTCCAGTTTTAAGCTCATTACTCCAAATAGGTATGCTTTAAATCTGTTATTGCAATTACACACACACACACACACACACACACACACACACACACACACACACACACACACACAAATCCCCTCAGTCCACCTCTCAAAGCTATTTTACCGACCTTGACATGCTGCAGCCACATACCCGTTGAGCAGTGGCGATAGCCTGGGAGAATTTTTCATGGGTCATGTTGGTATTTTGTTCATTATTTGTCACCCCAAACACTCCGACTCCCCACGGAGCTTGTAAGTTAGTTAGATCCTGAAATAGAAAGCATGCGTGATAATGGTTTGTGCCCATTTAAAGCCACTGACTCCAGTGAAAGTAAAGCATGTAACAGTGAATGGATCCTGAATTTGACTATTATTCTATGTAGAGGCGATTATTGCAGGTTCCTATCCTGGAAGACATCTTCCACAATTGTCTTCATGTAGCTTGGAGCTTTGCATTTCCATAGTAGCACTTACATAGGTCTGTTACATTCACCTACTAAGCAGGCTTGAGATTCAGTTTGTTCTTCAAATCAGTGCAAGAAAACGAGTGAGATATTAATTACAATATATCGTTAGGACAGATCTTATTTTTACTATGCAAGTATATTCTCATCTAAATTCCTTAATCCATGTTAGGAATGCCCAAATTTTGCTTTATGATAACACTGACGCACTGGCATCATTGAGAACGTCCATGGAGAGTCGTCTGTCATCAGGATGAGGGAGGAGCGGGAACACTGCTCTGTGGCCAACATGACATCCAGCGCTCGGTGACTTTCCAACGATCCTCGAATTTTATCTGACAAATTCAGAGAAGAATTTATGGTAATTATAGATGTAGAGGACTCAGTAAGACAAGACGGTGCCTGTGTTTAACTGGTGTTCTTAACTGATCTTGAGCCTTAAAAGGATTGTAAATGCTATCCATAATTGTTAGATAATAGCCCGAGGGTGTATCTCCCGAGCTACGACCAGTGGACTATACATCTATGGAGGGCAAAGAGAGATCTTTGGAGAGAGCGATACATCCCTCACCAGAATTATGGTACTCGAACTGACATCCGTATGGTCGTGAAACGCGAGTGCTACCATTGAGGTATTCTAGCCCCAAGAGAAATTCACCGAAGTGCTCCCGTTTCCCAAGAGAATGTTAAAGAACAACTCTGTAATATGTAGAATTATCTATGCTGGTATATTCAAAACACACGACATTCTCTTTTACCCACTGAAATGTTGTCCAACAGACTTCTGAAAGAAGTACATATACTTAAATTAGCAGAGGTTAGGGTATGCATATTATATTTGATTAGCCATTGGATGACAGTGTATTAGGCAGCATAGATGTGGAAAAGCAAACATTATAAAACTGGTATTGCCTGAAACGACGCACTTCTCTTACGCTTAAATATTCCTTATCCTTCATTTTTGACACCGCTCAAGAACATTTTTTAAAAATGGAATATAGGTTAAGAAAATCTTTCTTTTTTTTTTTTTTTTATAAATATGAAATGATTCTTACAGTCCAAATATGACAAGTATTTTAATATTCACACTGAGGTAAGCAAAGGTGAAAATGCTAACATTAACAGTATCATCGATTCCCTTTAATTACACGTAGGGCCAACTTGCCTGAGGTACGAGGCAGGCGGGCGTGAACCAGAAGGCCAGTAACTCCCAGACAAAACCACAATCTCCGTGCAGCAGCCGCCATCACACCACCACAACTTCCAGAGAAGAATTACTGTGTATAAATAGTATTTCTGTTTTCTTTAGTATCTGCATGTTAAGGATCTGCTATTTTAGAAAATATGCGAGAGAAAGTTATGGACAAGATATCCATTGTATACTAAGCGCTGAATTGTTGTATAGTCGATTATACAAGTTGGGTACGAAAACACAGAAACCCACCTATTTTTTACTACTTTTTAAAACAAACATTATTTGTTAAGATGTAGAGAAAGTGCAGATGCAGGAATATATCTGATAAACCTGTCTATTTCATACACGGCCACTTCTCGCTTGGTGTTAGAAAATCTATTTGGTAAGAACTGAAGAAAGAAGTTGGTTTGATGCTACAGCTGAATGAAAGTCACATTGTAGTCTCCTTATTATTTATTTCTATCAGCTTAAGAAAACTCACAGGTAAGTCTAAAGCGTGGTATGTCAAAATTAACATCGAAAATTATGAGTGTGGCAAACCAAATGGAACTAAATACATGGCATCCTTAGCTAACCATGAATGATATATTCGGACCCAACCTTGCAAGAAATCGAAAACACAAGTTTTCAGTAATGTAAGCGGGCTGATTAAATCGTGAAACAATGTACGACAAACACATTATATTGCTGGCATATAAGTACAGCGGTATTTTTTCCAAAGAATAGTATAAACTATAATTATCCAAATTCACGAGTTAACTGTATAATCTTTTAAAGCCTGTTAATATGAGCACAGTTTCTCCTGGTGATGCAATTTACACTGAGATCAACTTAAAGACCTATCAGTCTTTAATAACAGAAGACAAAGTTATTTTCCTTTACATTTTGATACCTTTCTAATGTCTTTTGCTTGAGTGTTCTTACTGTGGGTACATTATTTCCTACAAAGGATAGTGAGGAAACACTTTCTCTACCCATTACTGTTTTCCTGCATTATGAGGTTCACGTTAGGGTAACAGTCTGTCTGATTAATTCTGTTCATAGGGTTATTTCAGAACATTAGAAGTTTGCAAAAATTACTATGCATAGGAATAATATTTCTACCAAAGTGTGAATCACTCTGCAATTGTGTGAAGCTCAGTAATAATTCAGGTTAAGATAGTCAATATATCTACAGTTATCCCGAAACTCTGATTTTACTTCTCTGCGATTCACATCAAATATGCTTATCCCATCAGAGTGGAGTGTTATGGGAGGATAGGTTTTGATACGGTTATGAATGGATTTGCAATGTTCTTCCTTTTTAGGTCTGCCTGTGCGCGGCCTGCTCTCAACGTGTCCCTCCTGCTTCCACCGCCTGAGCCACCTGCAGACAGTGGTGACGCTACACCCGGTTACCCTAGCTATGGCACGAGCTGACAGGCCCACCACCCACATCCAGATAAAGCTGCTGCGTTCTGTCAGGGAGATTGATCGGGACGACCGCTGTACTCCCATGTTCTGAAAATTATTCGACACAACATGGAACCTTACTGCATCGATGACTATATATTTTATTTATAGGGCGATAAGAACTCTGTTAATATTTCTTTCACATAAAATTGTGTTACCACTGAGGGACATCCGCCATTCCGCTTCAAGCAAGTAATCGTGTCTGCTGTGGTATGCGAGATACTGTAGTTTGAGTGTCCGCGAGATGGGAGGTGGAGGGGGAAGGGAAGACATACGACGTCGAATTTTCAGTTAGAAAAATTTTATATATCACAAAATCATGAACTTATTCCAAGCAACAGGCAATATGTAAATTCAATAGATTTACAGTCAGTGGTATAATAGCATAGGAATAATATTTCTACCAAAGTGTGAATCACTCTGCAATTGTGTGAAGCTCAGTACCCCCTGGGGGTAGGTTTATTTTTCAAGAATACTCCCCCAGTATCCCTGCTTGTCGTAAAAGGCGACTAAAAGGGTTGGCGGAGGGTTAGTGCCCCTCCCCGGAAAACTACTAAAAAAACAAACAAGAAGCCTCGGACAAGGACTGACCAAGCGATGACGACCCAGGACCGGACAAAGGACTTGGTAATGGGTACATGGAATGTAAGAGGAGCGAATGATGAGGTGAAAGAGAGAGAGATTGTCCAGGTGCTTGAGGGTGCGAAAGTGGATGTATGTGGAATAACTGAAACAAAATGGAGAGGAGAAAATGTGAGAGAATGGGAGTATGGATGGGGTATGTGTGCAGGAGTAGGTGAGAATGAGAGGGCAAAAGAAGGAGTATGTATAGTTGTGAGTAAAAGATGGAAGAAGAGCATAAGACAGTATGGATCAATTGGGTCAAGGATTGTGTGGGTAGTTGAAAGTTGGAATACAAATGTGGGCGATTGTGTGTGTGTATGCGCCAACGCAAGATTGTGCTAGAAGAGTGAGAGAAGAGTTCTGGACAAATGTAGAAGTGTGCATGGAAAAGTTTGGAAGGAATGAGAGAATGTTTTTGATCGGTGATATGAATGGTAAAGTTGGGAATGTGAAGGTGGATGGAATAGTTGGTGAGTGGGGTGTGCCTGCTGAGGTAGATAAGAATGGGAGTGCGTTAGTGGACATTTGTGCTGGGAGGGGGTTGGTGATAGCCAATACCCTCTTCAGGCATAAAATGATCCACAGATATACATGGCGAGTGATGAGAAGGGTGGGTGGTGAACTGAATGAAAGGAAGGCATTGATTGATTATGTGTGTGTGGATGAAAGGATGCGAAGATGTGTAATGGATGCAAGAGCTTATAGAGGTTGGGGGAATGGACTTTCTGACCACTACTTGGTGGTGGCCAGAATTAAGATTCAAGTAAGATGGAGGAATAGAAGAAGGGAAAGACGAGAGGAAGGAGTAGTTGCAAGGAGAGTGGAAAGGTTACAAGAGGATGAGAAAAAGGCAGAGTATAAGAGAGAAGTGGAGGAACGATTGGGCAAGTATGAATTGGAGCAGATGGGAGACGTGGAAGGTGTGTGTAGGATATTTAGAGAAGAAATATGTGCAGCATGTGATGTGGTGTGTGGAAGGAAGAGAAGACGGAGGGGGGTGCAAGGAACAGCGTGGTGGACTGAAGAGGTGAGACAGGCTGTGGCACAAAAGAAGAAAGCATACAATGAATGGATGAGAAATAGGGGCGTGGAAGAAGTTGAGAGGCGGAAGAGAGAATTATATGTAGAAAGAAAGGGAGAGGTGAAAGGATTAGTAAGAGAGAGTAAGAAGAGAGTGGATGAGGAATTTGGAAGGAATTTGAGTGTCAAGTGGAGGGACTGTAAGAAAATGTTCTGGAAAGAGGTGAAAAGAGTAAGACAGGGTGGAAGTGAAGTTAGCAGGGGAGTGAAAGATAAAAATGGTAGATTACTAGTGGAGAAGGGAGAAAAAGTTAACAGATTGAGAGAATACTTTAAGGAATTGTTGAACATAGAGGATGGAAGTAATGCGAGTATAAGTGGCTGGGGAATGGCTGGGAGAAGGAGGGAGGTGAGAAGACAGGAAGAAATCAGTAGGATGGAAGTTGTGGAAGCAATGAAGAAAGTAAAACGGGGAAAGCCCCAGGAATTGATGGAGTGCGTGGTGAAATGCTGAAGCATGGGGGAGAGATAGTAGTAGAATGGATGTGGAAGATGTGCAGATTGGCCTGGGAGGAAGGTACACTCCCGGAGGATTGGAAGTCAGGTATAATTATTCCCATGTACAAAGGAAAAGAGGAAAAAGAAGTGTGTGGTAATCATAGGGGCATTTGTCTTCTTAGTATAATAGGAAAAGTGTATGGTAGGATACTTATTGACAGAGTTAGAGAAAGAACAGAGAAATTAGTTGGAGAAGAACAGGGAGGCTTTAGGAAGGGAAGAGGTTGTGTAGATCAGATATTCATTCTTAGATCTTTAGTGGAAAAGTTTCTAGAGAAGGGAAAGAAGTTGTATGCGGCTTTCATGGATTTGGAGAAAGCATATGACAGGGTGGATAGACAAGGATTGTGGAAAGTGTTAAGAATATACGGAGTAGATGGGAAGTTGCTGAATGCTGTGAAGAGTATGTACGATGGTGCGAAGGCTGCAGTGCGTGTGGATGGTGAACTAAGTGAATTTTTCTCTTTGAAAGTTGGGTTGAAACAGGGATGTGTCATGTCTCCATGGTTGTTCAATCTGTAGAATGTGGTAATAAAAGAGGTACAAGGTAGGGTAGTGGATGTTGGAGTGGCCCTGGTGAGTGAGGATAGTGTTTGGAAACTCCCTTTACTGTTGTTTGCAGATGATACTGTGTTGTTGAGTGAAGACGAAGGGGAGCTGCATGGCTTGGTGGATGAGTTTGGGAGAGTGTGTAAGAAACGAAATCTAAAGGTGAATGTAGGGAAGAGTAAAGTGATGGTCTTTGAGAGAGGTGAAGTCAGTGAATGTACAGCGAGGTTGGATGATGAGGAAATGGAAAATGTGAGTACGTTTAAGTACTTGGGTAGTGTGATGAGTAAGGATGGACGGTTGGAGGGTGAAATGCTTGAAAGGGTACAGCAGGGAAGAAAGGTTGCTGGTTCTTTGAAAGCAGTGATAAGAAACAGGGAAGGGCGCATGGAAGTGAAAAAGTTACTACATGACAGTACTGTGATACCAACTCTAACGTATGGAAGTGAAGCTTGGAAGTTGTTGGAAGGACACAAGTCAAGAGTGAGAGCAGTGGAAATGAGTTATTTAAGAGGAGCCTGTGGAGTCTCATGGAGAGACAGGCTGACGAATGAGGATATAAAGGAGTCTTGTGGTGTGGATGTGGATGTGATAGGAAGCGTTATGAAGAACACACTGAGGTGGTTTGGCCTTATAGAGAGGATGGAGGGTGAAAGACTGGCGAAGAGAGTGTATGTGAGTAAGGTGGAGGGGGGAAGAGGGAGGGGGAGGCCGAGGATGAGATGGAGGGATGGGGTGGAGAGGTATATGAGTGAGTTGGGAGCAGGGCAGTGAAATGGCGGGGGACAGGGCGACTTGGAGACGATTTATTTGTGGCCACCCCAAACGGGATTGAGGTGTCTGGCAATAGATAGATAGATAAGTATAATAGCACATGGAGTTTGCTGTATTGATTTCAAATGGTAGTTTGGTAGTAAAGATACTGTAAGTTTCACTCTATCCTACGATAGTGCGTATTCCACTGTGCTATAAAATGCTCAGTCAGAATACTGTACTTGTGCCTTTTTTATTGCACATTCCTTTGACACCACAATCTAAGTTTCTGAAAAATCACTGAGGCAAGCAGAGAAAAATCTGAGTTTCCTTTAGCAGTACCTCATGTGTATGAAGTTTCTCACCATATATACGAGCCAAGCGGTGGTTTCGTAGCTACTTCAGCATTGTGTGTTTTCTCCAGTTATCGATCATGGAATATAAACTTCCTTCCTGGCTGTCCTCTTTAATGATCCGCACCTAATGAACTACTAAGACGACTGGTTTGCATTTATTAAGAAACTAAAAATTATTCGTCAATGTCGAAGTTTCGTAAACGCCAGTAATCTTAGGGAGCTGGAAAATACATTCGTGAATCATTCATCCGATTATGATCAGAGAGGATCTCATTTGGAAAAGTAAGCTTGTAGTGTAAATGCGGTAGAGATTATTAAACCCGACCTACTGCTTATGGTTACTCAACACTGTGTCACATGATTCACGGTCAGGGTGTACAAATGCAGGTGAGATTGGAATGGGACTAACAGCGTGAAGCTGAAGCTGAGCACTGAGTGGACACTGGTCTTTTGTGACCCTTTTATGGCCCCTCTCACCACACCAGCCAGTTAATACCTCCCCCTCCCCTCTCACCACACCAGCCAGTTAATATCTCCCCCTCCCCTCTCACCAAACCAGCCAGTTAATATCTCCCCCTCCTTTTTCATCATGTCAATCAGTGAACACTTTCCCCTCCACTCTCACCACTTCCGCTAGTGCACATCTATCTCACCAATCTATTTCACCAAATTATTATACTCTACAACAGAATCGGCAAAAGATTTTTTTTTCAATCGTTTAAATTTTTGACTGCTTTAGAAATGGTGATCTACGACATAAGCACGACTCCTTCAGTAGCCAATAAGATAAAATAATCATTGTCCGTAATAATTCTTCAAGCAGCGAAATTTGTCATGTTAATATTTGCAGCCACCACTTTAGCAAATCTGTAAATCCATCATATATGTAGCCAGTATTTAGGCTGCTTCTCCCAAAAATATGGGATAGCCGAGACAGGGCGGCGCACTCCTAATTTACTCACCCACAAACACACATTTATTCGTATCTTAGCCCCAAGGAGAAAAGGGACAGATCCTCACCGTACCACACCGCACGAGGGTCAACTGCGCAGTGCAATCGCCAACATCCGCAGCAGGGCCTGACAGCAGAGCTGGTTTACCCCTGCCACATCATAATGGACACATCCCCGTATCCGCACCTGAACTGATCAATTGATCAGACCAAATGCAGGAGAGTATGCCCTAACAGCCGCATCACTATTTATTCATTCACAATTTCTCTCCAGTCATCCCTATCACATGCAGCCACCCTTCATTGCTCTACAGAAATCCCTCTCGCATCTGACGCTCTCTTCACACTGTCCATCCATCCTATTCATGGTCTTCCTCTCAGCCTTACACTTCTCACATCCGATCCAGTTATTTTTTTCACCAGTCGCTCCTCGTCCATTTTCTCCATATGCCCAAACCATCGCAAGACTCTACTCAACTCGATCAGCCATCTCCCGCATAACTTCAGTTCTCCTTCGCACTTCATCATTTCTCGCTCGATCCATACGCGTCACTCTACACAAATTCCTCAGACACCTCTTCTCCACTACATTCAAACTTTTCCTTTTTGCTACACCCATTTTCCATGTTTCAGCCCCATATAAAGCAGTCGATATCACTACATGCTCATACAACCTCCTCTTTACATCCATTCTAAGTAAATGACATCTAAACACTTTTTTCATGCCTCCCAACACCTTTCCTACTTGATTCATTCTAAACTTCACTTCTACATCTATTCTTCCATCCACAGCAACATGTGATCCTAAATACTTAAAACACTCTATCTCCTCAAGCAACTCGCCATTCAAAACTATATTCATCCTCCTACCGTCTACCAACCCTGTACATTTCATCACTTTACTCTCATTTACTCTCAGTTTCCTCCTTTCACACACCATCGAAACTCTACCAATTGCCTCATTCTCTCTCCTGAGTCAGCCACCAGTGCAGTATCATCCACAAACAGCAGCTGATTCAGATTCCACTATCTACCATCAGCATTCACTAGACTCAAAACTCCACCTAACACTCTTGCATTCCCCTCCCTTGCAAAATCATCCATAAAAATGTTTAACAACCAAGGCGACATCACACACCTCTGTCGCAGCCCCACTCTCACGGGAAACCAATCACTCACAGTATTTCCCACTCTTACACACGCTCTGCTATTTTTATAAAAACTGTTCGCTCCGTTGAACAACCTACCATCAAGTCCATACAATTTCAAAACAGTCCATAAAACCTCCGTATCAGTTCTACCATACGCTCTCTAAATCCATGAACGTCCAAAACACGTGCTTACCTTTCGCCAAATAATTTCCACACACCTGTCTCACAGCAAACACCTCTCACAGCAAACACCTCTCACAGCAAACACCTGGTCTACGCATCCCCTCCCTCTCCTTCAGACACACTGCTCATCACCAACCACTCCCTCTGTGCCCTTTTTAACTCTGTTAATTAACACTCTATCATACTGCACACCTTACCTGCAACACTCAACACCTAATCCTAGTACTTTCATATCTATCACCCTTACCTTTATACAATAGAACGACACAAGCACTTGCCCAGTCCATCAACATCATACCGCTCACAAAACAAACATTCAGCAAATTTATTAACCACTCAACAATAGTATCTCCACCACCATTCAGGCATTCCACAGCACACCCATCCATACATGCAGCTTTATAATTACACAGTTATTTAACACAAGTCTCCAAACGCGTACGGAAATTCAGAAGTAAAAAAAAATGTGCTTTTCCAGTCCATTTAAAAAGTCCGTGGCAGGACCTACCCACAGGTTGCTGAGAAAGAAGGCAGAAATGACAGTGACGATCCTGGGATGGTTCTTGCAGGTGTTGCAGTTGGGATGAGAGATCTTCGCCCATTTATTATATATGCCAGATTCCACTAGTGTATAAGCCCTGCATAGAAAAATAAAACTGTTTTAAGTACTATGTTAGACACATCAGTAAGTAAATGCCATAATAATTATTCTACGTGCCCTTTTTGGTTGTGATGTAAATAAGAAGTATTTTCACTTTCTGATGTGTAAGAACATATTCACATGGCGACTATTTTTTTTTTTCTAATATTATTTAGTTACGGACAAACTGTACAGTACTTACAGCTGATTTAACCTTGGAATAAAGGGGCTGTTCTTCTGAGCCAGCATACCTAGAGGAGTGGTGAGGTAGCTGCTCCAGGACGAATAAAAATCACAAGTACCTGTCAAAATATTTATTGATCATATAGTGATAGGACTATTCTACTGTTCATTAAAAAAAAAGGGAGCTTTCCTTGCAAAGACTTACAAGATCCCATTTGTCAAATACCAGACCAGTGATTTATATTAAAATCCTTTCTCATTAACCAAGCCCTTTCCTCACTGACATGAGATTTGGTGCAGATATGCTAAATTTTATAGTACAGAATACTAGAAAGGTGTGACCGTAAATATTTTCAGTAAACATGACAACCACACTATAACCTGTGAGAGAAAAGTTCCTTGGCAGAATGTGACTATAGATGATTTCCATATCAAACAAGACATAACTGCTATGCCGCACAATGGTTTCCAGGCTTTGGGATAATTCTGCGAACGATTTGTAACCTATTCGTTCTGTGTCCATCAGGTTCGCCAGCTCGCAGAGTGGATTGGACCTGGTCGTCTAAAATGCAAATTTTCGGTAATCCTCAACTGTACTGAAAGCACTCGATTACATAATAAGGTGAATCTTACGAAAAATTATTGATTCCATAGCAAAAAGTACTTCTGAAGCTTTACCAGATAATTACTTGTATGACATACTGTGAAGATTACATGTGGTTAGGATTGGGAAGTCAACTGTTAAGAACATGAAAAACCTGTAAGTTAATTCATGATCTAGAAGTGCTGAAGGGCTCTCTATCTACCTATCTATCTATTGCCAGACGCCTTAATCCCATACGGGGTGGCTACAAACAAATCTACTCCACGTCACCCTGTCCCCCGCCATTTCACTGTCCTGCTCCCAGTTCACACCCCCCTCCCTCATATACCTCTCCACGCCATCCCTCCATCTCATCTTTGGCCTCTCCCTCCCTCTCTCCCCCTTCACCTCACTCACATACACTCTCCTCGTCAGTCTCTCATTCTCCATAGATAACTTTACTCTTCCCTACATTCACCTTTAGATTCCGCTTCTTACACACTCTCCCAAACTCATCCACCAAGCCTTGCAGCTCCCCTGCGTCTTCACGTAACAACACAGTATCATCTGCAAACAACAGTACAGGGAGTTTCCAAACACTGCCCTCTCTCATTAGGCCCACTCCAACATCCACCGCCCTACCTTGTATCTCTTTTATAAACTCATCCATAAACATATTGAACAACCATAGAGACGTGACACATCCCCGTTTCAACCCAACCTTCAAACAGAAAAACTCACTCAGTTCACTATCCACACGCACTGCAGAATTAGTACCCTCATACATACTCTTCAAAGCATTGAACGACTTCCCATCTACTCCATATATTCATAATACTTTCCACAATCCTTGTCTATCCATCCTGTCATATGCTTTCTCCAAATCCATGAAGGCCGCATATCACTTCTTTCCCTTCTCTAAAAACTGTTCCACTAAAGATCTAAGAATGAGTATCTGATCTACACAACCTCATCCCTCCCTAAAACCTCCTTATTCTTCTCCAGTTACTTCCTCTGTTACCCTAACTCTGTCTATAAGTATCTTACCGTATACTTTTCCTATTACACTAAGAAGACAAATGTCCCTATGATTACTACATGCTTCTTTTTCTCCTTTTCCTTTGTACAAGGGAATAATCATACCTGACTTCCAATCCTCCGGGACTCAACCTTCCTACCAGACCGATCTGCACATCTTCCACATCCATTCTACTACTATCTCTCCCCCATGCTTCAGCATTTCACCACACACTCCATCAATTCCTGGGGCTTTCCCCACTTTGACTTTCTTCATTGCTTCCACAACTTCCATCCTACTGATTTCCTCCTATCTTCTCACCTCCCTCCTTCTCCCAGCCATTCCCCAGTCACTTGTACTCGCATTACTTTCATTCTCTATGTTCAACAGTTCGTTAAAGTGTTCTCTCAATCTGTTAACTTTTTCTCCCTTCTCCACTAGTAATCTACCATTTTTATCTTTCACTCCCCTACTAACTTCATTGCCACTCTATCTAACTCACTTTACCTCTTTCCAAAATATTTTCTTACATTCCCTCCGCTTGACACTCAAAATCCTTCCAAATTCCTGATCCACTCTCTTCTCACTCTTACTAATCTTTTTCTCCTCTCTCTTCCTATCTACATATAACTCTCCCTTCAATTTCTCAACTTTTTCCACAGCCCTATTTCTCATCCATTCATTATATGCTTTTTTCTTTTGTGCCACAGCCTGCCTCACTTCTGAAGGGCTGATAAAAACAAATGCTTTGCCAATAGTTTCCTTATGGGACGAATGGTCTTAAAGGTATAACATTCTATTACCAAAGAATGCTTAACGATTGATTAGACACTAATTCATATAGTACAGGTTTGTCTGTACATAACCTGGATACCATTTGTTGACAACGTAAATTTTTTTTGGCACTAAACAAATAATGGTACTGTAAACCCTCGCCATACCATACCCTGCTAGACCGGATATAGGGTTTAATGAAAATTTTAAGGTCTCTGGAAGATCAGTCTACATACCAGATACAACCATTTGGTAAGTAGGAAAAACCACACAGACTTTCCAGACAACTGTGACCTACCAGATCAAAGAGAATCGCTTTCTGCAAGCGAGGTAGCTCAGAATGCGGTTAGCCTAGCAACGCTGAGGTCGGTTTTTCCCACCCGGCTGGGCTAATTAGGAAGAAGTGCTGTAAGGGTGTGAATATGGACCAAGTTAGTGTAAAATTGGTACAGTTTCCATTTTTAGTGTATGAATACGGTATTTTACTCTTTTTTTTTTTATTCCATTATTGACTGATATCCCTTTCGGGGAGGACTATCAAACATTGCAGGTTGTCAGCTTCATCGGACTGGGCTTCCCCCGAAGTGATGCAGGATAGAGAGGGTTAACTGTGCATGATATCCAATTACATCACAAAAACAACTGCTCACACTAAGATAGTGGATGATCAAAGTGCTGGGAACAATAATTATCCCAACATCAGGGTTCGCCGATGTATCTGACTGCCAGAAGGGACATGAGATTGCCGACGTACATTGGCTCTATGTCAGCACCACCATCATCAACATCTACACCCGCAGCATTACACGATCCCACCACCACCGAGTTTTAGTATTCTTTATATCTGTTACGAAAAAGAAGAATTTAGTTACACAGAATAGAGATTGTGATAGCAGTTGATGGCCTGCCGTATTTAAAAATGACTTATCCTCATTTTCTGAATATTTTAAAAGCACTTGATGAAGTTAACCTTCATCAAACTCAGTGGGGATTTGAACCCACATCAGAAAAATGTTTTTTTTTTTTTCCCTATGATAAGAAGGAATGATCTACTTCGAATGTTACAAGTGCACTAAAATAATTGAACCATGTACAATCTTTATGTTAAATATTCTAAAATCTATTTGCTTTCCATAAGTTAATGTCAAATAACTGACAGCTTGAAAAGGTTAAACTAATTATCTTCTTGCAGGAGAATGCACACACAGTTAAAAGTTTTGGCATCTACGCTGCCTAGTTCTTGTGTGTTAGCAGGAAAACAGAAAGGCAGGAGCAGCATCACTGAGCACACAGCCAACAATAATATTAACAAAGTTGCCCAAACCACTGGTGCAGGAGGCACCAGGAAACACCACGGGTCCGGCTTAGGATGCCACGGGCAGCTAGAACATGGTACCCACTCATGAACACATATGCAGAGTATTCCATCCACTGGCTTCTAGTGTGATTCAGGTAAAATAGTCAAGGCGAAATCGACTTCCAGAAATGTTTTGTCGAAGTAACTATATCCATGAACAGTAGAATTCCTGCCAGGTTATACCAGCAAGAAGTCTAATCTCTACTAACTCTTAAACTTCTCTATGGTGCAAATTTACATTACCTACGCCATACCTTCCAAATAAAGACAATACATATACAAATACCAGGTAAACAGTTTCCAGTTGACAAAGATATGTAGGAAAGACGTACCTAAAAAGGTGTATTCTTCTGAGTATGTCACCATTATAAAGTGTTGCAGTGTGGTTAGGTAGGCTGGAGTTTTGCTTGGGCATAGGTTGTAATGATTGTGAACTAGGAATAGACCAAGTAATAAATTAAACCTCAGGCACAATGGTCAAGGAGATTACCAGTGGTAAAGACACATGTATGAATGAGTGTGGCAGTTACTACCACGATACAGACCAGGGAGAGACCTCTGAGCAACAGTCTTCTCTTTTAGGCAACTAGCAGGCGATGACAGGAACCACACTGATTGACTCGCGGCAGTTACACAGCCTCATCAGAGCTGCAAGACAATATTCAAACTACTCTACGAAATTCCTGAACACAACAGTACGGTATGTTACTTAGTGCTAGCCACCAACAGACCACTTCATATAATATGAATATGCGATATGGGGGGGTTAAGGGTGGTGAGTATAGTGAAGACAGGTTTCTGAAGACGCATGCCTTCACCTTCATCATGCTGATTTAAGTGTTCATTGAATAAGCTTAAAAAAAAAAAAAAAAAATCTTTGCAAGGCGTAGGTTCTACACATGACAGACATATT
The DNA here is from genome assembly GCF_032717465.1 of Coenobita brevimanus. Taxonomy (NCBI): domain Eukaryota; kingdom Metazoa; phylum Arthropoda; class Malacostraca; order Decapoda; family Coenobitidae; genus Coenobita; species Coenobita brevimanus. Next base: position 8,289,737 of record NC_136969.1, read on the forward strand.
TTAAACTAGTGTGTAATAATAAATGCATGAATGAATAATTCGTAAATTGTTTTTTGAATTACCCTGGTACGAGACAATTAGCAGAAACTGGCCTGACAGACTGGTTCTAAACATAAGTTTAGTTTCTTAAAATAATGGTTGAAGCAGTTCTTTGAAGAAGCACTCAACAGAAGACTGACTTATCACTTGAATCTGATCCTGTTCTACCAGATAGTTTTATTTAGTTTTGGAAAAACTGGTCAAAAAGTTTATATAGTTGAAAAGATGTAGTAACTCACCTCACGTGTGTGAGTCCCAGCATGCCAGACCAGGTCCCATCACTTTTCTGCAGGCCCCAGCTTTTGTCAGGGGGTGTCAGGTATGTGTACCTGTCAGAGAGTTTTGAAAGCTGTTACAACAAAATATCAGATTTACCATTAGCTTCTCGTTGCATACTGTCGCTCAGTCGAGCTATCGGTCATACCGTGAGTAGTTTTAAAGACTATCAGAACACTTCTTTTGCGATTTTTTCTGAACAGACACCTAAGTATCTCCTTGTATGTTATTGACGGAAACTATATGCCCATAATATTATTATAAATAAAACAAAAGTATGTTAAAGTGTCATTTGTAACATAATTCAATAAGAAATGTGTACTATAATGTCTTTTACGGCATCCAAGACAACTGCAGCATAAATAAGAATGTGTACTACCAATTACTGTGCACTTTTCAACTCACGTAAAGTTCGTAGCCGTGGAAAGCCTGTCCATGATGTCGACCACTCCACCTGTAAAATTAAGCTGCTTGCCACCAGGCTTCGATGGGTCGTGTACCATGACCGCCGATTGCGAAGGGACTTCATCGGCTGTCCATCACAAGTCGGTGGGGGAACCTGCAGCAAGAGGTTGAAGTTGGACACGGCTTCAGACTCCCTTCACAGTAATTTGGGCAAGCCTTCCAGAAGCTAAATGTCGGCTGATCTAGCTGTTACTATGAAAAACTAGGTGACATTGTAGTTGGTTTTCAAGTGTTCAAATTATGTAAGATATAGATACAAAGTGGTCCATTATATGAGTTGACTGAATCCAGACTCATCACGTGAAAATTATTTAACAATACTATATCCAAATATATATCCAATGTATTTAAGGAGGTTACGTACTCCAGACAAGAGAAAAAGATTTGGTGGGTAGACTAGACTTAGAATTTGGTCAGTACTCCACGATGCTACTTGTAATGGCCGAGTTTCTGGATCTGTGAGTAGTAGCCACTTGAGCTCTCTGGTCCCGTTGACGAAAAATGTATGGATGGAATAAATACGTAAACAATAAATAAATTTAAAAAATGAATAAAAATGAAGCCATTGGATCAAAGTGAGGAATATACCCTTTTATGAGTGCCCGTGTCCATAACATATATATACAACCTAAGGACTGGTTTTGCATCGTCGACAACAGTGAGTAGAGCGTGGGTGTGTGATAGAATGTTGTGAAGGTGGTGGAGGGTTTGATGGCGATGAAGAGGAAGGCGAGTGAAGGCAAGCAGCCTCGTTGTGTGCACCGACAGGAGGTGGTTCTTGAAGGAGGACTCAGCAAAGGCGGAGAGGAAGGTTGGGTTCTCGCTCATCACCACCACCGTCACTCACCACGACCCCTCACGAAGCTAATGGAGCAAAAAGAAATAAACCATTTCAGTTTTTTGCTCAATGCACTTAATAATTGCTATATACTGTTCTTGTCATTAAAACTATAATAATGATGATGATGATGATGATGATACTAATACAAATACTAACACTAATACTAATAATTGTAATATTATTAATAATACTAATATAATAATAATAATAATAATATTATTATTATTATTATTATTATTATTACTATTATTATTAGTATTATTATTATTACTATTATTAATGATAATAAAAATGGGAGTAGTAGCAGTAATAGTAGTAGTAGTAGTAGTAGTAGTAATAGTAAAAACAATAATAATAATAATAATAATAATAATAATAATAATAATAATAATAATAATGAATGTCCTTAGCCTACCACCTAAAGCCATTTTATCAGCCTTGACATTCTGTAGCCACATACAAGACGAGCAGAGGCGATAGCCTGAGAGAGGTTTTCACGGGTTGTGTTGGTATTTTGTTCATCATTCGTCACCCCAAACAATCCGACTCCCCACGGAGCTTGCAAGTGAGTTAGATCCTGAAACAGAAACATAGTGGCGATTTGTACCAATTTTATATCACTGATTCCAGTGGAAGTAAAGCGTGAAGCTATTAATGGATGTTGAATTTGACAAGTATTCATTGGAGAGGACAGTTTTCGAAGTTCCTCTCATGGAAAACATTTTCCACAACAGCTGACTTTATGCATCTCAGAGCCTTCCAGTTCCATATCAACATCTCCATTGGTCTTCCACATTCACCTGCCAAACTGTGTTGAGATCAAGTCTTTTCTAAGGATCTGTACCACAGAATGAGTGAATTACCTGTTATATATCGAAAGAACAAATCTTATGTTTATTGTATTTTCCACTCTAACTTTCTTAATCCGTTTTAGGAAAGAGTAAGTTTTGCTTGGTGCTATCACTGAAGCACTTGCATCACTGAGAACGCCCATGGAGAGTCATCTGTCACCAGGATGACGGATGAGCGGGAACACTGCTCTGTGGTCAACATGACATCCAGTGCTCGGCGATGTTCCTGTGGTCGTCGAGTTTTATCTGGCAAATAGAGAGATGAATTTATAGTAAGCAGAGTTTTAGGCCACTCTGTATAATAAGACGGTACCTGTGTGTAACTGGTATTACTATCTGATCGTGAAGCAGAAATGGGTTGTCAAATGCCAGATATAATTTCTAGATTATAGCCAGTTGATGAATCCACCGAGCAAGAACCAATGGAGGGCAAGGAGAGGTCTTTGGAGAGAGCGTTACAGTTTCACTAGAAATACGGTACCCTGGTCCGAACCAGAACTGCCAATCCTATGGTAGTAAAGCGCGATCTCTACCTCTAAACTACTCTGACTCCAAGAAGAATACACGGAAATGCGCCTGCTTTCCAAGAAAATATTAAGAAACATACCTTTGCAATATGTAGAATAATCTATACTGGTATATTCACAACACATCACATTCGCTTTTATCCACTGTAATGACGTACAACAGAATTCTGAAAGAAGGACACATTTTAAAGTTTGTTGAGGTATGTATTTTATGCTCTATGCGGCATTAGATTACAATTCTCTTACCCTTAATTTTTGTTACACAGATCATGAATGAATGAATGAATAAATGAAAATGTGACATGGCGGCGCAACAACAGAGGTCATATGCCGGCGAACACAAACATTAAAAGGAAGTCAAAAAATAAATGAATAAATAAATAAATAAAATGATGCATAAAACAAAATGACAAAAAGAAACAACGAAAACTAAAACGTTTTGGAAAGATTGAGGTTAAACGAGAATAGTATAAAACACAAACTACCGTAAAATATGGTAAAGTCCTACAGTTTGTGGAGAAGCCCGGAACTTAACACAAAGGAGAAGGTGCCTCCTCCCATAGCACAAGCCTCTTCCCCAAGTACCGAAGAGAGAAAATAAGGTCCCTTGTTGGCTCGGCACCCAGAAAGGTACTGTCGACGAAGGTCCTCAAGACTTGGGCATTCCAAGAGAAGATGCTGCACAGTCAAAGGAACCAGACAGTCATCACAATGGGGAGGGGGCGCCTTCTCCATTAAAAAACCATGAGTCAGCCTAGTGTGGCCAATCCGGAGACGGGCCAAAGCTGTTTCCCACTGTCGGGATAGTCCCACATACCGTCCATCGCCCAGGTTCTGATGAATGCTGCAGAGTTTGTTCGCTCCTACTGCATCCCACCTTCTTTGCCAACAGAGACGGACAGCTTCTATAGTGCTTGTACATAAATCCTCAGATGGGACACGGTAATGGGGAGAGGAAGGGAGAGAGGCAGCGGCTCTCACCACAGAGTCAGCAAGCTCATTGCCTACGACCCCCACATGAGCAGGGACCCAACACATCTGTACAGAAAATCCGCGTCTGTGTAATAAGAAACGTTACTCCAAGATAGACAGGACTAGAGGGTGTGATGAGAAGCCACAAGACAAAGCTTGCAAGGCACTGGCTGAGTCACTAAAAGTATTGAAAGAAGCAGGGGGGAAACTAAAAATCAACTCAACTGCAACTAAAATAGCTGCAAGTTCAGCATTAAAAACAGAGGCGGAAGGAGGAAGACTCCTACCATGGCTAAAATCATGGAAAACTACACCAAAGCCTGTCCCAACGCAGGACTTGGAACCATCAGTATATACAGCGATCGAGTCACTGTGGGCAGAGGCGTGTTCTAAAAAGTAAGACAGAGCTACCTGTGTGGAAAGAGAGGCCTTCCTCTCAAGGAAGTAATCACATGGCCATACTTCTGGGAGGAGCCAGGGAGCCACTCGGGGAATACGCACAGGGCAAACAGGAAAAGGCTGAACACCTAACTCCTCCATGGCAGCCCTCACTCTGTACCGAAACGGTTGTGGATAGCGAGGATGGGTGTTATAAAAGTGGAAAAGAGCGACCTCGGAGACAGCCATACAACTTGATGAGGAAGGTAGATGGTGAAGGCGGTGCCAACACTGCACCAGTAAAGACTGGCGACGGAGATCTAGTGGCGGTTCATTCGCGTCTACTAATAGACTAGGAATTGGGGAAGACCGGAAAGCTCCAGTTGACAGACGGATCCCAGCATGATGGATTGAACTGAGAGGCTGCAGCCGTGCCTCAGTAGCAGAAGAGTATACCTCACACCCATAGTCTAATTTGCTCCATACCAAGGCACGGTAAAGGCAGAGCAGGGTGGCTCTATCAGAGCCCCAAGGCAGGTGAGATAGAGTCCGTAGGAGAGACAGGGCACTGTTTCGTCGTCGTTGTCGTCGTTTTCGTTTTCGTTTTATAAAGGCTCCAACATGCTTGCATGTGTCGGCCTTGGTCACCTAATGGCGGCTCTCCACGCTGCACAATCCATTGCAGCCTCCCTGTTCAGTCCCTTAACCCTGAGGTCACACTTAATGACCTCGTTCCATGTCTTTCTTGGTCTACCCATCGTAACCCCACCCCCAATATTAACACTATTCACCTTCCTCACCCAATTATCATCCCCCATCCTCTCCACATGTCCAAACCATCTCAATATACTTCCCCTCATCACAACACCAATACACTCCAGTCCCATCCTACCTCTTAACTCTTCCATCGTAAACCCAGCCCCTCCAGGCCTTGGACGCAGGGACACACTGCACATCCACCTAATCATTGTCATTTCTGTACGTCTGAGCTGGCGAATATCTACCTCCTTCACTGCCCAGGACTCACTGCCATTCAGCATTACACTCCTAACACATGCTGCATACAAAGACCCCTTAGCACGTAGGGAGAGTCCTCTCAATGTCAGGAGAGGCAAGAGCTCCCTGAAGTTCTTCCAACCACTTCTCACCCTAGCCACAGAGCTAGCTCCAGCCCCACCTCCAGCACACAACATGTCTCCCAAATAACAAAACTCTTCCACACACTCAAGAGATTCTCCAGCAAGTTCAATCCTTTCACGTCTGACAATCTCCACCTGTTCACCTCGACATGCCGTACACATAAAATCAGCATTATCTCGCAGTCTACCTCTGATACCACTACATCTCTTATGCACCCATTTATCACACACACCGCACAAGATGGATTACTTCCCACGCCCTTGTGGCAAACTGCACATGGCCACTCTCCCTCGTCTTTGACAGTACCGCCACCAACCCTAGATATCATCACTTTTGTCTTATCTGCATTTACCCTTAAACCCTTGTGCCCCATACCATCTCTCCACTTCCTAAACCTTACCTCCGCCTCCCTTTCGTTCTCTGCAATCAACACCAAATCATCAGCATACAACAACTCCCATGGAAGTACGTTTCTAAAGTCACGTGAAAGGGCTTCAAGTACCATGATAAACAACATGGGACTCAAGACTGACCCCTGATGCACACCAACATTCATGGAAAACTCATCACTCAAATCTCCATTCACTCATCTGTTGAAAACAAGACCGAGAAACCTTGCTTCATCCACACATCGGACCCTGTGGCCATGTAACTTGAGATCGGCGACGGGGTGGACACCTCTCAAGCAGGAGAAATGTAAGGCCACTGTTTTTGTTGGGGAGAAACGGAAACCATACATTGTGGCCCAATGAGATACGTCTAAGGTAAGCTGCATGCGACGTTCAGCCACGGGCATCCGGGAGGCAGCATACCATATAGCTAAATCATCGACATACAGTGAGGCAGACACCCCCTCTGGAATAGAGGACAGAATACCATCTAATGCTATAGCAAAAAGGGTCATGCTAAGGACACTTCCTTGGGGCACGCCTTCTTCCTGAGGGTACGAAGGAGACAGAGTGTCGCCAATTCGAACCCTAAATGAACGGTCACGCAGAAAGTCTAATATAAATAGGGGCAGCCTACCACGTAAACCTAAGGAGTGGAGCTGCTTGAGGATACCAAACCGCCATGTAGTATCATATGCCTTTTCTAGGCCAAAGAAGACGCACACCAGATGCTGCTTCTTGGCAAAAGCATCACATGCTGCAGCTTCTAGGCGTCGAACGATATTTGTGAAATCCAGACTGACATCGACAGAGACAGTCATTCCTTTTGAGGAAATACATTAAGCGTGAATTGACCATCTTTTCAAACAGTTTACACAAGCATGATGTAAGGGCAATTGGTCGATATTCTAGAGGACTAGATCCTGTGTTCCCTGGCTTCTGGAATGGCAGGACGACAGCTTCACACCAAGAGGTAGGAAGAGAAGAGTCTTTCCAGATTCTATTAAAAAGCTTGAGGAGAAAAGACAGTGCATCATCACCCAGGTGCCGAAGCATTGCATAATCTGACCCTGGTGAGGTGTCATGACAAAGGGGAAGAGCAGATTGGAGTTCATGGGAACAGAAAGGGAGGTTGTAAGACTCCCCCCTCCCGGAATGGAAGTTCAATACCCTAACCTCTTCTATGTCCCTGTGTCTGGCAAAAACTGGAGTACTAGCATCTCTATGGCTGACCGCTGCAAAGGCAGAAGCAAAAATATCGGCCACAGCCACAGGGTCACCAACAGGCTCGCCATTTGACAGCAGCACAGGGGACCTGCCTTGCGGGAATTTTCCTGAAATCTTTTGTACTCTCTTCCACACCTGAGACACTGGTGTCTTAGAGTTTACGGAAGACGCATAAGCCATCCAAGAGTCTCGTCAAGCTTGTTTAAGGAGCCGGCGTGCCCTAGCACGTGCCCTCCTGAATTCGACAAGATAACGCTCTGTTTTGTATCGACGATAATGTGAAAATGCTTTCTTTTTGGCACGTACAGCAATATTACAATCCTCATTCCACCATGGGACAGGGCAATAGTTATATGTGCCAGAGGTTCTTGGAACAGCGTGGAGGGCAGCAGAATGGATAATAGACGTAAGAACGAAACAGCTTCATCTATATGTGGAAAGTCTTGTATGGAAACACCAATAGAAGTCAAGGAAGAAAAAAGAGACCAGTCCGCCTTATCTAACCTCCACCTCGGGAGATGGGAACAAGGACTAGATATTGCTGCAGTAAGGATGATAGGAAAGTGATCACTCCCATGCAGATCCCTCAGAACCTCCCAGGTGAAATCCAGGAGGCAGTCAGGAGAACATACAGAGAGGTCAATTGCGGTAAATGTATTCGTCTGAGGATGAAAATGCCTAAACTCGCCAGTATTCAGCAGTGAGAGATCCTCTTCCTCCAATAAGGATGCCAATAAATGCCCACGTTGGTTAATTAGACAGACTCCACAAAGGGTGGCGACCGTTAAAGTCCCCCAGGAGGAGAAAGGGCTCAGGTAATTGTCTGAGGAGGTCTTCAAGGTCTGCTTTACTAACTACTTCTCTGGGTGGTAAATAAATGCAACAGACAGTATACCAGCGGAGGGCATACAACCGCACAGCAACACACTGGAGATCAGACTGGAGGTGAACCTACTGATGAGGTACATTAGCCCCCACCAAAACAGCGCCACCTCCAACAGGATCCTGGGTTGGAGCTGAATAAAAAGCATCATACCCAGGTGGTGCATGAGGAGTGGCAAGCCCTACAAGAGTTTGCTGGAGACACACTCACAAAGGGGAATAAGCCAGGAGGGTCTGCTGCTCCTCCCAATTACCATGCAGCCCTCGACAATTCCATTGTAATATACTGGCTGAGAATGCCATAGTACGAGGGGTGATTAGAAAGAAATGACAGTGAGTCCATAAACTTTTATTAGCATGAAGAACTATCAAACTATGACTCACATTCCTTCAAAGTACTCCCCTCCAACCTCTATGCAGCATTCCATTCTCTTTCTCCACTTCATGAAGCAAGCGTGGTACTCTGAAGACGGTATACTTCGGAGTTCTGAATTGACGGTCCATGCCAAGTCTTGGATGCGATGAAATTGCTTCCCAGCGATGGCAGATTTAATTTTTGGAAACAACCAAAAGTCACAGGGAGCCAGGTCAGGGAAGTAGGGTGGGTGAGGGAGCAGAGTTATACCTTGTTGTTCCAGGTACTGCATAGTGAGGCGAGCTTTGTGGGGTGCAGCATTGTCGTGGTGCAGCAAAAGGCAAGACCAAAGGCGGGTTGGTGCGGTGTTGGCCTTGTGTTCCAAGACTTGTGGAAGGACCTGGTCTGTGTAGTATTGGGCTGTTATAGTGGACTTTTCAGGCATCACATCCACGCATATTGGTCCTTGAGAACTGAAAAAGATGGTGAAAAGGCGCTTCCGGTTGCGAAATCTTTCCTTCAAAATCTGAGGTCGAGGGTCTTCATCGCCCAACCACACCATGTTTGACTGCTTGTCACGGGTTGTGAAGAATGAAATCCAACACTCATCTCCAGTAGCAACATCTGAGAACTGTTTTGGACCATTTGGTTCAAATTCAGCAAGCCAGACACGACAAATCCTCACCCGTTCAGCCTTTTGCTCATCAGTCAACAAATGGGGTATCCATCGACAACACTTCTTCCTCAGGTGTAATTGTTCATGCACGATGTCATATGCACTCCCATAACTGATATCAAGCTCCAAGGCTAAGAACCTAAGAGTTACAGTTGGATCCTCGTCAATGATGGACCGTGCACGGACAGTTGTTGCTTCAGTCACGGAAGTCCGGGGGCGTCCAGAGCGTTGTTCATCTTTCAATTCAGTTTTTCCTGCTGTGAAAGCACGAATCCAGCGGGAAACAGTTTCCAGGGAAGGAGTAGTGTCTGGATAAACTTGTAATAATTCACCTCGAATCTCTGTTGCTTTCTTTCCCAGTTTCCACCTCGTAAAAATGTAGAACCTGCAGCCTTCTTTCGAGTAATCCATGTTTCTGGCCAGAGAGCAAAAACAAGAGTGAAGCATTCACTCACAACAATAAAACAAGAAAAGTCAGGCATACGGCGACAAGTTCAAACTCGTAAGGACAGGCAACTCTGCACTCTCCTTGCTCCCCTACCTCCCATCATTCAAGGTTTTCATGTTATAGCACGAACTGTCATTACTTTCTGATCACCCTTCATACCCACAGCAAAGGAAGAATCAGGTTGAGAGGTGAGACATCCTTGCCTCTGGCAAGCAACTAGATTTAGATTGCTGCTTAGAACTGCCCTTAGAAAGGGACTGCCTGGCACCGTTATGGTGTACAGTGTGCCGCCCAGCTGAAGATAACCTGGAGGAAGAAGAGGGCCGGACGATGGTTTTCTTCTTTGGTGGGGCAAGAGATGGTTTGGCAGGTGGACCGCAAACTGCCCTAGCCAGAATAGAGCAGGCATTGCCACCACGAGAAGGAGCACAATCAGTAGCGCGTCCCACAATACTGGAATCCTGAGAGGGCAAGGCCTCATGCAGCTAAGCAGGCGCATCAACTACCAGAGGACCACCACTGTCTGGTGGTGGCTGGGTCATCAGCGAGATGCCATCCCCAGCCTGCACTTGCCCTTACCCCTGAGCATCCCGAGGAGGAGTAGTGGGCTCCACTGCAGAGATCTTTGGTAGCAGTGCTTCGCTCTCTGAGCACTCCGAGGAGCCACGGCGACACTTACCTTGCACAGGAACGACATCGGGAGTTTTGGATGTGTCAAAGCAAGGTGTAGCATCGACATGGGTGTTTGTCACAGGAGGAAATGGAGGAACTGGGATGGGGGAGGCACTCCCAGATGCTGGAAGCACCACCACAGAGGGGACACCCCCAGAGACAGGGGGCACCTCCCCAGAAGAAGCACAGCTACTTCCAGGCTGCACTCCCTCGGTGGAACCCCCCGGCCGAGAAGGCCAGGAAGTAGAAACCTGAGAATTTGATGGGGCATTGTGTGACGGCAGGGGCACTTGCCGAGTAGCCTTAGGGTGAGACAACACAGCAGCAAAGGTACCTCCAGGGTGAATGAACCACTCCCTAACCTTGGCCTTGGCCTCGGAAAAGGAAATTTTCTCCTTCATTCGGATGGAAATAATCTCATATTAATACTGGTATACTTCGCAGTCCCTTGAGGAGGCTGCATGCACTCCTCCACAGTTCAAACATTTAGGGGGTTGAGAACAATCATCCATACCATGAGAAATTCCATGACAATTTCCACAGACCTCAGGAAAGCCAGACTCTTCCCGCCTGAAAGAACGGCGGACATGACCAAATCTTTGACAATAATAGCATCTTCTAAGTAGGGGAACATAAGGTTTAACCTTTAGCTTCCACCACGCAGCAGTGATAACCTCCGGCAAGGTAAGACGGTCAAATGTCAAGATAAGAGTGGGCGTGGGGGTTAAAACCCCATCAACTTTCTTCATAATTCTCTTTACTGCTACAACACCCTGAGGAGCCAGCCCCTCAAAGAGGGAATCAGAATATGAGATCAAGTCACGAGAATACACAACCCCTCGGGACTGATTTAGGACCAAGTGACGAGAGGCAGATACGGGATAACCGGCGACCATAGTTAGAGACTGGATGTGTGAACTCTCCTCTTCATTCCTGGCTTCTAACAATAGAGAACCATTGCTCTGCAAAGAAACTTTGGGGGTAAATCCACATGCTGTAACTAGACCACTGTGAATCTGAAAACAGTTCAGGTTCTGGAAGGAAGTACAATTATTATGTAGGACTACATAATAGATAGATAGATAAATAAATAGATAGAGAGACAGATAGAAGCAGGAAGTCAAATGATGAGAAGGTGTTGTGTCTGCGAGAATCGAGCAGTGCTAAACATGCTTACACCCTCTTAACACTGAGGAAAGCTGACAACAGCGGCCAGTAAGGAGATCATGCAGTTAGCTGTCAGCAGTCCTCTCGTGAACAAAGATCCACGAGGAACACACGTGACACACCCCTGCTACACCAGATTTTAGGAAAGAGAGAGTAGAAGGAGACAAGCGACCCTAGAGAGAGGTCGAGACGGAGATTAGCCTTAGAACAGAGAGAGAGAGAGATAGCGAGACAGGGAGGGAGCTACCCGGGACTTATACTCTTCCCATGGGAGAGACCTGTTTAATATTTCCAAGACAAATAAAAATAGTCCCATACTATTCTTTACCTCTCCCGTCACTACATGACATCTGGTGGGGAAACTACTACAAGATATAAAAGCCGCTCGACCACAAGTCTAAAATATACTTCTCTACAAGTAACTACAAAGTCTTTATGACATTTGGTAGCAGCGAACGTATACGAACCTCGTCTACGAATCAACATTAAAGTCTTTATGACATTTGGTAGCAGCGAACGTATACGAACCTCGTCTACGAATCAACATTAAATTCCTACAAAATATCAAGATTGAAAACAACCAACAACATCAGCTCCTGACAGTATTCTCTCCATCCAGCCCCCTCCGTCTCCCAGATCATTACGCTGATGCAGAGGTCAAGAGATCACTCGACGCCTTGCAAGTAGCTTAACGACAAAACCAGCAAATCTGCGGACATCGTCTCCGAATTAAAAGCAAATTTCTACAAAAGCAACCGAGACTACAAGATTAGCTTCAGTTCTACATTGAATCCTACAAAATACAGCCTACAGTGCAAATAGTCTACAAAGTCTACAGCCATCTACAATCAACTACAATTAACAACTCTACGTCGTCTGTATAATCTTCTACACGCACCTACAAGAAGCGGCAGTCTTCATCCTACAACGAGTAAATCACAAGAAAAAAGGACCAAGAATACATCAAGAAAGAAAGAAAACAAACAAACAAACAAACGGAGAGTGAGAGACGACTCACAACTCATAACCACCAGACCTCACCCTCCTCTCTCTGTTACATCCACCCAACCCCCACCGCTTACGCAGATGTGAAGAGGTCAGGACGACGAAGCAAACACCAAGTCCATATTCACAACTCGTCTTACTCACTCGTCTTCACTCAAGTTACTCATCGCTACTCATTCACTCACCACAGCTACCAGTGTGGGAAGCCGACGTCACCATGTGCTGAGACGACAGCGCGCCAATTAACCCGCGAAGGACAACGCTATCACCACGTGCAACACCACTCACACCATTTCCCACCACGGTAAAAATTAGTGAGTTACATAGTTACTTCATTCATACAATACACAGTGATAGACAATAAGCTTCTGCACAAACATATAAAACGTGTTGTATAGTTACAACTTAAATTCATATACCTACTTCAATTATCTTCATAATTCAATCATTAAATACTTGCACCAACAATAAATATTCTACACTGTATATATTCATTCATTTATTATAACATTTATTTACTACCAACGAGTGTTACCATTTATACCTACATAAAATACGTGTTTCATACATACAACAATACATTATTACATCCACAAAGTAATAAAAAAAATATACCATCACAGTTACTCAGTGAGCGATTAAAAGAACTGTATTAAACATTTATTAATTAAAGCTACCTAGTGGAAACAGACAAATTAAGTTACAAGGTAAACTAGAGAAGAAAAAAAAAATGGCCAACACAAATGCCGTTAGCAAGAGTGAACATCTTCAACACAATCGTGAAGACAATGATTTCCACACAGTGCTGACACACATATTACTCACGATAGGTACAGGTGAACAACAAGTCAGTGTGTATAGTTAATACTGTATATAGTGTATATATATATTTTTTTTTATATATAAAATAACAAAATATGGGACTATATAATATCATTTTATACTCTCTGTGCAATATAAACTAAACTTTGAAAAAGTATCCCAAGGAAATTAGCCAGTAATTATGTAACCATGAACAACATGGAAAAAAGTGTACACAAGCAAAGAGAAACAAACTATAGAAAATCAATACATACAAAAAAAAAAAAAAAAAAAGTAAGAAAGAAAAAAGAGAAATAGAGTAAGATCACATAGCAAACAAATGAAAATAAGTGTAAATGTTACTACATAAGTCAAAATACCACATAAACTACAAACAAAAAAGCAAATTGTTGTCTCCACAAGTGGCACGAAACATCATCACTATCATCGACCGCAGCATATGTTAGGACTGCAGTTATTACAATTATGTTACTCCATATTACAATAATGTAACTACAAACGATATGTAACAATTATGTAACGACAAACGATTGCATTATGTTACACTAACTACAATTTTGTAACTACAAACGATATGTAACAATTATGTAACGACAAACGATTGCATTATGTTACACTAACTACAATTATGTACCTACAAACGATATGTAATAATTATGTAACGACAAAACAGTTGCATTAACAAGATGTAACTTTTATGTAACTTTAACTACAATTATAAGGCCAAGACACTTATGTAATAGTTGCATTAACAAAATGTAACTACAATTATAAGGCCAACACAATTATGCATTAACACAATATAAGTCATACAATTATAGCACAATTCTGTATTACCAGTATCATCATACAAGTTAGGTGAAATATTAGACATTACTAAAGTGATAACTCAAATATGTAATGTATAACCTAGCAGTATTACCATTGCACAATTATATGCGTACGTCTGTTGTACATGCACGTCTTACAAAGTGTTATACAACAATCATTGCATTTATTCAAATATGTATACAACTTGTTTAAATGTATTATTACTGAATAATCACTATTTACTATGAATAATATATGTATACAATATTCATACAATTATGTTACTTTACAATATTATGTATTTCACTTAATTATCTTATAAGTTCATTATAATGTGTATGTAGTATGTATTAATATGTTATAACTATTAAATGTCGATGGTACGCCATTTTCGCGCGGCCGAGCAAATGTAGGACTACATAATAGATAGATAGATAAATAAATAGATAGAGAGACAGATAGAAGCAGGAAGTCAAATGATGAGAAGGTGTTGTGTCTGCGAGAATCGAGCAGTGCTAAACATGCTTACACCCTCTTAACACTGAGGAAAGCTGACGACAGCGGCCAGTAAGGAGATGATGCAGTTAGCTGTCAGCAGTCCTCTCGTGAACAAAGATCCACGAGGAACACACGTGACACACCCCTGCTACACCAGATTTTAGGAAAGAGAGAATAGAAGGAGACAAGTGACCCTAGAGAGAGGTCGAGACGGAGATTAGCCTTAGAACAGAGAGAGAGAGAGATAGCGAGACAGGGAGGTAGCTACCCGGGACTTATACTCTTCCCATGGGAGAGACCTGTTTAATATTTCCAAGACAAATAAAAATAGTCCCATACTATTCTTTACCTCTCCCGTCACTACATGACATCTGGTGGGGAAACTACTACAAGATATAAAAGCCGCTCAACCACAAGTCTAAAATATACTTCTCTACAAGTAACTACAAAGTCTTTATGACATATTGAGGACTATATATTTTGTGTAAGAATGTTTCACAAAGACACCAGGTAAAAATTCGATACAGGGAACATCTAAACTCGCAGTTTTGGCAGATGACCTGGAGGGTACAGGATCGTCGGCCAGAGAGTGACCAGTTGATGCCGACTCGTGCGGCTGGTGACCGACCACACGAGTGGATAAAGAATTGTTTAATATATCAATATATATGTTGGTGAATATGGATTGGCACTAGGAGCCAAGGGAAACCACCTACCAGGGAGTGAGGGGACCGAGCTCGGTCTGATGGGAACGAGGTACCTCGTCCCCAGAGGGTGTCCCAAAAAGGACACCCTGTGCTTCGAAAGTTTGCTCCCACCAGTGCAAAGACCCCCTTCCCCAACACCCCCCAGCCCAGACACACAACCAACCAACTCAGGACAGCATCAAGGCGATCCCTCTGGAGGGCGGCACTGATGACCTATATGGGTAACCTACATTTCGGGCAGCACTTAGTCAGACCCCTCACCCACAACCCTACTCGCATGGGAGACCCTGCCAGATGTCGCTACATCCACGGGTAGGCTTGTGGGATCACAGGGGCACGCAAGCCCCCCTACCACGACAAGATGGCTGCCCACGTGGGGGTACACAGCTCATGAACATTTTTAATAACTTGAACAAAGTTCAAGATGATCAGGTTTATGCATCGTAGATGACTTACATACATTTCGAATATGACTAGAATTTTGATGATAAACACTAGTGTAAGCTATCATCAAAATGATAAAATGATTAATATCATCGATTCCTTTTAATTACAAATAGGGTCAACTTGCCTGAGGTGTGAGGCAGGCGGGTGTGTACCAGAAGGCAAGTAACTCCCAGACTAAGCCACAATCTCCCTGCTGCGGCCGCCATCACTTCACCACAAACTTCTATAGAAGAATTACTGTGTATAAATTGTGCTGCATATTTTCTTCATTATCTGCATATTAGGAATATCCATTTTTTGAAAATATCAGACAGACAGATATCTCAATAAGATACTTATGGTGTACCAACCATTGGACTGTTGTATAGTCATTAATAAAAGTGGGGTTCAAAACTCAGTAACGTACTATATTTTTTACTGTTTTTTTAGGAACACTGTGAAGATTATTTTATGCGCTCTAAAGCTGTAAAAATTATACACCCTCATTTGTAGATAATATTTTCACTTATGGGTATTTCATCAGTGGCTCACATGCGAGTCATGATAATAAATGAACGCCATTAAGTTTTCACATCTGACCCGATTGATGACCTTTGTCTATCTATCTATCAATTTATAGCCCGACGCCCTAATCCCGCAAAGGGTGGCCCCAGACAAAACGCCTCCAAGTCGCTCTGTCACCCACCATTTCACTACCCTCCCCCCAACTCACCCCCCCCTCCCTCATATACCTCTCAACTCCATCCCTCCACCTCATCCTCGGTCTACCTCTCCTTCTCCCTCCCTCCACCTCACCTACATACACCCTTTTAGTCAGTCTTTCATTCTCCATTCTCTTCACATGTCCAAACCACCTCAGTATATTTCTCCTAATCTTCTCAACCACATCCACATCCACCCCACAGCGTTCACATCTGACCCGATTGATGACCTTTGTGCAACAGCTAAAAGGCAAGAAAAATTCATTTTCAGTTATTATTAAAACAAAGCGTGAAAACTCTGGCTACCATTTTTTCGACAGTCTGGGTGGGTGTGAACATTTAAAGACTGTCTTCCAGAAAAGGGTCGGGGTCAGTGCCCGTTTCTCCGGGAAGGCTAACAAAGTCCAGTATATATAGGTTACCCTTTGTAACAATATATAAAAAAAAAAAAAAAAAAAACATTTTGGAGACTGATCCCTTTTACACCGACAGTCCACTACAACACCATACTTGAAGTGATATGTATGTAGTCTGTTTGGTTGCATAAAAATATTGTAAGATGCTAGAACTTTAGCCACTAAGACACTCAAAATCTTTTTCAAACATTTGCGATACGATTTTATATTTAGTGACATCTTAATCGCAAGATGAAGACAGTTACCCGTGTTTATTTTATTAATCCACCATCAGTAACCCATGCCATAAAAAATGAATGTTTCTTCAAGCATAAAACACAGCGAAAAGCAAAAACAGATTAATAAACTTCATAATTAATGTCCATAAATAACTGAAGATCGATGTTTTAGTTTTTTTTTTTCATTTTTACTCTATCTATCTATCTATCTATAGCCCGGCGCCCTAATCCAGCAAAGGGTGGCCGCAGACAAAACGCCTCCAAGTCTCTCTGTCACCCACCATTTGACTACCCTCCCCCCAACTCACCCCCCCCCTCACTCATATACCTCATGATATTATCTCATTAGTTGTTTCATAAAATCATTTCACCATTATAAGTAAATATTTGTTAATCCAGTTTAATTCTTACAAAACCATATCACCCTATCTGTAGGATTGTACGAAAACAAGTAAGGAAATGAGGTAGTTTGGTGTGATGTTATATCTGAATGAAAGTCGCACTGTAGTTGCCTAATATTTATTCATATTGGCTTAAGAAAACTCAGATCTCAGTCTAAAGGCAGAGTTTAAGAGAGAAGTGGAGGAACGATTGGGCAAATATGAATTGGAGCAGATGGGGGACGTGGAAGGTGTGTGGAGGATATTTACAGAAGAAATATGTGCAGCATGTGATGTGGTGCGTGGGAGGAAGAGAAGACAGAGGGGGGTGCAAGGAACAGCGTGGTGGACTGAAGAGGTGAGACAAGCTGTGGCACAAAAGAAAAAAGCATACAATGTATGGATGAGAAATTGGGGCGTGGAAGAAGTTGAGAGGCGGAAGAGAGAGTTATATGTAGAAAGAAAGAGGTGAAAAGATTAGTAAGAGAGAGTAAGAAGAGAGTGTATGAGGAATTTGGAAGGAATTTGAGTGTAAAGTGGAGGGAATGTAAGAAAATGTTCTGGAAAGAGGTGAAGATAGTAAGACAGGGTGGATGTGAGGTTAGCAGGGAAGTGAAAGATAAAAATGGTAGGTTACTAGTGAAGAAAAGAGAAAAAGTGAGCAGATGGAGAGAACATTTTAAGGAATTGTTGAACATACAGAATGGAAGTAAAGTGAGTACAAGTGGCTGGGGAATGGCTGGGAGAAGGAGGGAGGTGAGAAGACAGGAAGAAATCAGTAGGATAGAAGTTGTGGAAGCAATGAAGAAAGTTAAATTGGGGAAAACCCCAGGAATTGATGGTGTGTGTGGTGAAATGCTGAAGCATGGGGGAGAGATAGTAGTAGAATGGATATGGAAGATGTGCAGATTGGCCTGGGAGGAAGGTAGAGTCCCTGAAGACTGGAAGTCAGGTATAATTATTCCCTTGTACAAAGGGAAAGGGGAAAAAGAAGTGTGTGGTAATCATAGGGGCATTTGTCTTCTTAGTATAATGGGAAAAGTGTATGGTAGGATACTTATTGACAGAGTTAGAGAGAGAACAGAGGACTTAGTTGGAGAAGAACAAGGAGGCTTTAGGAAGGGAAAAGGTTGTGTAGATCAGATATTCATTCTTAGATCTTTATTAGAAAAGTTTCTAGAGAAGGGAAAGAAGTTGTATGCGGCTTTCATGGATTTGAAGAAAGCATATGACAGGGTGGATAGACAAGGATTGTGGAAAGTATTAAGAATAAATGGAGTAGATGGGAAGTTGCTGAATGCTATGAAGAGTATGTATGATGGTGCTAAGGCTGCAGTGCGTGTGGATAGTGAACTAAGTGAATTTTTCTCTTTGGAGGTTGGGTTGAAACAGGGATCTGTCTTGTCTCCATGGTTGTTCAATCTGTACATGGATGGGGAAATAAAAGAGGTACAAGGTAGGGTAGTTGATGTTGGAATGACCCTGGTGAAAGAGGATAGTGTTTGGAAACTCCCTGTACTATTGTTTGCAGATGATACTGTGTTGCTGAGTGAAGACGAAGGGGAGCTGCATGGCTTGGTGGATGAGTTTGGGAGAGTGTATAAGAAACGAAATCTAAAGGTGAATGTAGGGATGAGTAAAGTGATGGTATTTCAGAGAGGTGAAGTCAGTGAATGTATGGCAAGGTTGGATGGTGAGGAATTGGAAAATGTGAGTACGTTTAAGTACTTGGGTAGTGTGATGAGCAAGGATGGAGGTTTGGAGGATGGAGTGCTTGAAAGGTTACAGCAGAGAAGAAAGGTTGCTGGTTCTTTGAAAGCAGTAATAAATAACAAGGAAGTGAGTATGGAAGTGAAAAAGTTACTACATGACAGTATTGTGATACCAACTCTAACGTATGGAATTGGAGC
Source organism: Coenobita brevimanus (assembly GCF_032717465.1). Taxonomy (NCBI): domain Eukaryota; kingdom Metazoa; phylum Arthropoda; class Malacostraca; order Decapoda; family Coenobitidae; genus Coenobita; species Coenobita brevimanus. Next base: position 8,308,956 of record NC_136969.1, read on the forward strand.
TTGGACGTTATTGGAAGTACACAAGTCAAGAGTGAGAGCAGTGGAGACGAGTTATTTAAGAGCAGCCTGTGGAGTCACATGGAGAGACAGGCTGGCGAATGAGGATATAAAGGAGCGTTGTAGTGTGGATGTGGATGTGATAGGAAGCGTTATGAGGAACACACTGAGGTGGTTTGGCCATGTAGAGAGGATGGAGCGTGAAAGACTGATGAAGAGAGTGTATGTGAGTGAGGTGGAGGGGGGAAGAGGGAGGGGGAGGCCGAGGATGAGCTGGAGGGATGGGGTGGAGAGGTATATGAGAGAGGGAGGTGTGAGTTGGGAGCAGGGCAGTGAAATGGCGGTGGACAGGGCAACGTTGAGGCGATTTGTTTGTGGCCACCCCAAACGGGATTGAGGCATCTGGCAATAGATAGATAGATAGACAAACCAAATGGAAGTGACAGAAACAACAGAGCATTCAAGGCTTTCTTAACCAAGGATGATATTCACGGACCCATCCTTGCAAGAATCGAAAAGATATGTTATCAAGAATGTAAGCTGCCTAAGTAAATTGTGAAGTACTTTTTGTCAAACACATAAACCCGCCCCGTCCCGTCGACGTATGGGTACGTTGCAACGATTTGTATTTGCCAGTCCCGGCGACGTACCGGTACATCGTGCAATTGCAAGGTCCCTAATTTGCACAATTTTCAATTTTCGCGCGTGATTTTTCGTATGTATACACGGGACACTTTCCTCTATTCCTTTTACAAGATGCCAAGCAGGGACAATGCCTTACACCGCATAACCTCCCCCCTCCCCCCTTCATGCCATTGTCTCGGCAATTCATCTGTTACCAGTGACCTGGCCAATAAAGACATTCAGGGCCAGAGTGATTCCCCAGTCGATGACAATGTGGAGGACAATGTTTACATAGCATTAGAGCAAGAAACAGTCAGAAATGATGATCAGGTAATGTGGGAAAAAAAGGTCATGAATGGTGATTAGTTAGAGTGAAACAATGCTAATAATGCCTATATTACTGCTGAAAACCAATATACTCTCATACTACATATAAATTCGTACCAAGTAAATAAATAAATACCGTTTATGAGTGGATAAAATAGTTACCCTCCCATAGAACTCATTTTCTTTGGTGCCAGCATGTTAGAAAACCCAGTCAGGTAAGGAGGAACTCCTACCTGGACCGAGTATTTTACACCTTAGGTGAGCGATTTCTCTATGAATTTTCGATGTTTCTCACCAAAAGCGGAGGTTTTAGCGAAATTTTTTTTTTTCGAAAATACCTCGGGACTGGGGGATGTCGGAGGTGCGGAAAATCTCGGGACGTGACGAGTTAAAGTGGATGTATGTAAAAATGTTATACTCTTATACTAAATGTAATTTACAAGATAATTGTAAATCCTGTCAAAGTCCATTAAGTAGACTGAGCGCAACACATTTTCCTGGTGATTCTGTGTATAGTCAAGAAAATGTATCGCACACCTGGGGTACGTTGGATGTGAACAGTAGCGAGTTTTGTAGGACACACAGGAATCTGTTGGCCAAAAAAAAAAAGCACCCTAATGTAAACTTTTGTGTGATTTCGAGTTCTAATAATTACCTAGGATAATATTTGCACGTATGATCACAGGGTGTCCCATATACCATAACCCTTCGTCCATGTTTCAGAATGATATGTGAGGTAAGGCGTTCGATGTTTTAATTTTTTGTTGACTGGACATTCATATCATCTGAAAGACAGATCAGTCTTTATTAACAGAGGTGAAAGTTACCTTTCAATCGTCTTCTACCTTCTTGTTCCTACCGTGGATAAATACATTTTTTACCCAGTACTGCTTTCTTCCATTGTGTGGTCCATGTTTGTTTGTTTGTTTGATATTTGTCCCAGTTTCCTAGGACACGGGCAAACAGAGAGCCCGTCAGAGGTGCGCACTACTTGCGCGAACTTGCTTTAGCGAGGTGGAGGATAATCCTTTACCGTAGTAATCAATATATTTAATGGAGCACGGGCAACAACGGCTGCAGCGTCCATAAAGACATCACCAGATCGGGCAAGGGGCGAGTCCAGCTCAGACCTGAGCATGGTGGTGGCTGGGCAGTCCAGAAGATAATGAAGAAGGGGCTCCTCACAGCTGGACAAGCAATGGGCACATGGGTCTGGCTCCATACCCACAATTTGCTTGTAGCAGAGAAACCCAAGACGCAATCTTCGAAGCCGGAGTACAATATAATTAGGTAGACCTGGGGGGGGCAGCAGGAGGGAATAGGACGTGGCAGTAGCATACCATTTTGCAGAGCAAGAGCCCTCCATGACCCAGATCTGATGGTCCTCTAGGGATAGTCTTCCTATGGTGGCAATGAGTGTGGATGAGGTGCGAGGGACTAGGGCGTAGTGGAAATGTGATGTCTGGAAGATCACAAGCTGAGCGCGCAGCGTGATCAGCACGCTCGTTGCCACTGATTCCCACATGTCCCAGGAGCCAGTGCAGGTTAATCGTTGTGCCCCTATGGACAAGAAGTGATGCGAATGTATGGATCGCTGTTAGGAGAAAGACGTTGTCATGCAGCGAGAAAGATCGTAATCTCTGAATCGAGGAAAGAGAGTCTGTGTGGATTATGACTTGGTTGCGACGATGGTGGTGAGCATGGCGCAAAGCACCCAGGATGGCCGCAAGTTCCGCCTGGAAAGCGGATACACCTGAGGAGAGTCGCCAAGCTTCCACTATTTGCCCAGAGACAAAGGCCGCTCCAGCTGTGCCATTGGGGGAAACAGAGCCATCAGTGTAATAGATGGCTGAGTCTGGTAAGGCCAGAGCTGCCACCCTACTGAGACCCTCCTGGCGAAGGAGTGCTGGAATTGAGGAGCGAGGTTTAGCCTCCGATGGACAAATTATAGTAAAAAGAGGAGGATCCCATGGCGGTGGATCAACATATCCGGAAAAGGGAGAGTCGGGGTCTTGACAGAGGCTCGCCGCAGCTCCCAGTCCATGGATGACAGCGGCCGTGGTGCGGGCCCAGTCACGCTGAGGGGCCGGCTCGGGTGGGCGGCCGAGAAGGCGTTTTAGGAGGGCAGTGACGGGCAGGTGAGGCAGGCACTGGATCATCTTCAGTGTGACGATTGCCGCTCGTAACATAATGCGATGGGCCAGAGACGGCACCCCGCCCTCCATACGCAGATTTACAATCCGGGTCCAGCGTGGAGCACCCAGCATGATGCGGAGTGCATCGTTCTGGATGACCTCCAGAGATCGAGACACTGGTGGAGTGAGGCCAGTTAGACAGATGGCACTGTAGTCCACCAGAGATCGGATGGCGTGAATATAAAAGGTCCGGAGGACAGAAAATGATGCCCCCAAACTCCGCCTGGAGAGGTATCTGAGAGCAGCCATTCGGGTGGAAGCACGTTCCCTCAGATACCGTACATGGCAAGCAAAGGTGAGGCCCCCATCTAGCCAAACCCCCAGATACTGGTGGACGGTGACCATGGAGAGCTGATGACCTCCAAGCAGCAGTGGAAAGTCGGGGGGGCGGAGGCCAAAAGGCAGACACTTCGTCTTGGCAAAGTTGATTTTAAGGCCTAGCTCGGTGCACTTGGCGTGTAACCGAGAAAGGGCCAAGTCCGCCTGTTGAAAACAGTCTCTCCGTGTAAACACGAGGGCCAGATCGTCAGCGTAACAGAGAAGAGTTATGCCAGGCCCATATTCAACAAAAAGGAGCTCCTCCATCAGGACATTGAACAAGATAGGGCTCAAAACGCTTCCCTGGGGGGTGCCATTAGTATGCGGGTGAAAAGGGGAGAGGTGCCCCTGAAAGCGGACCCCCGCAGTGCAGTCACTAAAAAAATCCCGGACCCAGGATATGAGCCTGCCCCCTACTCCCCTGGCCGCAAGAGCTGCCAAGATAACGGTGGGGTTCGCCAGTTCAAAGGCCTTCTCGAGGTCGAGGAAGATGGCCATCCCCCGTCCGCCCCTCAGCTCCCCAAGGAATGATGCAAGGCAGTGGGTGGCACTCCTGCCTGGGTGATATGCATAAATCCTTGGGTGCAGCGGTCCCAGCCGCCAAGCAAGACGAGCCCGCACAACCCTCTCAGCTGTCTTTGCAATGCAACTGAGCAGGGAGATGGGGCGCATGGCAGTGGGATCGCGAGGTTTCGGAATCGGGTGAATGACCGCCATCTTCCATGACCTCGGTAGACGCCCCTCAGACCACGAGAGGTTGAGCAAATCAAGCAGACGCTCTCTACCGCAATCTCCAGCATGAGTTAAAATGGAGTACGTGACCCCGTCGAGCCCCGATGCAGTGTCCTCCTGGCGCCTCAGCGCTTTTTGAAGCTCGGTCCATGTTAGGGTAACAGCCTATCTCATTAACTTCAGTGTTCAAGGCTATAATAAAACACCATCAGTTTACAATGGTAACTGTGCAAAGGAGTAATATTTCTACCAAATCCTGATTTAGATTCATTTCAGTACTGTGGGAAGCTCAGTAATAATTCAGATTAGGGTATTCAGTGCATCCACAGCTACACTGAAACCCTGTACAGTATGTACTAAGCTGCGATTGACATCAGATTCTAGGAACTCATCAGGATGCAGTGCTATAGGACGATACATTTTGATATCGTTGCAAATAGTATTGCATTGTTCTTCATTTCTAGGTCTGCCTCTGCGATGCCTGTTCTCAGCGTGTCCCTCCTGCTTCCACCGATTTGAGCCACCTGCAGACAGTGGTGACGCTGGACTCGGTTAACCTAGCTATAGCACAACCTGACAGGCCCCCCACCCACATCCAAATAAAATTGCTGCGTTCTGTCAAGGAGGTTGATCGGGATGGCTGCTGTACTTCCATGTTCTGAAAATAGTTCGACAAAATATGGAAACATACTGCATTGATAACCATATATATTATTGATAGGGCGATAAGAATACTATTAAAATTTCTTTCATACAAAATTCTGTTACCATTAATGGACACATATAAATCCACTTCAAGCAAATCATCGTGTCTGCTGTTGTTTGCGAGATACTGCAGCATGAGTGTCAATGGGAAGCGGGGGGGGGGGGGAGAAGGTATGTGATGTTCAACATTCAGTTACAACCGTTATATATATATATATATATATATATATATATATATATATATATATATATATATATATATATATATATATATATATGATGAACTTGTTCCAAGCAATAGCCAGTATATAAATTCATTACATTTAAAGTCAGTTGTACAATGGCACATGGAGATTGTTGTACTGAATTTCAGGTGGCAGTTTAAGATAAAATTCATTTACATAAGTGCACAATCTCATTATGTAGAAGGCATCTGCGTCTTCCACTGTGCTATAAAATGCTCAGTCAGAATACTGTACTTGTGCCATTTTTATTACACATTCCTTTGACACAACAATCTAAGTTTCTGAAAAATCACTGAGGCTAGCAGTGAATAATCTGAGTTTCCTTAAGAAGTACTTGTTGTGTATGAAATTTCTCACTATATATATGTGTCAAGATGAGGTTTCGTAACTGTTTCAGTATGGTAAGTTTTCCCCAGTTATCGGTAGTGGAATAACAATGACTTCTGGTCTGTTACCTTTAATTATCCATAGCTAATGAACTACGATGACGACTGATTTGCCTTTATTATGGAACTAAAAATTAATGGTCAATGTCTACATTTAGCAAACGCCAGGTATCTCTGGGAACTAGAAAATATAACTGCAAATCATTCACTCGATTATGATCATAAAGGATCTTATCTGGGGAAAGTAAGCTACACAATAATGTCAATTATTAATACCGACCTACTGCTGATGGTTACTCAACACTGGGCCACACGACTCACGGTCAGGGTGTGGGGGTGCAGGTGAGACTGGAATGGGACTAACGGAGTGAAGCAGCAGTTGAGCACTGAGTGGAGACTGGTCTTTGAACTTGCCAGTGAATTCTCTCCCTCCCCTCTCACCACACCAGGCAGTAAATACCTCCCCCTCAATTCTCATCACGCCAGTCAGTGAACACCTTCCCCTCCCTCTCACCACACCAGCCAGTTAATGCCTCCCCCTCCCTTCTTATCACGCTAGGCAATGACCACCATCCCTTCCCCTCTCACCAGATCAGCTAGTTCACACTTTTTTCACCAATCAATATCAGGAAATTATTAACCCCTACAACAGAAACGATAATAGATTTTTTTTTTATCGTGTACATCTTTGATTGCTGTAGAAATGGTAACATAGGATATCTCAAGCACATGTCCTGCAGTAGCCCGTACGAAAAAATATACATGATCCATAATATTTCAAGTTGCGAAGTTTCTGTCGTGATAATATTTGCAGTCACCCCTTTAGCAAATCCGCAAAGCCATCATATATATAGCTAGTACTTAGAAAGTTTACGTGATAATTGTTTGTTATTAGAAGATATGTGCAAAATAATTTTAAAAGACTATACTATCCGTGCCTTTTGCCAGCATTTAAAAATTTTGGAAACTATGTTAAGTAATCCTTATACGGCTAAGAATTTCATTTAGACTAGTACTTGAAAATTTTGTTCAGTCTAGAGCCAGTGGGTTATGTACTTTTAGCAAACTTTCAGTGATTTTATCTCTTGGTTATTGGCAACAAATATTTTCATATCTATGATCTCATTTCTTGTATATACCTTAGTCTTCGGACAGATTATACTCTTATTGCAGCTAGTCATCATATTTCAAATAATCATTTATATATTTGTTTACAGAAATGATGCAAGGTGAATACTGACACCCATAAAAAAACATCGCAGTGAAAGACACTGCAATGATTTCTCATTCGTATTAAAATCACTGAGTATTTACCAATTAACTCATATACTTATGACTTGTGCATCGTTACAAATTTAAAGGCTTAAAGTGAAGTCCGAATCTTATGTGAAGGTTGTGGTCAGTACTGGTGAAGTGCGTGGTCGGAGATGGCGGTAGTGGTGTGTGTGTGTCTTGGGTGTCCGTCTGGCCCCTCTCTTCCAAGTTGGCCCCACCACACATCTGCTTCATCACCAGCACTACTACGGCCACTTCAAATCCACATCCCAACACCACGAACATGCCCTGAAAATAAGCAGCATGACACATACTGCCGTAATCCTTTCCTTTATCAACCAACCCACAATATTAAATTAATATAATTAAACTAAATCCTACCGGGATGAAGTGACATGTTTAATGCAAATCATTAATGACATTCCTGGTAAATTTTCGAGCAAAATATATAGCTATATATTTAACACAAAGTTTCTAAACGCCCTTGGAAGTTAAGAAGAATAATCTAACAGACTAGTGGTTTTCCAGGTCGTCGAAGAAGTCCGTGGCAGGACCTACCCACAGGTTGCTGAGTGAGAAGAGAGAAGTGACGGTGACGATGCTTGGAGGGTTCTTGCAAGTGTTGGAGTTGGGAGCTGTGAACTTAGCCCATTTATTATATATGTCAGATTTTACCAGTATATAAGCCCTATCGAAGAAAATAAAACTGTTTTAAGTATTATGTTTGACACAAGTAAGTATATGCCATAATAATTATTACTCTTGTCCTTTTCCACCGTGATGTATACAGTATATGAAGCTTTATCACTTTCTTATGTTTAAGAACAAACACACATGACCACTGTTTTTCATATTACTTAGTTATTAAAAAAAAATTTTCAGTACTTACAGCTGGTTGAACCTTAGCATAAAGGGGCTGTTCTTCTGAGCCACCATACCGAGGAGAGTGTTGAGGTAGCTCCTCCGGGAAATGTAAAATTCACAGGTACCTGTCATGATATTTGCTGATGATACACTGTCAGGGCTATTATACTCTTTCTTCCAACGACTTACAAGTTGCAATTTGTCAAATGCCAGAGAAGTGATTTATATATATAATTTCTTAATAACAGAACAGAGGAAGGAAAAACAAATAAAAAAAAATATTCCATACGCCAGATTACTGGTGTCCTCCATTCATAATATATCTTTAACAGTTGGACTTGAACAGCTGTAGGTTGAACTTTGGGGGAAAACAACTCTGGGGAAGCGAGTTCCAGAGAGATGCAGTTCGAGGAATAAAAGAACACTGATACGCAGAAGTTCTGCAAAATGGCTGAGTGACATTCCAGTCAAGAGCACTACCAGATGCCAGTGTAGCACGAGGGAAGGCATGGAAATGTGGCATAATGAACGACACTTCGTCTCAGCATTTGCCATAAAAATATCTGTAAAATAATGCAAGGGACGCAACATTCCTTCTTATTTGTAGGGGAGGTAGTTTATTTATAATAGCAGGGTTATTAAAAATTCCAAAAGCTTTATTCTGAATTTTATCTAGTTCTTTTAATGCAACCTCTCCACGTCCATTCCACAAGGGTGAGCAATAGTCAAGCTGAGAGCGCACATGACTCTTATAAATTATACGTCAGTGAAAAAGTTATGGACCCTGTACAACAATCCAAGTTTCTCTGAGGCGGTTTTAGCAAGTGATCTAACATGAGAGGTCCGGCTGAGGGCACTCTTAAGTGAGACACCTAGAATTTCAATACTTTTGGAGATGGAGATATTACTAGAATTGAAGGTAATATATGAATCTGGCAATATCTGTCTATTGGTAAATTGTAGCCTATATATATGGTTTTACCAGCATTAAATGATACAAGGTTGTTTTGTCTCCATTCATTGATCGTAGACAAGGCTTGATTTATGGAGATGGCTGTGCTGAGTTGAGAGTTAGAGATATTAGACTTTGTAAATGAGTGTATGAGTGTGAACTGTGAAGTGTTGTGTCGTCTGCATATGAATTTAAAATGCTTTCTAAGTAACCAGGCTAAAAGAGCCGCTCCCCCCACTGACATTAAATTGAGTGCAAGCATGTTACATTTTATAATGCAGATTTCTGGAAAGGTAGGATCATTAATAATTTCAGTGAAATTAACAGTCACATTATAACCTGTGAGAGAAAAGCTACTTCGGAGTATGTGATCGTAGACAACGTCTCCATCAAACAAGACATGACTGCCATCCCACACAAAGGTCTCCAGGCTTTTGGGTAATTCAGCAAAAGATCTGTACGCTACACGTCCTGTGCCCATTAAGTTCCCCATCTCGTGGAGTTGACCCGACCTAGCAGTCTAAAATGCAGAAGGCTGTCAGTAATCCCCAACTTTACTGAAAGGTTTCGATTACATAATTTGGTGAAAGTTAGGAAATATAATTTATTCCACAGCACAGAGTAGTTCTGAAACTTTAATATACCATTACTTGAATGGGATGCTGTGAAGATAACCGGTGATTAGCACTGGGAAGTCAATTAGCTATTCAGAACAGGAGACAACCGTAAGTTAATTCTTGCTGTACAAGTATTGAAGAGCTGAACAAAAAGGAAAAGTAACAGTTTTGTCAATAGTTTCCTGATGGGAAGAATAGTCTTAAATATATCGCAATCTGTTATCAGTGAAAAATATGAGAAACTCATGGAATTCCTCATGAGTGATTAGGCACTACTTCATGTTGTACTGGTTTGTCTATACACAACCTGGGTAGCATCTGATGACACCCTAAACATTCTTTGGCACTAAGCATATTATGTTTAATCCCAAAGAATTTATATTATAATGGTACTATAAAATACATTATAATTGTTCAGTAAACCCTCCCCTCACCATACATCGCTAGACCGGAAATAGGATTTAATTAACACTTTAAGATCTTCCGAAAAACCGCCGTTGATACTGGATTCTGTCATTCTGTAAATAGGAAATAACACACAGACCTTCCAGACAACTGTGGCCTACTAGATGAAACTGAATTGCTACAGGTGCACGTAGTGACTCAGAAGTTAGCAAAGCTGAAAGCGTTTTTTCCCACCCAGTTGGGTATATCAAGAAGAAGTGCTACGGTAAGGTTGTGAATATAAGCTGAGTTAGTGTAAAATGGGTATAGTTTTCATTTTAAGTACTTGAATGTCCTAGTTTACTCCCTTTTTTTCCACCGTTGCTTGATATCCCCCCTCAGGGGAATGAACGAATAAATGAAAATATGACATGGCGGCGCAACACCAGAGGTCATATGCCACCGAACACAAACATTAAAAGGAAGTAAAAAAATTAATGAATAAATAAGTAAATAAAATGATGCATAAAACAAAGCAATAAAATCAAAGAAACAACCAAAACTAAAACGTGGTGGAAATATTGAGGTAAAACAAGAACAGTATAAAACACAAAGTAAAATATTGTAAAGTCCTACAGTTTGTGGAGAAGGCCGGAACTTAACACATAGGAGAAGGTGCCTCCTCCCATAGCTCAAGCCTCTTCCCCAAGTACTGAAGAAAGAAGATAAGGTTCGTTGTCGGCTCGGCACCCAGAAAGGTACTGCCGACGAAAGTCCTGAAGACTTGGGCATTCCAAAAGAAGATGCTGCAGTCAAAGGAACCAGACAGTCATCACAATGGGGAGAGGGCGCCTTCTCAATTAAAAAAACATGAGTCAGCCTAGTGTGGCCAATCCGGAGATGGGCAAAAGGTGTTTCCCACTGTTGGGATAGTCCCACATACCCTCCATCGCCCAGGTTCTGACGAATGCTGCGGAGTTTGTTCGCCCCTACTGCATCCCACCTTCTCTGCCAACAGAGACGGACAGCTTCTATAGTGCTTGGACATAAATCCTCAGATGGGACACGGTAATGGGGAGAGAAAGGGCGGGAGGCAGCGGCTCTTGCCACAGAGTCAGCACACTCATTGCCTACGACCCCCACATGAGCAGGGACCCAACACATGTGTACAGAAGATCCGCGTCTGTGTAATAAAAAGAGCCACTCCAAGATAGACAGGACTAGAGGGTGTGATGAGAAGCCACAAGACAAAGCTTGCAAGGCACTGGCTGAGTCACTAAAAGTATTGAAAGAAGCAGGGGGGAATCTAAAAATCAACTCAACTGCAACTAAAATAGCTGTAAGTTCAGCATTAAAAACAAAGGCGGAAGGAGGAAGACTCCTACCACGGCTAAAATCATGGAAAACTACATCAAAGCCTGTCCCAATGCAGGACTTGGAACCAGCAGTATATACAGGGATCGAGTCACTGTGGACAGAGGCGTGTTCTAAAAAATAACACAGAGCTACCTGTGTAGAAAGAGAGGCCTTCCTCTCAGGGAAGTAATCACATGGCCGTACTTCTGGGAGGAGCCAGGGAGCCACTCGGGGAACACGCACAGGGCAAACAGGAAAAGGCTGAACACCTAACTCCTCCATGGCAGCCCTCACACTGTACCAAAACGGTTGTGGATAGTGAGGATGGGTGTTATAAAAGGGGAAGAGAGCGACCTCGGAGACAGCCATACAACTTGGTGAGGAAGGTAGATGGTGAAGGCGGTGCCAACACTGCACCAGTAAGAACTGGTGACGGAGAACTAGTGGCGGTTCATTCGCGTCTACTAATAGACTAGGAATTGGGGAAGACCGGAAAGCTCCAGTTGACAGACGGATCCCAGCATGATGGATTGAACTGAGAGGCTGCAGCCGTGCCTCAGTAGCAGAAGAGTATACCTCACACCCATAGTCCAATTTGCTCCGTACCAAGGCACGGTAAAGGTAGAGCAGGGTGGCTCTATCAGAGCCCCAAGACAGGTGAGAGAGAGTCCATAGGAGAGACAGGGCACTGTGGCAGGATAAACGTAATGCATGGATGAGGGGAACCCAAGTCAGTCGTCTGTCGAAAACAAGACCGAGAAACCTTGCTTCATCCACACATCGGACCCTGTGGCCATGTAACTTGATATCGGGATTGGGGTGGACACCTCTCAAGCGGGAGAAATGTAAGGCCACTGTTTTAGTTGGGGAGAAACGGAAACCATGCATTGTAGCCCAATGAGATACATGGTCTAAGGTAAGCTGCATGCGACATTCAGCTATGGGCATCCGGGAGGCAGCATACCATATAGCTAAATCATCGACATACAGTGAGGTAGACACCCCCTCTGGAATAGAGGACAGAATACCATCTAATGCTATAGCAAAAAGGGTCGTGCTAAGGACACTTCCTTGAGGCGCGCCTTCTTCCTGAGGGTACGAAGGACACAGAGTATCATTTAATCGAACCCTGAATGAACGGTCATGCAGAAAGTCTATGTATAAATAGGGGCAGCCTACCATGTAAACCTAAGGAGTGAAGCAGCTTGATGATACCAAATCGACATGTAGTATCATATGCCTTTTCTAAGTCAAAGAAGACGCACACCAGATGCTGCTTCCTTGCAAAAGCATCACATGCTGCAGCTTCTAGGCGGACAAGTGCATCTGTCGTTGAACGATATTTGCGAAAACCAGACTGACATCGAGAAAGACAGTCATTCCTTTTGAGGAAATACATTAAGCGTGAATTGACCATCTTTTCAAACAGCTTACACAAGCATGATGTAAGGGCAATTGGTCGATATTCTAGAGGACTGGATCCTGGCTTCCCTGGCTTCTGGAATGGCAGGACAACAGCTTCGCGCCAAGAGTTAGGAAGAGAAGAGCCTCTCCAGATTCTATTAAAAAGCTTGAGGAGAAAAGACAGTGCATCATCACCCGGGTGCCGAAGCATCAATAAGGAATATCATCTGACCCTGGTGAGGTGTCATGACAAAGGGAAAGAGCAGATTGGAGTTTATGGGAAGAAAAAGGGAGGTTGTAAGACTCCCCCCTCCCGGAATGGAAGTTCAATACCCTAGCCTCTTCTACGTCCCTGTGTCTGGCAAAAACTGGAGTGCTAGCATCTCTACGGCTGACCGCTGCAAAGGCAGAAGCAAAAATATCGGCCACAGCCGCGGGGTCACCAACAGGCTCACCATTTGACTGCAGCACAGGGGACCTGCCTTGCGGGAATTTTCCTGAAATCTTTTGTACCCTCTTCCATACCTGAGACACTGGTGTCTTAGAGTTTACGGAAGACACATAAGCCATCCAAGAGTCTCGTCGGGCTTGTTTGAGAACCCGGCACGCCCTAGCACGTGTCCTCCTGAATTCGACAAGATAATGCTCTGTTTTGTATCGACGATAATGTGAAAATGCTGTCTTTTTGGCATGTACAGCAATACTATAATCCTCATTCCACCATGGAACAGGGCAATAGTTATATGTGCCAGAGGTTCTTGGAACAGCGTGGAGGGCAGCAGAATGGATAATAGACGTAAAGAACGAAACAGCTTCATCTCTATGTGGAAAGTCTTCTATGGAAACACCAATAGAAGTCAAGGAAGAAAAAAGGGACCAGTCCGCCTTATCTAACCTCCACCTCGGGAGACGGGAACAAGGACTAGATATTGCTGCAGTAAGGAGGATAGGAAAGTGATCACTCCCATGCAGATCCCTCAGAGCCTCCCGGGTGAAATCCAGGAGGCAGTCAGGAGAACATACAGAGAGGTCAATTGCGGTAAATGTATTCGTCTGAGGATGAAAATGCCTAAACTCGCCAGTATTCAGCAGGAAGAGATCCTCTTCCTCTAATAAGGATGCCGATAAATGCCCACGTTGGTTAATTACACAGACTCCACAAAGGGTGGCGACCGTTAAAGTCCCCCAGGAGGAGAAAGGGCTTAGGTAATTATCTGAGGAGGTCTTCAAGGTCTGCTTTACTAACTAGTGCACTGGGTGGTAAATAAATGCAACAGGCAGTATACCAGCGGAGGGCATACAACCGCACAGCAATACACTGGAGATCAGACTGGAGGTGAACTTGTTGATGAGGGACATTAGCCCTCACCAAAACAGCACCACCTCCAACAGGATCCTGGGTTGGAGCTGAGTAAAAAGCATCATACCCAGGTGGTGCATGAGGAGCGGCAAGCCCTACAAGAGTTTCCTGGAGACACACTCACAAAGGGGAATAAGCCAGGAGGGTCCGCAGCTCCTCCCAATTACCAAGCAGCCCTCGACAATTCCATTGTAATACACTGGCTGAGAATGCCATAGTACCCACAGCGAAGGAAGAATCAGGTTGAGGGGTGAGACAACCTTGCCCCTGGCAAGCAACTAGATTTAGATTGCTGCTTAGAACTGCCCTTAGAAAGGGACTGCCTGGCACCGTTATGGTGTACAGTGTGTCGCCCAGCTGAAGATAACCTGGAGGAAGAAGAAGAGGGCCGGATGATGGTTTTCTTCTTTGGCGGGGCAAGAGATGATTTGGCAGGTGGACCGCAAACTGCCCTAGCCGGAATAGAGCTGGCAGTACCACCACGAGAAAGAGCACAATCAGTAGCACGTCCCACAGTATTGGAATCCTGAGAGGGTAAGGCCTCATGCAGCTGAGCAGGTGCATCAACTACCTGAGGACCACCACTATCTGGCGGTGGCTGGGTCATCAGCGAGACGCCTTCCCCAGCCTGCACTTGCCCTTACCCCTGAGCATCCCGAGGAGGAGGAGTAGTGGGCTCTACTGCAAAGATCTTTGGTAACAGCTCTTCACTCTCTGAGCACTCTAAGGAGCCACGGCGACGCTTACCTTGCACAGGAGGGACATCGGGAGTTTTGGATGTGTCAAAGCAAGGTGTAGCATCAACACGGGTGTTTGTCACAGGAGGAACTGGAGGAAATGGGATGGGGGAGGCACTCCCAGATGCTGGAAGCACCACCACAGATGGGACACCCCCAGAGATAGGGGGCACCTCCCTGGAAGAAGCACAGCTGCTTTCAGGCTCCACTCCCTTGGTGGAATCCCCCGGCCGAGAAGGCTGGGAAGTAGAACCCCGAGAATTTGATGGGGCATTGTGTGATGGCAGGGGCACCTGCCGAGTAGCCTTAGGGCGAGACAACACAGCAGCAAAGGTAACATCAGGGAGAATGAACCGGTCCCTAACCCTGGCCTTTGCATCGGAAAAGGAAATTTTCTCCTTCGTTCGGACGGAAATAATCTCATATTCATACTTGTATACTTTGCAATCTCTTGAGGAGGCTGCATGCACTCCTCCACAGTTCAAACATTTAGGGGGTTGAGAACAATCATCCATACCATGAGAAATTCCACCATAATTTCCACAGACCTCAGGAAGGCCAGACGCTTCCCGCTTGCAAGAGAGGCGGACATGACCAAATCTTTGACAATAATAGCATCTACTAGGTCGGGGAACATAAGGTTTAACCTTTAGCTTCCACCACGCAGCAGTGATAACCTCCAGCAAGGTAAGACAGTCAGACAAATGTCAAGATAAGAGTGGGTGTGGGGGTTAAAACCCCATCAACTTTCTTCAAAATTCTCTTTACTGCTACAACACCCTGAGGAGCCAGCCCCTCTAAGAGGGAAGAATCAGAATATGAGATCAAGTCACGAGAATACACAACCCCTCGGGACTGATTTAGGACCAAGTGACGAGAGACAGATACAGGATAATCAACGACCATAGTTAGGGACTGGATGCTTGAACTCTCCTCTACATTCCTCGCTTCTAGCAAGATAGAACCATCACCCTGCAAAGAGACCTTGGGGGTAAATCCACATGCTGTAACTAGACCACTGTGAATCTGAAAACAATTCAGGTTCAGGAAGGAAGTATCATTATCCATTTTGAGGACTATGTATTTTGTGTAAGAGTGATTCACAAAAACACCAGGTAACAGCTCCATAGAAATGGCATCGCGATTCGCAATTTTGGCAGACGACCCTTAGGGTACAGGGTCGTCGGCCAGAGGTGACCAGTTGGTGCCGACTCGTGCGGTTGGTCACCGACCACAAGAGTGGTTGATTGGTTGAAGAATTGTTCAGTGTATCCATATACACATTGATGAACATAAATTGGCACCAGGAGCCAAGGGAAACCGCCTACCAGGGAGTGAGGGGACTGAGCGCAGGCTGATGGGAGCGTGGTACCTCGTCTCCAGAGGGTGCCCCCAAAAGGACACCCCGTGATACGAAAGTTTGCTCCCATCAGTGCAAAGACCCCCTTCCCAAACACCCCCCAGCCCAGACACCCAACCAACCAACTCAGGACAACACAAAGGTGATCCCTCTGGAGGGCGGCGCCGATGACCCATACGGGTAACCTACGTTATGGGCAGCGCTTAGTCAGACCCCTCACCTACAACCCTACCCACAAGGGAGACCCTGCCAGATGTCGTTACATCCACGGGCAGGCTTGTGGGGTCACAGGGGCATGCAAGCCCCCCCACCACGACACGGTGGCTGCCCACGGGGGGGAGCCCCCTCAGGGGAGGAATATTGAACTTTACAGATTATTAGCTCCATCGCAATGGGCTTCCTCCTATTTGATACAGGATAGAGGGGATGTACGGCAAATGATTATCAATTATATCACAAAAACAACTGCTCACTTTAAGGTAGTGGATGATCAAAATTTTCTGAACAAGAATTATCCGAACAGCAGAACGTCCTCAAGGTTCTGGTATGATTTGTCGATGTATCGCACTGCCAGGAGGGACATGAGGTTGCCGACGTAGCTCTGTGTCAGCACCACCATCATCAGCATCCACACCCCCAGCATTACACAATCCCACAACAACCGACTTCTAGTACTCTTTATATCTGTTATATCAAAAGGGAATTTAGAAATACATAATGGAGATCCCGAGAGCAGTTGGTGGTCTGCCTTATTTAATAATGACTTAGCCTTTCTTCTGTAAATCTTTAAAGCACGAGATGAACTTTATCTCCATCAAAATGAGTGGGCATTATTAACGAAAAACAGAGGGCTTTCTTTCTATGCCTATAAGAAATGATCTACTTCGAATGTTACAAGTGCACTAACACAACTGAACCATGTGTAGTCGTTATGTTAAACATCCTAAGATAACTCTGACTTTCACGAGTTAATGTCAAATCACTGACAGTTTCAAAAGGCTAAACTAGTTACCTTCGTGCAAGAGAACACACACACAGTTAAAGGTGTTGGCATCTATGCTGCCTGGATCTTGTGTGCGGGCAGGAAAACAGAAAGGCAGGAACAGCATCACTGAGCACATAGCCAACAATGCCATTAACAAAGTTGCCAAACCACTGGTGCAAGAGGCACTAGGAAACACCACGGGTCCGGCTTAGGACGACCACGAACAGCTAGAACATGGTACCCACCTATGAACATCTAAGCAGAGTATTCCATCCACTGGCTTCTGGTGTGATCCAGGAAAAATGGTCCAGGAGAAAACTCCACTTCCTGCAATGATTTATCGAAGTAAATATGGTGTAAGAGAGAAGCTTTCGTGCCAGGATATACCATCAAAAAGTCTAATCTCTACTAACTGCTAACCCTCTTCATAATGTGACTCTACAGTGCCGACGCCATGCCTTCCACATAAAGATAAAACGTATACAGATACATAATGCCTGAGAAACAATTTCCAATTTACGTAGTTATGCAGGACAGAAGTAGCTAAAAATGTGTATTCTTTTGAGTATGTCACGGTTAACAAGTGTTACAATTTGGTTAGGAATACTGGAGTCTTCCTTGCAAATATGTTGTATGCTTTTGAACTAGGAATGGACAAAGCAATAAACCAAACTTCAGGCATAATGGTCAAGGAAACTTCCAATAGTAAAGACATATGTATAAGCAAGTGTGACAGTAACCACCACGATACAGACCAGGGAGAGACCACTGAATAACAGCCTTCCCTTTTAGGCAACTAGGAGGCGATTGACAGGAACCACACTCTTTTACTCACATCAGCTCCACTGTCTCATCAGAGTTACCAGAAAATATTTAAACTACGATATTCATGGACACAACAGTACAGTATGCTACTTAGTGCTCGCCACTAACAGACCACTTCATATAATATCAATACACGGTATGGAGGGGTTAAGGGTGATGAGTATAGTGGAGAAAGGTTTTTGAATCCGCATGCCTTCATCTTCATCATGCTGTTTTAAGTGTTCACTGAATTTTCTTTAAAAAAAATGCAAGGCGTAGGTTCCACACAAGACGGACGTATTGTAAACTTGTGTGTAATAATGAATGCATGAATGAATAATTTGTAAATTGTTTTATGAATTACCCTGGCAGGATCTAATTGGCAGAAACTGGCATGCCTGACTGAGACTGAACATAACTTGTTTCTTAAAACAATGGACTCAGCAGTTCTTTGAAGAAGCACTCACCAGAAGACTGACTTATCATCTGAATTTGATCTTTCTTCTGCCAGATAGTTTTATTCAAATTTGGAAAGCCTAGTCAATAAGATTATGTAGTTGAACAGATGTAGTAACTCATCTCACGTATGAGTCCCACCATGCCAGTCCAGGTCCCATCATTCTTCGGCAGACCCCAGTTTTTGCCAGGGGGTCTCACGTAGGTGTATCTGTCAGAGAGCTTTACAAGCAGTTGCAACAAAATAACTTGATTTGCCATTAGCTCCTCTTTCTGTACTGTCGTTAAGTCTAACTACTGGTCATACTGTAAGTAGTTTTAAAGATTATCAGACCAGCTCATCTGCGATTTTTTCTGAGCACTTCACCTGTAATGTCTCCTTTTATGTTGTTGATGCAAACTATTTCATTATAATATTAATATAAATAACACAGGAGAATTTTAAATTGTGATTTGCAACATGATTCGAAAAGGAATATTTACTATAATGTATTTTACAGTATCGAAAAAAATAGCACAATAAATATAAATGTGTGCCACCAATTACTGTGCACATTTCAACTCACTTAAACTTCGTAACCGTGGAAAGCATTGCCCCGATATCGTCCACTCCACCTGAAAAAGTAAGCCGCTTACCACCAGGCTTCTTTGTGTCGTCTACCATGACCGCCGATTATGAAGGAACCTTCATGGCTGTCATCATCACATGGGGTCGGTGGGGGAACCTGCAGCAAGAGGATGAAGTCTGAAGCGGCCACGGACTCCCTTTAAAGCAATTCGGGCATACCTTCAAAATCTAATTGTCAGTTGATCAAGGTTGCACAATAAAAAGCTCAATGGCACTTTGTGTTTTAGTGTTCAAATTATATAAGATGTTTCATCGATGCAATGTGGTCCATTATATCAGGTCCCTGAATGCACACTCTCATGAAGTTAAAAAAAATTAACATTATATTTTGAAAAAAATCCATGTGATAAAAATATTCATGCAATATTTTTAAGAAACTGAAGAGTTCAAGACAAGAACTTACCATAAAAATTTCTTGGGAAAAATATTTGGTATGTAGTCTAGACTTAGATTTTTGTCAGTAGTCCACGATGTTACCTGTAATGGCTGTGTTTTCGGGTCAGTGAAGGGTAGCTATGAGAGCACTCTGGTCCTGTTGACGTAAAATAAATGGATAAAATAAATACGTAAACAATAAACACATAGTTGATAAATAAAAATGAAGCCATTGTATCAAAGTGAGGAATAACCCATTTTAATAATGTTCTTGTCCATAGAAAATATTTACTACTTGAGGACTGGTGAAGCATCGTCGACAACAGCGAGTAGAGCACTGGTGCGTGATAGAGTCTTGTCAATGTGGTGGAGATTGTGGAGGAGATGAAGAGGGAGGCGAGTGAAGGAGAGCAGCCTCGTTGCGTGCACCGACAGGAGATGGATCTTGAGGACTCAGCGAAGGCGGAGAGGAAGGCTGGGTTCTCGCTCACCACCACCATCGTCACCCACCTCAACACCTTACAAAGCTAGTGGCGCAAAAAGAAATAAACCATTTCAGTTTTAAGTTCAATACTCTAAACAGGTATGCTTTAAATTCGCTTTTCCATTACGCATACAATATTATTAATAATAATAATAATAATAATAATAATAATAATAATAATAATAATCATTATCATCATCATCATCATCATCATCATCATCATCATCCGGACCTCCTTTCCCACCCTAGGGCAGGGTGAGGAGTAGCAATGTCCAGCCAACCCAAATTTGCCCAATCCAATGGGCGATGATTTCATTCACTCATCATTCAAGCTCCCGGAATCCTGGCTCTATCGGATACGCCAAAAACATTCACCACGTTCTGTAGCTTCACATAAAGGTATCCGATTGAGTCAACCAGGATGCTGCCACGTTAAAAAGGGGTGCAAAATCGCTGAGCATGCACTTCTCACAACATTCATCCAGCCAGCTTGATCTCCTGTCAGTTCCCTTGTCAGGGAATGATAATAATAATAATAATAATAATAATGATAATAATAATAATTCATTAATTCATTCATTATCTAATTCTGTGTTGCCCCCATGAAGAGCGTAGGAGTCCGTGGCTAGGTAAAGCTGGTCCTGACATTTAAGACGTGAGTGACAGGCCTCACTCATCCCTGAATGGCATTACGTGAGCAATAAACTCCAACCATCCCGTGGATAAACATTTGCCCATTGATATAAAATAATAATAATGATAATAATAAAAATAATAAAATAATAATAATAATAATAATAATAATAATAACAAATAAAAATAATATTAACAATAATATTAATAATAATAATAATAATAACAAATAATAATAATATTAACAATAATATTAATAATGATAATTATTATAACAACAACAACAACAATAATAACAATAATAATAATAATAGTAATAATAATGACAATAATTTTAAACAACGTAGGCTACCACCTGAAGCCATTTTATCAGCCTTGACATGCTGTAGTCACTTACCCGCCTAGCACTGGAGATAGCCTTATAGAGCTTTTTACGGGTCATGCTGGTATTTTGCACACCATATGTCACCCCAAACACTCCGACTCCCCACGGAGCTTGTGTGTTATCCTGAAGCAGAAAGCATGGTGGTGATTTGTACCCATCTTATACCACTTACTTCTGTGAAAGTAAAGCATGTAACAATGAATGGATCCTGAATTTGACATACATTCTTAGGAAAGGACATTTTTGTAAGTTCCTACCCTTGAGGACATCTTCCACAGCAACTGACTTTGTTACTTAGAGCCCTCCAGTTCCATATCAACATTCTCATAAGTCTGCCACATTCACCTGCCAAACTGTGTTGAGAAGTCTTTTCCTATGATCTGTACTAGAGAATGAAGGATTTACTTGCTCTATTTAGTAAGGACAAACCTTATTTTTACTGTATATTCCAATCTAACTTCCTTAATCCATTTTAGGAATACCTAAGTTTTGATTGGTGCTGTCACTGACGCACTTGCATCACTGAGTACGCCCATGGAGCGTCGTCTGTCACCTGGATGACGGAGGAGCAGGAACATTGCTCTGCGGCCAACATGGCATCCAGTGCTCGGTGACACTTCTGCGGTCGTCGAATTTTATCTGACATATACAGAGATGAATTTATAGTGAGTAGAGGTTTAAGCCACTCTATAATAAGACGGTACCTGTGTGTAACTGGTATTATTAACTTATCTTGAACCAGAAAAGGATTGTCAAATGCCAGATATAATTATCTGATTATGGCCAGAGGGTGAATCCCCCTAGCTAGGACCAATGGATCATACTGCTCTGAAGGGCACGCAGAATTCTTTGGAGTGACCGCAACATTCTCACCAGAAATACGGTACCCTGGGTCGGACTCGAACTGCCAACCCTGAGGTGGTGAAGGGCAATCACTACCTCTAAGCTACTCTGGCCCCAAGAAGAATAAACGGGAATGCACCTGCTTCCCAAGAAAATACTAAGAAATACTTT
Organism: Coenobita brevimanus; assembly: GCF_032717465.1. Taxonomy (NCBI): domain Eukaryota; kingdom Metazoa; phylum Arthropoda; class Malacostraca; order Decapoda; family Coenobitidae; genus Coenobita; species Coenobita brevimanus. The sequence continues at coordinate 8,330,558 of NC_136969.1, forward strand.
TGCAATATGTAGAATTATGTATACCTGTATATTCACAACACATAAAATTATCATTTATCCACTGAAATGTCGTGCAACACAATTTGGAATGAAGAACACATCATAAAGTTTGTTGAGGTTAGGGTATGAATTTTGTGCTTGATGAGGCACTAATTTACAGTTAACTAGGCAGCTTAGGTACGGGAAAGGAAATGTCACAAAAAATGGTATTGCTTGACCCACAACATAATTTCTTGTATGTTAAAAATGTTCTTATTTTTAATTTTTGTTACACAAGAACATTTTTAAAATATGGAACTGAGGTCAAGAAGACCAGCTTTGTGTATCCAAGATGACTTACATACACTTCGAATATGACAACAATTTTGATGATAAACAATAAAGTAACCTAAGATAAAAATGATAAAATGATCACAATCTTCTATTCCCTGTAAGAACAACAAGGGTCAACTTGCCTGAGGTATGAGGCAGGCGGGCGTGTACCAGAAGGCAGGTAACTCCCTGACTAAGCCACAATCTCCCTGCAGCAGCCACCATCACACCACCATAAACTTATAACGAATTACTGTGCATAAATGGTGTTGCATAATTTCTTCATTACCTTTATGTTAAAGATTCTCATTCTTTGAAAATATAAGGCAGACAGAGGTTTCAATAAATACCTATGGTTTACAAGGCACTGGACTGTTGCCTATCTATCTATCTAGCTATTGCCAGAGGCCCTAATCCCTTATACTAGATGGTCACAAACAAATCGCCTCCAAGTCACCCTGTCCCCCGCCATTTCACTGCCCCACTCCCAATTCACACCCTCCTCTCTCATATACCTCTTCACTCCATCCCTCCACCTCAAACTTGGCCTTCCCCTCCCTCTCTCCCCCTCCACCTCACTCACAAACTCTCTTCGTCAGTCTTTCACTCTCCATCCTCTCCACATGGCCAAAACACCTCAATGTGTTTCTCCTAATGCTTCCTATCACATCCACATCCACCCACAACGCTCCTTCACATCCTCATTTTTCAGTCTGTCTCTCCATGTGACTCCACAGGCTTCTATCAAATAACTCATTTCCACTGCACTCACTCTTGACTTGTGTCCCTCCAACAACGTCCAACCTTCACTTCCATACATCAGAGTTGGTATCACAATACTGTCATGTAATAACTTTTTAACTTCCATGCCCACTTCCCTTTTTCTTATCACTGCCTTCAAGGAACCCGCAACTTTTCTTCCTTGTTGTACCTTTTCAAGCACTTCACCCTCTAAACTTCCATCCTTACTCATCACACTACCCAAGTACTTAAATATACTAACATTTTCCATTTCCTCATCATCCAACCTCACTGTACATTTGCTGACTTCACCTCTCTTGAAGACCATAGCTTTACTCTTCCCTACATTCACCTTTAGATTCCGCTTCTTACACACTCTCCCATATTCATCCACTAAGCCTTGCAATTCCCCTTCGTCTTCATATAACAACACAGCATCATCTGCAAACAACAGTACAGGGAGTTTCCAAACACTGCCCTCTCTCATTAGGGCCACTCCAACGTCCACTGCCCTACCTTGTTTCTCTTTTATAACCCCATCCATATACAGATTGAACAACCATGGAGACATGACACATCCCTATTTCAACCCAACCTTCAAATAGGTAAACCTCACTCAGTTCACTATCCACACGCACTACAGCCTTAGCACCCTCATACATACTCTTCACAGCATTCAACAACTTCCCATCTACTCCATATATTCTTAATACATTCCACAATCCTTGTATATCCACCCTGTCATATGCTTTCTCCAAATCCATGAAGGCCGAAACAACTTCCTTCCCTTCTCTAGACACTTTTTCACTAAAGATCTAAGAATGAATATCTGATCTACACAACCTCTTCCCCTCCTAAAACCTCCCTGTTCTTCTCCAACTAATTCCTCTGTTATTTCCCTAACTCTGTCAATAAGTATCCTACCGTATACTTTTCCTATTACACTAAGAAGACAAATGCCTCTATGATTACCACACACTTCTTTTTCCCCTTTTCCTTTGTACAAGGGAATAATCATACCTGATTTCCAATCTTCCGGGACTCTACCTTCCTCCCAGGCCAATCTGCACATCTTCCACATCCATTCTACTACTATCTCTCTCCCATGCTTCAGCATTTCACTACACACTCCATCAAAGCCTGGGGTTTTCCCTAATTTGATTTTCTTCATTGCTTTCACAACTTCCATCCTACTGATTTCTTCCTGTCTTCTCACCTCCCTCATTCTCCCAGCCATTCCCCAGCCACTTATACTCGCATTACTTTCATTCTCTATATTCTCATTAAAGTGTTCTCTCTATCTGCTCGCTTTTTCTCTCTTCTCAACTAGTAATCTACCATTTTTACTTCTTACTCGCCTACTACATTGCCACCTTGTCTGACTCTTCATCTCTTTCTAGAACATTTTCTTACATTCCCTCCACTAGACACTCAAATTCCTTCCAAATTCCTCATCCACTCTCTTCTTATTCTCTCTTACTAATCTTTTCACCTCTCTCTTCCTTTCTACATATAACTGTCTCTTCCATCTCTCAGCTTCTTCCACACTCCTCTTTCTCATCCATTCATTATATTCTTTCTTTTTTTGTGCCGCAGCCAGTCTCACCTCTTCATTCCACCATACTGTTCCTTGCACCCCGTTTCGTCTTCTCTTCACCCCACACACCACCTTACATGCTGCACATATTTCCTCTGTAAATTTCTTGCAAACACCTTCCACGTCCCCTATCTGCTCCAGTTCATATTTACCCAATCGTTCCTCCACTTCTCTCTTACATTCTGCCTTTCTCTCATCCTCTTGTACCCTTTCCACTCTCCTTACATCTACTCCTTCCTCCCGTCCTTCTCTTCTTCTATTTCTTCATTTACTTGGACGTTGATTCTGACCACCACTTGGTGGTGGTCAGAAAGTCCACTCCCCAAACCTCTATATGCTCTTGCATCCATTACATGTCTTCGCATCCTTTCATCCAAACACACATATTCATTGCCTTCTTTTCATTCAGTTCACCATCCACCCTTCTCATCACTCGCCATGTACACCTGTGGATCATTTTGTTTCTGAAGAGGGTATTTGCTATCACCAACCCCCTCCCGGTACAAAACTCACAAGTGAGGTACAAAACTCAGAAACTCACCATATTGTCTGCTGTTTTTTTTTTTTTTTTTTTTTACGAAGATTGTCAAGATTATTATAAGTGTTGTTGAGCTGTAAAGAAAGTATACCTAATCTGCAGCTAAAATTTTCACTTATGCATGCTTCATCAGTGTCTCGTGTGCGAGTCATAATCAGAAATGAACGCCATTTAAGTTTTCACATCTGACCTGTTTTATGACTTTTTTGCATGAGCTACTTTCTCAAGGCAAGAAATATTCATTTTCAGTCAATCTTAAAACAATGGGTGAAGAATATGACTACTTTTTTCTCAACAATGTGGGTGGCTGGGAACATGTAAAGACTGTCTCATAGGAAAAAGTCGGGGCCAGTGCCCGTTTCTCCAGGTGCTTAAATAATAACGTTTTCTGCGTTACTGAACAATCCCACGTTACTCCAGGGTGCAGGTGACCAAGGCTAGCGTAACAATGTCCAGTATATGCAGGTTATCCTTCGAATCAATACATATTTTTATAAACTACATTTGGGGATTGATCCCTCTTGTACCTGCAGGATCTTCACACCAATAGGGCCTTCTGTCCACTACAACACCAGATTTGAAGTGGTATGAATGTAGTCTATTTGGTTGCATAAATACACGGTAAGATGTGAGAACTCTAGCCAGTAAGATACTCAAAATCCTTTACAAACTTCTACAATACGATTTTATTTTTATTACGTCATCTCTGTCGCCGGACGAAGACAGTTACCCATGTTTATTTTATTAACTCACTATTAATAACCCATGGCCTAAAAAAAATTAATGATTCTTCAAGCATTAAACACTGCGAAAGGCGGAAACAGAATAATAAACTTCATAATTTATGTCCATAAACAAACGAAAATCGACATTTTTGCATACGAAAATCTTAGAAAATCACTTCACCCATTGGAAGCAAGATTTTGTTAGGCCTCTCTAATTCATACAAAACCTCATCACCCTTCCTGTAGGATTATACGGAAACAAGTGAGGAAGGAAGGTATTTTGGTGTGATGTTATATCTGAATGAAAGCCACATTGCAGTTGCCTAATATTTATGTTTATCAGCTTAAGAAAACTTACATCTAAGTTGAATGCGTGACACGTCAAAACTGACACAAAAAATTACAAATCTGACAAACCAAATGGAAGTAACAAAAACAATAGAGCATACATGGCTTTCTTAACCAAGGATGATGATCAAGGACCCGTCCTTGCAAGAATCGAAAAGATATGTTATCAAGAATGAAAGCTGCCTAAGTAAAAGGTGAAGCGCTGTTTGACAAACACATTTGATTAGTGGTATATTAAAATCTTATACTCGTATATTTAATGTAAATTACGGGTTAGCTGTAAATCCTGTCAAATTCAAGTTGACTGAGCACAACACATTTTCCTGGTGATTCTATGTACAGTGAACAAATTGCATCACACACCTGGGGTACGATGGATGTGAACATGAGCTAGTTTTGTAGGACACACAGGAATCTATTGACTTAGTGCCTTTAAAAAAATTTAAAAAGCACCCATACAGTGAACTTTTGTGCGATTTCGTCCTAATAATTATGTATGATAATGTTTGCTCGTATGATCACAGGGTGCCCCTTGTACCACAATCCTTCGTCCAAGTTTCAGAATGATATGTGAGGTAAGGTGTTCGATGCTTTAATTCTTAGTTGACTGGACATTCAGATCAGCTGAAAGACAGATCAGTCTTTATTAACGGAGGCGAATGCTACCTTTCAATTGTCTTCCACCTTATTGTCCTACCGTGGATAAATGCGTTTTTTACCCAGTGCTGCTTTCTTCCATTGTATGGCCCACGTTAGGGTAACAGACTGTCTGATTAACTTCCGATTTCAAGGCTATAATAAAAGACTACCTGTTTGCAAGGCTAACTATGCATAGGAATAATATTTCTACCAAAGCTTGATTCAGTTTGGTACTACGTGAAGCTCGGTAATAATTTCGATTAGGGCTTTCAATGCATCCACAGCTATACTGAAACCCTGTGTGTACTACGCTGTGATTCACACCATATGCGCGGAACTCTTCAGTGTGGAGTGCTATAGGACGATACGTTTTGATACGGTTATGAATCGTATTGCATTGTTCTTCATTTCTAGGTCTGCCTGTGCGATGCCTGTTCTCAACGTGTCCCTCCTGTTTCCACCGATTGAGACAGTGGTGACACTGGACTCAGTTGCCTTAGCTATGGCACTAGCTGACAGGCCTCTCACCCACATACAGATGAAACTGCTGCGTTCTGTCACGGAGGTTGATCGGGATGGCCGCTGTACGTCCATGTTCTGAATATTGTTCGACAAAACGGAGACCGTTGCTGCATCGATGACCACAAATATTCAGTATAGGCTGACAAGGAATATTGTTGATAACATTCTTATAAAGTTTATGTTATCACTTAAAGACACTCATATTTCCAGTCTGAGCCAAATCACCGTGTCTGCTGCGGTATACAATATACTGAGGTTAGTGTCAATGGGAGGAAATGGCATGTGTTGTTGAATATTCAGTTAGAACTGTTTATATCTCATGAAATCAAACTTATTCCTAGCAACAGCCAATATATGAATCCATATGAGTTTGTTAATTGTCCAGTCAGTTGTATAATGGCATCAGGATACAGCTGAAATGAATTTCGGATGGCAGCTGGTAGCAACCTTAGGTTCACTCTCCCCTACGATAGTGCACAATCTCATTATGTATGGGACGTATTCCGCTGTGCTGTAAAATGTTCAAACAAAATAAAACACAATATTATAACTAAGTTTCTGAAATATCTTTGAAGTAAGCAGTGAATAATTTAGGTTTTCTTAAATATACCCTCGTATGTATGGAGTTTCTCACTACATATACGATTCAAGCGAAGGTTTCATAACTGTTAAAGTACGGTATATTTTCCTCAATAACTGGATGATAATTATTTAATTATGGGAACTGGCCATTATCGATGGGGGAATATATATTGACTTCTTTGTGTGATCTCTTTAATGCTCAGTAGCTAATGAACTTTAACGACTGGTTTGCATTTAGCCTATTATTGGACTAAATTATTCTTCAGTGTACGTTTACCAAACGTCATTTATCTTTGGAAATTGGAAAGCACAACCGTGAAACATTTACTCGATAATGATCATAGACGATCTGATTCGGAAAAGTAGGCAACACAGTATTGTAAATGCGGCAGAGATTACTAACACCGACCTACTGGGTATGGTTACTCAACACTGGGCCACATGACTCACGGTCAGGGTGTGAGGGGGGAGATGAGACTGGAATGGGACTAACAGCGTGAAGCAGCAGCTGAGCACTGAGTGGACACTGGTCTTTTGCGACCCTGTTATTACCAGTGAACTCCTCCGCCTCCCCTCTCAGCACACCAGCCAGTTAAAACCTCCCTCTCCTCTCTCACCACACCAGCCAATTAATACCTCCCTCTCCCCTCTCACCACATCATTCAGTGAACACCTTTCCTTCTCCTGTCACCACACCAGCCAGCTAATATCTCTCCCTATCCTCTCATCACATTTTCTCTCATATCTCAAAAGTTCTGCCAGTGCACATCGTATATCACCAATTTATTAAACTTTGCAACAGAATCGGCTGTCAAGTATTTTACCCCATTTAAAATTTAGACTACTGTAGAAAAGACGATCTAAGATATCTCACAAGTACAAGGTCCTGCTGTGGCCATAAACATATAAAAGAGTCAGTGTCCATAATGATTTTTTAAGAAGCGAAGTTTGTAGCGTATTAGTATATGCTGTCACCACTTTAGCAAATCCGCAAAGCCAATATGTCTGTAGTCCGTATTTTAGAAGGCTTATGTGATAATTGTCATTAAGGTGACATGTATAAAATACGTGAGAAGTAGACTGTAGCACCAGTCGAACAAGGCAGTACTCCCGAGGTGGATGGCAAGCTGGTGATGGGGAGAGCTGGAGCTCCCGTTTCACCAGCCCTCAGGACTTGATGCTGACTATCTCCCTTTGCTGAACATTTTCAGTGCATTCATTTACACAGAGAGTAGGGCAGCATGCTCTTTTAATACCTCTGCCTTCAACTGTCTACACCACACTACATGCGCATAACATATCACACCTATTCACTCTCTTTAGCAATGGCCGCTGCAATGTTACGATCCAATGAGGTGGTACCTCGGATTGCCACAACCGGCAGGGTACGGCTGGTGGCAGAGTGTCCTCCCGGGCGCCATCAAGCGACTGTGCCGGCAGTGTCTGTTGCAATTTCCGGTAATGCTCGTCAGTGAAGTGAAAGTGCGGCCTTATTCTTGACCAACATCCGCGGTATGGATTTATTCCTACCAAGTCAACAGTTCACTGAAAGGTCGAATTCTCCAAAATGGTTTGATGGCAACTGTGCCAGAGCAACAGCCCAAAAGTCATTAGCATATAACTCTTACTTAAAATCGAAAACATCTGAATCACTCTCTCAATTTAAAATTGCTAGAGATCAAGCAAAAGCTGCAATAAATCTAGCTAAATCAAACTTTCTTCAAAAGCAAGCATCAACTCTACTTAACAACCCTAAAGATAATAGAATATTCTGGTCAGCTCTTAATTCTTTCAATAATAATTTTAACAAGTCATCTTCCATTCCCCCACTAAAATCTTCAGATGGCAACATTACAAATGACCCGCGTGGGAAAGCAGATATTTTTGCCAGTACATTTGCCAGAAATTCCACCATAGAGGATGCCAGCCAGAATGTCCTAGTACTAGAACTTGACTCTCCCGAAATTGCCCCACTTAAAATACAAACAAGATACGTAAAATCCATCCTAGGCAATTTACCTACCAACTAAGCTCCAGGCCCAGATGGAATTCTGCAAATAGTTTTGAAAAAGTGTTCCCCTGAACTTGGCTCTGTTCTAGCTAAATTACTCGGACTATGTATACGTACTACTTCGTTCCCAAATTCATGGAAAGAAGCCAATATCTACCTAATCCCAAAGAAAGGAAGTTCCTCTGACCCCTCTGATTACAGACCAATAGCTGTCACTTCTTCTCTTGGTAAGGTATTTGAAACTTTAATTTATAAGCACATTGTTAAACATCTTGAATCCAAGAACTTAATTAGTGATAGACAATATGGTTTTCGCCACGAAAGATACACCATTGACATACTCAATCTCCTAACTCATCCATCAATCAACTGACCTACATTGAGAAACTCATGCAGTAGCCCTTGATATTTCTAAAGCTTTCGACAGAGTATGGCACCGTTCCCTGCTGTCCAAGCTCCCTTGTTCTGGTCTAAAGTCTTCTGTTCCTTTGATTTCCTCATATCTTAGTGACAGGAAAATAAGAGTAAAAGTAGATGATCTATATTCCAATTTCCACTCAGTTAACACCGGCGTGCTACAGGGATCAATTCTGGTGCCAACCCTATTCATAGTTCATATTAATGATCTCTTATCTGTCCCCCATAATCCCATCCACTCATATGCAGATGACTCAACACTACATAGTTCATTCACACTCAGATACCCATTTACAAAGCCTGTCTCTACCTCTCCATTCAGTACAGCCATCTCCATAAATTAAGACCTATCTTCGATCAGTGAATGGGGACAAAACAGACTTGTCTCATTAAATGCTAGTAAAACTAAACATATACAATTTACTAATAGACAGATATTCCCAGATTCGTACATCACCTTCAGTGCTACTAATATTCACATCTCCAAAAGTATTGAAATTCTGGGCATCTCACTTAACAACGCCCTCAGCTGGACCTCTAATGTTAGATCACTTGCTATAACCGCCTCAAAGAAACTTAGATTGTTGTACAGAGTCCGTAGCTTCTTCACTGACGAGCAGTTAGCTATAATTTAGAAGAGTCATGTACACCCTCAGCTTGAATATTGCTCACCCTTGTGGAATGGATGTGGAGAGGTTGCATTAAAACAACTAGACAAATTTCAGAACGAATCTGTTCGAATTATTAACAACCCTACCATTAAACTACCTCCTCTGCAAGTAAGAAGGAATGTTGCCTCCCTTGCATTATTTTACATATATTTTTTGGGCAAATGCTCAGACGAAGTTGCGTCCATGGTGCCACCTCTCCATGCCTTCCCTCGTGCTACACGGGCATCTGATAGCTCTCATGACTGGAATGTCATTCAGCCATATTGCAGAACTTCTGCCTACCAGAATTCTTTCATTCCCCGAACTGCATCTCTCTGGAACTCGCTTCCTCAGAGTTGATTCCCTCCAAACTTCAACCCACAGCTGTTCAAGTCTACAGTAAGTGTTACAGATACTTTATGAACAGAGGACACCAGTAATCTGGTGTATGGAATTTTTTTATTATTCATTTGTTTTTTCCTTTCTCTATTCTCTTCATTAAAAAAAAAAATCGACGCAGCACATACAATCATTGTTTCTTGCCTACCAAAGACGGATTTAGCTCAGTTGAGAAATAATTAGCATTTCAAAGGCCCCAGAAACTATGTCAGCTGACAATGATAAGAATTTCATTCAGGCTCGTACGAGACAATTTCGTTCAGTCGAGAGTCAAAGGGTTATGCAGTTTCACCTAATATTAAATGATTTTATCTTTAGGTCATTAGCATAAAATATTTTCAAATCTGTCATGTCATTGGTTATATAATTTAATGGTCAGACAGATTACTGAAACTAGTCATCATAATCAGGAAATGTACACGACAGACCACTGACCATCAGATATTTTTGAATAAATTTAGCTTACGAAAATATATAGAGGTGCATACATCCATGAATATACAATACAGTGAATGACATTGCAAGATCCTTTCGTACTTTGTATTAATATAATTATGTATTCATTAATTAACCAATAAATTTAGTACTTGTGCATCGTCATAAATACTGAAGCTTAAGATGAATTATGAACTTCATGTGAAGCTCGTAGTCAGTACTGATAGAGTGCGTGGTCATTGGTGCTGGTGGTGGTGGTGATGATGGTGGTGTGTGTGTCTTCGGTGCCCGCCTGGCCCTGCTCTTCCCGCCTGGCTCCAACACACATTTGCTCCATCACCAGCACCACAAAGGCCACTGCACATCCACACCCTAACAACACAAACATGCCCTGAAATTAAACAAGACATATAATGCCGTGATCTTTCCGTTTATCAGTTAACCCACAATATTCCATGAACATTAGTAAACTAAATCCTACGTAGGGATAAGATGACACGTTTAATGCATATAATTAATTATTTTCATAGTAAAATTACAAATGAGATTTATAATTATATATATAGTACAATCTCCAAACACATATGGAACCCAAGAAATAACATCTGAGAAGAAAGTGTTTTCAGGCCTTCCAAAAAGTCCTTGGCAGGACTTACCCACAGGTTGCCGAGTGAGAAGACAGTGGTGACGGTGATGATTCTCGGTTTCTTCTCACAGGCGCTAGAGTTTGGTTCTGAGTAGATCTGCCAATTATCATATATGCCAGATTCCACCAATGAATAAGCCCTGTCGAAGAAAATATTGCAATGGAATTATTATATTGGACATGCCAGTAAATATCTACCATAATAACTATTACTCATACCCATTACTAAATCGATGTAGATATGAATCTTAGTATTTTCACGTTCTTACGTGTAAAAACACACACGACCATCTCTATGTCTAATATATTAGTTACTGACAAACTGTTTAGTACTTACAGCTGATTTAACCTTGGCATAAAGGGGCTGTTCTTCTGAGCAAGCATGCCTAGAGGAGTGGTCAAGTAGCCGCTCTGGGACACGTAAAAATCACAGTTACCTGTCAAAATATTTACTGATGAACACCTATGGTGGGTTATTTATATTACTGGTTAGAATAAAGAAGTTTTCTGCAAAGACTTACAAGAAGCCATTTTTCCAATGGCAATCAGTGATTTATATTTAAAATCCTTTCTATTTTCTCAAGCCAAATGGAGTCACTCCCCCTGCTCACATGAAAGTTGGTACATATATGCAACATTTCACAGTACAGATTACTAGAAACGTATGACCATAAAATTCCAAAGAACATGACAACCACATTATAACCTGTGCGAGAAAAGCTTTTTGCCAGAATATTGTTATAGATGATGTCCAGGTCAAAGATGACATGACTACCATCGCGTACAGTGGTCTGCAGGCTTCGGATTAGTTCAGGGAACGATCTGTAAGCCACTCGTTCTGTGTCCATCAGGTTCCCCAGCTCGCGGAGTGGACCTGACTTGGCCGTCTGAAATGCAGAAGGCTGTTAGGAACCCTCAGCTGTACCGAAAAACTTGAGTTACATAATTTGGTGAAACTTGGGAAAAATAATTGATCATTTCGTAACACATAAGAGTTATAGCAAAGAAAGCCTTGGTTTGATTATGCTTGTTCTAATACTGTTCTCAACAAGGGGAGGGCCTATAAAAGGTACCAGAACCAACCCACCCCTGAATCACATCTTTTTTATGCTTCTGCCTGGAATCTTGCTAAGTCTGTTCATCGCACTGCTAAATATAATTTCATCCGTACTAAATGCTCTCAACTCTCCAACTCGAATTCATCCCACTCCTTCTGGCACCTTGCCAAAAACCTTTCTAACAACGTTACCTCATCATCCTTCCCTCCTCTTTTCTATTCTTATGGCTCTGTAGCTATTTCCTTTACTTATAAAGCAGATCTCTTCGCTCAGACTTTCTCCTCCAATTCCACTTTAGATGATTCCGGTGCTTTTCCTCCATCACTTCCCCCCATTGACTTCCTCATGGCTGATGTAAAAATTTCTTCAGCTGATGTATTTTCAGCTATCACTGGCCTTAATATTAACAAGGCATATGGGCCTGATGGAGTCCCTCCTGTAGTCCTCAAGAATTGTGCTTCTGTGCTTACACCCTGCTTAGGTAAACTCTTTCGCTTTTGTCTGTCAACTTGTATCCTTCCTTGTTGCTGGCAGTTTGTTCTCATTCAGCCAGTCCCAAAGAAGGGTGACCATTCACAACCCTCTAACTATCGTCCAATAGCTTTAACATCCTGTGTCTCAAAAGTTTTCGAGTCAGTTTTTAACAGGAAAATTTTAAAACATCTTTCCTATCACAACCTTCTATCTGATCGTCAGTATAGGTTCCGTCAGGGACGCTCCACGGGCGATCTTCTTACCTACCTTTCAGACTCCTGGTCATCCTCGTATTGGGATTTTGGCGAAAGCTTTGCCATTGCACTTGACATCTCAAAGGCTTTCGATCGAGTCTGGCATAAATCTTTAATTTCCATACTGCCCTCTTACGGTTTCTATCCCTCTATCTGTGCCTTCATCTATAGCTTCCTTTCTGGCCGTTCTATAGCCTCTGTTGTAGACGGTCATCGTTCTTCTCCTAGATCTATTAACAGTGGTGTTCCTTAGGGTTCTGTCCTATCACCGACTCTCTTCCTTTTATTCATCAATGACCTAAGCTGTACAGTCATAAGAAAAGCTATCGTTACCTTTCAGAGCTATGCACTATGACACAATGATGAAGTGTTGTGGAATGAGGGGACAGGAAAGTTTGTACCTCAAACCATCGAATTCATTAAATAAAAATATAACCGAATGGTCTGAAGTCGGCAACACACATGCAGACGAGCAATGAGTATGTGCACCCATGCCAGACGTATGATAGTACTTCAGCCAATACAAGCCAAGTTAGTAAATTTCAGTGTAATAATGATCTGTATTGCTTTCTACATATAATAAATGTTGAGTAGAAGTAAAATAATAATACATGTTCAGTTTCATTGCTTTAATATTTTGTATACTCACCCTCTGCTTCCAAAACAACCTGTAGACGTCTGAAGCATCCATCTGAAGCATTTAACCACCCATCTAAAGCAAACAAATGAACTCGTGCACCCCTGCTAGACTATCATTAAAAAAAAAAAAAGTCGATGCCTATAGACTTAATACCCTTGAAAATAGTTTATTTGTTGCATTCTATAGATAAGTGTTGAATAGTTGGAAAATAATAAACCTGCTGAGAGTCATTATTAATCTCCGGCGGGGCACTCAGGGTAACGCAAACACGTCCTATACAGTATATTTTCCCGCCATGTAGCTCATTCTTTCCCATTTTTCCAACTCGTGTAATGGGATTGTGATATGGCAACACTAGATAGGGGAGGGGCGAACAGCAAGGACCTGCCCACATAGACCAGCTAACATTCGTTTCGCATCGAACATTCCTGGGGTAACGATACTTTTTCTTATGACTTTACATCAAACCCTATCCACTCGTACGCTGATGATTTATCCCTTCACCTTTCCATTCGGCTCCCGCAACGTCCATCTCGGCAGTTACTTCAACAAACAAAGGATGAGGCTATGGCACACCCAATGTCTGACTCGTCTTGTATCTCTGACTGGGTAAAAATAATCTTGTTGTTTTTCTATCTATCTATATACCTAGGCCGTGTCCCCCAAGAAAAGGGAGGTAGCCGAGACAGAACGACACACTCTCCATTTACTCATCCATTCAAACACATTCATTCGCATCTTAGCCCCAAAGAAGAGTAGGGACAGATCCTCACTGCATCACACCGCACAAGGGTCAACTGCGCAGTGCAATCAGTGACACCTGCAGCAGGGCCCGACAGTAGAGCTTTCTTACCCCTGCCACATCATAATAGACCCATCCCCTTACCCTCACCTGACCTGACTGGCTGATCAGACCAAATGTAGGAGATTATCCCCTCAGGTCTGCGTCATCATTTATTCATTCATAATTTCTCTCCATTTATTTCTGTCACGCACAGCCACTCTTCCTTGCTCAACAGACATCTCTCTCGCATCCAACACTTTCTTCACATTGTCCATCCATCCTATTCGTGATCTCCCTCTCAGCCTTACACCTCTCTCATCAGATCTAGTTATCTTTTTCACCAATTGCTCATTATCCATTCTCTCCATATGCCCAAACCATCGAAACACCCTCTGCTCAACTATACCAGCCATCTCTCGAACAACTCCAGTTCTCCTTCCACTTCATCATTTCACACTCGATCCATACGTGTCACTCCACACATATTCCACAGACACCTCATCTCCATTACATTCAAACTTTTCCTTTCTGCTACATCCATATTCCATGTTTCAGCCCCATTAACAAAGTCGGTACCACAACACCCTCATACAGCCTTCTCTTTACATCCATTCTAAGCAAACAACATCTAAACACTTTTTCATTCCTCCCAGCACCTTACCTACTTCATTCATTCTAAACTTTACTTCTGCATCTATTCTTCCATCCACAGCAACATGTGACCGTAAATATTTAAAACACTCTACTTCCTCAAGCAACCCACCATTCAAAACTATATTCATCCCCTTACCATCTACCAACATCGTACACTTCATCACTTTACTCTTATTCTCATTTACTTTCAATTTCCTCCTTTCACACACCCTTCCAAACTCCTCTACCAACTGTCTCAATCTCTCCTCTGAATCAGCCACCAGTGCAGTATCATCTGCAAACAGCAGCTACTTCAGATTCCACTCTCCACCATCGACATTCACCTGACTCAGACCTCCACCTAACACTCCTGCATTCACCTCCCTTACAACACCATCCATATAAATATTAAACAACCAAGGCAACATCACACATCCCTGTTGCAGCACCACTCTCACGGGAAACCAATCACTCACAACATTTCCCATTCTTACACACGCTCTGCTGTTTACATAAAAACTTTTCACCCTTTTTAGTAACCTACTATCAATTCCATACAATTTTAAAACAGTCCACAAAGCCTCCCTATCAATTCTATCATACGATTTCTCTAAATCCATGAATGCCCAAAATGCATCAATAACTCAGTTGTTATACCTATCAACCCGATATAATCTTCCACAGAAGTACCCACTAATGTTTCATAATATCCAGCTCAATCCTGCATCATCCCTAACATGCATGAGGTTTCATTCACTGGGGAGTTATCTTGAAAAGATCATATTGCATCTCTTGTAAAATCAGCTTCCAACTCCTTACTTTCTTTACTCCTGCACAGTTGTTGACTTTATACATGGGTTTTATTCACCCTTGTGTAGAGAACAAGTCTCATGTGTGGGGAGGCTCCCCAGATACCGCTCTCCTCAATAGGGTGGAGTCAAAGTTTTTTTGTCACGTCAACTCTCCTTCTCTTACTGGCTCGCTTCAACCTCTGTCTCTTCACCGCACTGTTGCCTCTTTGTCTCTTTTCTATCGCTACTTCCATGGTCTTCTGAACTGTCTGCTTTGCATCCCTTCATCTCTATGACGGGCGCATAACACCCATCTAGCAATAAACTCTCATCCCTTTTCTGTCCAACTCTCTAATGCAAGAGTTAACCATTACTACAAGTCCTTCATTTATGCAATGGGTTAACACTGGAACTGTCTCCCTGTCTGTATTTCCTACTTCCTATGATCTCCAGTCTTTCAAATGCAGTGTGTCAAGGCATCTCGAAATGAGGGGATCTTGAATTTGGGTCTCTTTTGTATTGTTTTTTTTTTTTTTTCCTGGAAGGAACTATTTGTGGGCCCCTGGTCTTCGGTCCTTCTTTCTTGCATAAAAAAAAAAAAAAACTGTGCTACGCACTGTGAAAATAAATGGCTATTAGGGATTGGAAGTAATTTAACTGTTCAGAACAGAGACTAACAGTAATTAATTGTTTGTTCTACCAATATTAGAAGACTGACAAGATAGAAATCCTTTTTCCACTAGTTTCCTGAAGGGAAGAGTGGTCTTAAATGTAGGACATTTTTTTTAAGGAAATATTTGAGAATCTCACAGAACGCTTCATAAGTGATTGGTCAATATTTCAGGTGGTACTAGTTTTGCAAAAAATATCCTGAGTTGCTTTACTGACTACCTAAACATCCTTGAACAATTTAAAAAATAGCACTTGATTTCCAGTTATATCTAAAAAAAAATTGCTTACTTTAAGATACTGGATGATCAAAGTGTTCTGAACAAGAATTATCCCAACATCAGAGTTGCTAAGAACGTCATCAAGTCTCTGGTAGGGTTCGTCGATGTATCTGACTGCCAGAAGGGACATGAGATTGCCGACGTAGCTCTGTGTCAGCACCAATATCATCAGCATCCACACCCCCAGCATCACACGATCCCACCACCAACGACTTTTAGTTCTTTTTATGTCTGTTACGGTAAAAGAAAATTTAGTGAGAGAATAGAGATCACGATTATAGTTAACGGCCTGTCATGTCTTAAAATGACTTTCTTTTTCTTGTTAAGCTATAAAGTACTTGACAAAGTTGATGAATGCTCTTTTAAAACTTTTTAGTGTGGCTTGGGATGATGGTGGAAGTGCATAAGAGTGGATAAATGGAGTATTTATAAAAAATACACAGAAAAGGAGATTTACGTGTGTGTGGAAACTGGAGGAAGATAACTTTGACACCTGTAGTTGTAAAAGTCTTTTTCAAAATCTTGTTGAAGAGAATAGAGCCAGATATTGATGGAACTGTAATAGAAGGAGAAGCGCGATTTATAAAGGGTAGAGGTTTTAATGATGAGATTTTTTTTGTTGTAAATAATCTATGCAACAAGCTAATTAGATGAAAATACCACTTAGTATGTACTTTGTGGATTTTGGAAAGACATTTGATCGTGTTTCATGTGGAGTTATGTTGAGAATTATTAAGTTCTATGGTATACCAGAAAAGTTTATAAATATTATTAGAAGACTGCATGAAGGTACATTCTGTAAGATAATGGTGGATGGTTCCGTGAGTGATCCGTTTGAAGTTAGGTCAGGAGTGATTCAAGGAAGTTCTTTGGCCTTTGCTATTTGTTTTGGTGATGGATTACTTTCTGAGTAAGATTGTAAGGAGAACAGGTGCAGGAATTAACTGGAATTTAAGAGGCTAACGATTTGGAGAATGCTGATGATACTGTACTTATTTTCCAGATGCAGAGAGTGCTTGATTGTCTGATGGAGGAAGGAGAATAATTGGGAATGGTAATAAATTGTGTAAAGACTGCATTTATTAATATGAAAGTGGAGAACCAAATCGGCTGTGTAGTTGGGAATAATGTAGTGAAGAATGTAGAAAATTTTAAATATCTGGGATCGATTATATCATCTATCGGATCATTAAACAATGAAATTGAGGAGAGGCTTGTCCAGCTGTTGGAATGTTGAAATCTATGTGGAATAATAATGCTGTATAGTTTTGGCCATCATCGTCATCATCATCTGGACTTCCTTTCTCACCCTAGGGCAGGGTGAGGAGTAGCAATGTCCGGACAGCCCAAATTTGTCCAATCCAATGGGCCCCGCTTCCATTCGCTCATCATTGAAGCACCCGAAATTCTGGTTCTATCGGATACACCAAAAACATTTACCACGTTCTGTAGCTTCACATAATCGTATCCGACAGAGTAAATTCAGACACTGCCATGTTAAAAAGGGGTGCCAAAATCCCTGATCACGCACTTCTCCTCACGACATTCATCCAGCCAGCTCGATCTCCTGTCAGTGTCCTAGCCCCACCGATTTCCAAACCTCTCTTCATTACACACTCATCCACCATTTCTCTCCACCTTCTCCTTGGCCTACCTCGCCTCCTCCCTCCTTCGAACTCGTTCAGATATACCTTTTCACCACTCTATTGTTATCCATTCCCTCCACATGCCCATACCATCTCAGTAGACTCTCTTTGATTCTGGTGTCCACCGACTTCCTCACTCCGCATCTTTCACGAATCACATTATTTTGTATCCTATCCACCCAGTGTACTCCACATACATTCCTCACCAGTCCCAGCTTCGCTGCTACTCATGACTTTTCATTTTCATGCCGCACCATAGTCTCACATCCATATGTTAAAGTTAGCACTAACACTCCTTCATGTTAGCCTGGCACAGCTGCAACACTCAAGCCTGTGTTTCTTATCAAGGCCTTCATTGCACCAGTTACTTTTCTTCCTTGTGTCACTTTACTTTCAACTTCTTTTGCACATTTTCCTCCCTTTTCTATCACTGTACCCAGGTCTTTGAACTCTCTCATTAATTCCAGTCTCACTCCATTCACTGTTACAACACACAGGGAGTCATCTTCTCAATAACCTTCACTTTACTCTTTTCTACATTTATTCTCAAGGAACAAAACTCTACACTAGCCTACCAAGTTCTTGTCCGGTACTTCCAAGCAGTACTGCATCATCAGCATACAACAAATTTGAGATATTCCATCCATCACCATTCATTTCCAACGCGATCCCTCTCTCCATTACTCGTGTTTTTACTTCTCTCATCACCCCATCCATAATTATATATATTAAACAACCATGGGGACATCACACAACCTTGTCGCACGCCCACACCGATCCTGAACCATTCACTTAGATGCTCATTAATTCTTACCCATACTTCACTACCATCATAAAAGCTCTTTACGGCACCTAGCAGCATACCCTCTACACCGTACATGTGCAAAACTTTTCACAATCCTTCTCCATCCACTTTGTCATATGCCTTTTCTAGATCCATGAATGCCATATACACCTTATGGTCCTTCTCACATGCCTTCTCTACTATCTGTCTCACTGCATATATTTGGTCCACACATCTTCTGCCACTCCTAAAGCCACCCTGTTTGTCATTCACTAGGTCTTCTGATATTTCTCATACTTTTTCTATAATAATTCTTCCATTACCTTCCCTACCACACTCAATAAACTTATGCCTCTATAATTCTTACACTCCCTTTGATCACCTTTATTTTTGTGCAGGGGTACAATCTCAGCCTTCTTCCACCCTGCAGGCAGTTTCACTCATCCATGCCTTCTTACATAAGTCCAACATGCACTTCATTCCACTCTCTCCACTACACTTAAGCATCTCTGCATACACCTCATCAACCCCGCTGCTTTCCCATTTTTCAGCTGCTTCACAGCACTCTTCACCTGTGCGAGTGTCACGTCTCTTGGTACTGCATTCTTTCTCTGCACACCCCCAAAACCAATCATGTTTACAGCCACCATGCTCTCTCTGTTCCCATTCATCATGCTTTTATAATATTTTTTCCATCTGGTCCTTACCTCATCTCCATGGGTTAATAATCTACCACCTACATCCTTCACACCATCACATTTCTTTCCTCTTTCACTTCTACATTTCTGCACCTTTTTCCAGAATAACTTTCTATTTTCAGAGTAGTTTGCATTCATTTTTCTTCTTAGATCCTCATTTAACTCCTTTTTCCTCTTCACTAGTCTCTTTACGTGCTTCTTGCTCTCAACAACTGAACCCCTGTTTTGTAACTACTTTAGCCACTTCTTCCTCTTTTCCTCCACCGCTCTCTTTACCTCCTCATCCCACCATGCCGTACCTTTCTTCTTTATTGTTACTCTTGCCACACCATGCACCACTTTAGCATCCCTGCATGCATTCCACAGGCTGTCCAGATCCATTTCATTCTGATTCAGTAATTCTAACTCCTCCTCTACTTTGATCCTGTAATCATCTGCCATTTCTTTGATCCTCAGCTTCTCAACTATCAGCCTTTCTCCCTGAATGCTCCTCTCTCTCCTGATCCACCTCACTCCTCTTAGCTTGATCTTGCATACCATAATCATTGTCACGAGTCGGCTAGTGACATTGGCTTTTGTGGGAAACCGCGAACTCTAGTGGAATCCCAGTTTATCGTTCAGTTAACCGCTCACTCGGTCGGGAGTGTTTTTCAGACAATTTTCCAGTGTGTCATAATTGATCGTCTTTGTGCAAGACATTAGCGCTTTCGCTAAGCGATTTATTTTGGGCATGTTTCCCTCATTCTAGCCAGTAATGCGGCCATAACACTTGCCTCTTTCCCACGAGTTAGTCAGTCAAGGTTTGAGCGCCACGGAAGTAGGCAGTGTGTGGCAGTGTCCTTCCTCAACGACACCCAGTTCCCACCGCCGCCGTATTCCCACCTACAGTAGTGTGATTGGCGAGAGGCTCAGCATGTGCAGTGTTCTTCCTCAGTAACGACACCCAGTCATCTATCTGCTTTGTCCACATTTCTGACCAGTATATTCTTTTCGTTTTCCTAGGTTTAAGAGTTTAGCTTTTGAGTGAGCGAGTGAGTGCAATCTCTTTATTTTGAATTCATTTTGAAATGTAACGTTAAATTTATTTCTTTGTAATCAATAAATTTAACAGTTCTTTTTTCTCGAGCTTAATGTAATGTAAACTCGTGTTTCATTTCTCCATACTAAGCTTATTTCCCTTATAGCTCCTAGCTTGCATAAACGCTTTGCTATTCATAACTGGTACTTAGGCCAGTCTTGTTGTATTAAGCTTAAAATCTGTTGTGCCATCTAGGAGTTAATGCATCAGCAAGAATCTCTTATTATTAATAGCATTAGTTATTGATTGTCAGGGGTGAAGTCTCTTTTTCCAGAGGCCAACAGTACTAATAAACAGCATTTGTGAGTAATTAGTCTCTGCTGTGTACTGTTGAGAAAGTTTATAAATTCTCGTTCTGAGAGAATCGGCGAAGCAAGCCAGCATAAAGTAATCATTGCTTGATTTTTAGCAAGACAATTCATTGTCCTGTTCTCATTATTATTTAAAAATCATCCTTTAAATATTGCATATATTAAAAAAAAAAAAAAAAAGTGACAATCATATGATCTGACAGACCTCAACATCGTCCTCTCATGGCCCTTGTATCAGCAACCATTCCCATCATTGACCTCTCTACGAGCATGTAATCAATCAGGCTTCTTTCAACACGATTCCCGTTCGCTCTATACCATGTATATTTATATGCATCTCTGTGTTGGAAATACGAGTTCCAAATGCACAACCTCCTCTCTTGACACATATCCTTGAGTCTCTTCCCATTATCATTTTCTCCTGGTACTCCATAACATCCCATTATGTCATCCTCAAGACCAGTGCCTACTCTTCCATTCATGTCCCCCATTACAATCACTTCATAGCTCCTGCACATTTCTTCCACTACTTCACCCAGCTCATCCCAAAACCTGTCTTTCTTTCACTCTTGTCCTCACATGGTGCATATGCTACAATTACTGCCGCTTTCACCTCAAACTTGAGCTTGATATACATACACCTCGAGCTGAAACGTTGTAGTCTCTCATTCCACTTTGCCACACCTCATTCATCAACAAAGCAACTCCTTCCTTGCATCTTCCTCGCCCATTCATTCCTGATCTTACACATTTCACACGCTCCCACTCCTCCATGTCGCACCCTGTCATCTTTGTTTCACACAATGCCATCACAGCATATCTCGCACTCTTGAACACATTCACCACTTCCACCCTCTTGCTCTCCTCATTCACACTTCTCACATTCCACATGGCCACGCGAATCTGCTCATTTGGTTGGGGCCCTGGGCAGGTATTGGGCCCTCTGAGGCTCTCTGAAACGGCTGCCATGATTAAATGATTTTGACAGGGGAATCTGGGGGACACTCAACCCTGCCAGAAACCCCGGTTACAGGGTTACCACCCAGCATAGTAAATGGTTTCCTGGGTACAGGAAACCATTTGGCTTGTCTCTCAGTGTAGAGATCATATGGCACCTCAACATGATTGAGTGGAGGATGGGCACTTTCGGAACATACTAAAATAAAAATTTGCAAGTCCATGGTTAAACCAGTTTTAATTTATGGGTATGAGTCATGATACAGTACAGTTGCAACAGATCAGAAAGATTTAGAATTTGAGAATAAAATACTGAGAAGGATTCTTGGGGTAAAGGGGCAGGACAGAGTAACAAATGAAAGAGAAAGGGATATTACGAGAGTAGAACCAGTTGATGAAGATGTGAGACTGTCTTGCTGAAAATGGCTGGGGCACATATTTAGAAAAGAAGGCAGTTTAATATAGGGTGTACTAGAGTGGACTGCTAGAGGACGAAGAGGCATTCGTAGGCAGAGGGAAACCTGGTTGAGGACAATGAAAAGAGAAGCAAGGGAGGAGAGGTGGTGTGACTTGAAGGAGATGGCAAGAGATAGGTATTGGCGGAAAGAGTTCACCAAGGTCCTATGCATCCCATGGGGTGCCGTAGTAAATGAATGATTGGTTGCTTTATTGATAGATAAAGTTTATACAAACTAAGTGGCCATTATAAACCAAAACAGAAAAAATGGCTTTTTTCCATGACTAGAAGAAATGCGTTACTTCGAATGTTACCAGTGCACCAACCTAAGTGAACTAATCTCAGTCCTTATGTTACATATCCTATGTTAACTCTTCTGTACTTAGTGTAATGTAAAATCAAGAAAATCAGTGACGGTTTGAAAAGGCCAAACTAGTTACCTTCTTGCAGGAGAACGCGCACACATTTGAAGGTGTTGGCATCTAGGCTGCTTCGGTCTTGTTTGTGATCCGGAAAGCAGAAAGGCAGAAGCAGCATCGCTAAGCACACGGCCAACAGTGTTATTAATAAAGTTGCCCAAACCGCTGGTGCAAGAGGCAGTACAAAACCCCATGGGTCCGCCTCAGGACGACCACGAGCAGCAAGAACATGGTACCCACCCATGAAAATATACACAGAGTATTCCATCCACTGACTTCTGGTGAGATCCAGGAAAAATGGTCCAGGAGTGAACTCCACTTCCTGAAATGTTTTGTTGAGATAAAAACTCGTATATCCAAGGACAATAGAATATCTTCCAGGATGTGCCCTTATAACTAATCTCTACCTCCTCTTAACCCTCTCTTTGGTGCAACTTTACATCACCAATGCCATACCCTTCACATGAAGATAATACTTATACAAATACCAAATACCAGATAAACAGCTTTCAGTTCACAATGTTATGTAGGACAGAAGTAGCCAATATCAGCATTCTTTTGAATGTGATATGGTTTAGGAAGTATAACAGTTTGATTGAGTAGGCTGGAGTTTTGCCTGCAAATGCGTTGTACTGCAGTTAAGATAGGAATGGACAAAATAATAGACTAACTTCAACTACGATGGTCTAGTAGATTACCAACAATAAATTCATTTGTGTAAATGAGTGTGGCAGTTGCTACCATGATGAAACCCAGGGAAAGAGCATCGAGCAACAACTCTGCCAGTCTAGACAACTAAGAGGTGACGGAGAACTAAGACAAAAATTTGTCAATTGTTTTATAGATTATCCTGGCTGGTAGAAACCAGCATGACTGGGTCTGAACGTAAGCCTACAGTTTCTTAAAATTATGGATGGAACAGTACTTTGAAAAAGCACTCAACTCAAACCTGACCCATCTTTTGAGACTTATTCAGTTTCGGAAATACAAAGTTTATAAAGTTGAAAAGATGTAGTAATTCACCTCACGTGTGATGAGTCCCAGCATGCCAGACCAGGTCCCATCACTCTTCTGCAGGCCCCAGCTTTTGTCTGCGGATCTCAGGTATGAGTACCTGTAAGAGAATTTTAATTTACCTTTATATCTTCGTTGCATACTTTCGTTAAATCGTAATAAGGTAACACTGAAAATGGATCAAGATTTCAGAACATATCCTTTGCAATTTCTTCAAACACTACCTATTTAGGTGTCTTCTTGTGTCTTAGGGAAGTAAACTATTTTCACCGAAAATTGATATTAATAGCATAACAGAATGTTTACCTGAGAATTGCAACATAATTCGATATGGAAGAGGAGCTATGAAGTCTTTTTACATCCAAGAAAACAGCTTTATATATAAGTATATATGAATGTGTGCAACCAATAGCTCACGTAAAATTCATAGCCGTGGACAGAATTTCCATGATATACCCTGCTGCACCCGTAAAACCAAGCCGCTTGCCGCCAGGTTTCGTTGGGTCGTCAACCATGACCGCCGACTGCGAGGGGAACTCCTCAGCTGTCACCATCACATGGGGTCGGTGGGGGAACCTGCAGCAATAGGTTGTAGTTTGATGCGGCCATGGACTAACTTCAAAGAAATTAGGACATACCTTCCAAAAACTAAGCACCAACTAATCAAACTGGTACAGTGAAAAGGTCAGTTGTGTTGCATACTGTGTTTTAGCGTTCCATTTATCTAAGATACATTATAGATGCAATGTTTTGCAATATACCAGCTGACTGCATCCACACTTGCGTCATGTGAAATATGGTAAACACCACTGTATTTTGAGGAAAGACAATAATATTGTGTGAATGTTTATCATAGTATGATAAAAACATTCACGTATTATTGTAAGGGTCGTCGAGAGTTACAGACAAAAAGATCTTACCGTAAAAATTTGTTGGGAAAAAAATTTGGTGGGTAGACTAGACTTAGATTTTGGTCAGTAGTCCACGATGCAACCTGTAATGGCAGAGTTTCTAGATCAGTGAAGGGTAGCCATGTCAGCACTCTGGTCCTGTTGAAGAAAAATAAATATGTAAACAATAAACAAATAGGTTAAAAAAAAAAAAAAAATGAAGCCATTGTATTAAAGTGAGATATATCTCCTTTTGAGAATGTTACAGTACATAGAAAACATTCACTACCTGAGGACTGGTGATGCATCGTCAACAAGAGCGAGTAGAGCGTTGGTGCGTGACAGAGTCTTGTGAAGATGGTGGAGGGTTTGGAGGCGATGATGAGAGAGGTGAGTGAAGGCAAGCAACCTCACTGTGTGCAACGACAGGAGGTGGTTCTTGAAGGAGAACTCAGTGAAGGTGGAGAGGAAGGTTGGGTCCTCGCTCACCATCACCACCGTCACCCACCACGACACTTCGCGAAGCTAATGGCTCAAAAAAAAAAAAAAGTTCCAGCTTAAAGTTCAGTGCTTAAGTTTAACGAGGTATGTTTTAAGCTATTTTTCCCACTACGCATGTATTTTTTCTTTTTTTTTTAGTTTTATGCTGTGTCCCTTTTGTTGATAAGGGCTAAGCCTAAGGCGTTGCCCCTGGGTAGAGGACTTTGGTTTTTGGAGCGTGTAGCAATTTATGACCACATGCCCTCGCTGATGGTTAACAGTGATCCTTCGGTGGACTCAAACCTCCGACCCTTCGGTCAGAGAGCTCTAAGCCACTGAGCCACGGCTGCTACAACCAGCTAGGCGACAGGAGACCTCTACCTCTTCCATCATGGCAGCTTACCAGGGCGCAACGTGAACTCACGATTCTTCGGTCTGGAGTCAAATGCTCTACCACTGAGCCGCCATAATAATAATAATAATAATAACAATGATAATTTATTATACATGTCCTTAGTCTACCACTCAAAGCTATTTTATCAACCTTGACATGCTATAGTGACTTACCCATTGAGCACTGGCGATAGCCTTAGAGAGCTTTTCACGGGTCATATTGGTATTTTGTTCATCATTCGTCACCACAAACACTCCGACTCCCCATGGAGCTGGTAAGTTTGTTAGATCCTGAAATGGAAAGCTTGGTGATGTTCTGCACCCATTTTATATAATTGACTCAGTGAAAGTACAGCATGTAACAATGAATGGATCTTACATTTCATTAACATGCATTGGTAAGGATATTTTTGCAGGTTCCTATCCTGGAAGACATCCTCCTCAACAACCGAATTTATGTAACTCGTAGTTTTCCAGTTCCATGTCAGCACTTCCATATATCTGCCACATTCACCTACCAAGATGAGTTGAGATTCAGTTTCTTCTCAGGGTCTGTGCACGATATATCTTAAGGACGTATCTTTTTTTTTTCTTTTAATGTATATTCTAATATAACTTCCTTAATGCAATTTAGGAATGCCCAAGTTTTGCTTTATGCTAACACTGACGCACTTGCATCACTGAGTATGCCCATGGAGAGTCATCTGTCACCAGGATGACGGAGGAGCGGGAACACTGCTCTGCGGCCAACATGACATCCAGTGCTCGGCGACTCTCCAGCGATCCTCGAGTTCTTTCTGCAAATACAGAGATGAATGTATAGTAAGGAGAGATTTAGGGCATTCCGTATAAGTAGCTAGTGTCTGTGTTTAGTTGGTATTATTAACTTACCTTGAATATGAAAATGGTTGCCATTTGCTAGAAATAGTTGTTTGATTATAGACATAGTGATGCAACGAAATGCACCTGCTGCCTAAGAAAATTTTGAGGAATATACGACAAGCCCTTCCTATACCGAATCTGTTTGAGGAAAGACTGATCCGATAAAGTCGATAGTCCAGTAGGTCCGATGGTCCCCCTCTGAGGTGGGATTTCAAGCACACAACGGAAAATTAATGAGTGAAATACCGTAATCTAGTACTAATATTATAGTATACCCATTTTCCACTTACTTGGCCCATAATTTTACACTCTTGTCATAGCACTTCCTCATGACTAGCCCAAGGGGTGGAAAAAAACGCCACCAGCGATGGTAACCATGTCACCCTGCCTGAGGGAAAAGATTTGGTGTGAGTGGGTAGGCCTGCGTCATATGCCCATATCGCCCATGTAACGAAGAGTATACTTTAAAGACTAAAAATTGTCCAGTCCGTCCTGAGTTGTCCGAAAGTTCGGCATGGTTTTTCCATTTACTGGATGGTATCCAGTACGTATGACCATTTGTCCGGGTACCTCAAAGTGTTTGTTCAATCCGGCATCTGGTCTAATAGGGTATGGCAAAAGCAATGGTTTACCACATCTTTGCAGTATGTAGAATGATCTAGACTTGTATCTTCACACCACATAACATTCTCTTTTTTCCGCTGAAATACTGTGCAGCAGAAAATTAAAAGAACAACACATACCAAAACTTGTTGTGGTTGGGATATGTATTTTATGTTTGATTAGGCATTAAATTATATGTAATTAGGTAGCTTCGGTATGGAATAGCAAATGTCACAAAACGGTATTGCCTGACCCTTCGCATAACTCTCTTATGTTGAAACTCTCCTTACCATTCATTTTTGTCACACAGCTGAAGACTTATTTTTCTTAATGGAGCAGAGGTCCCAGGTTTGTGTATATTAGGTGACTTACATGGATTCCAAATATGACTAGAATTTTGATGAATCACATGGAGGTAAGAAAAGATCAAAATAAAAGGATTATAATCGTCGATTCCCTTTAGGGTCAACTTGCCTGAGGTATGAGGCAGGTGGGCGTGTACTAGAAGGCACTTAACTCCCAGAGTAAGCCACAATCTCCCAGCAGCAGCCGCCATCACACCACCACAAACTTCTGGTGAAGAATTACTGTGTGTAAATGGTGGTCCATTTTTTTTTTTTTTCCGTTACTACATGTTAAGGATTTTTAAAATGTAAAACAGGCAGGTATTAATAAGATACCTATGGTGTACTAACTTGTGTAGTCTTTCTTACAAGTGGGACAAAAAACTCATAAAGTCACCATATTTTTACTGGTTATTTTATGTGTTAAGGGGATGTAAAGAAATTACATGCCTCATCTGCAGCTAATATTTTCACTGAAATTATGCTTATTTCGTCAGCGACTCGCATGGAATCATAATAAAATATATACACCACAGACTTTTCAAACATGACCCCAGTATTATGGCTTTATGTTTAACAGTTACTTCCTGAAGGCAAGAAATGTTCATTTTCACCTAACCTTAAAACAATGCGTAAAAAATCTGGCAATTGTTTTCTCAACAATCTTGGTGCAAGGCCATGATGTGGGAACATTTTAAGCTTGTCTTCTATAAATGGGTAAGACCTAGTGCCAGTGTCTCTATCAGGTGCTTAGATAATAAGTGATAAGAGTTTTGGATTAATAGCCAGTCCCATACTACTCCTTCGGAATGTTGGGAACCAAGGCTAAGCTAACGAAGTCCATCACACATTCAGGCTACCCTTCCTAGCGATATACTTAAAAAATCCTAGTTACATTTTGACGACTGATACGTTTTATTCCGGTAGGGTCTTTATTGCAACTGGGGATTCTGACCACTATAACACCAGGCGTGAAGTGATATGAATGTAGCATGTTTGGCTGCATGAATATTTTGTAAGATGTATTTGTTAAGCCTGTCTAGCTCCTGCCAAACCATTTCTATCTTGGTGTAAGATAATCTATATGGTAAGAGCGAGGAAAAGGGTATTTTGATGTGATGCTATAGTTGAATGAAAGTCACATTAGAGTCTCTTTAGTATTTATTCTAATCAGCAAAACGAAACTGAAATATTTGTCTAAAGCTTGGCAAGTCAAAATTAACATCGAAAATAACAACCATGGCAAATGAAAAAAACTATAAAGGGTGCACTGCTTTCTTAACAAAACATAATATTTAAGGACGCGTCCTTGCAAGAAATCGAAAACATAAATTTTCAGGACAGTAAGCTGGTTAGATAAAAGGTGATGCACTGTCTTACAAACACTTCGAACCAGTGGTATACAAATGTGACTAATTTTTCCAAAAAAAAAAAAAAAAAAAAAAAATATATATATATATATATATATATATATATATATATATATATATATATATATATATATATATATATATATATTGAATTTTCTAATTCACAAGATAAATGGTTAATCTTGTTAAATTTTCTAAGACTGAACGAGCACATTCAAATCAACTGAAAAACAAATCAGCTCTTTAGTAACGAAAGCTAAAGTTACTAGAATTTAAATATTGATACCGTTCTCTTGTTTTCTACTTGAGCGTTCTTAACGTGAATTGATACCGTTCTCTTGTTTTCTGCTTGAGTGTTCTTACCGAGGATACATAATTTTCTACAAAGTATAGTGAGGAACTACGTTTTCTACCTAGTATTGCTCTCTTGCATAATGAGGTCCAGAGTGGGGTAACAGCCTGTCTGATTTACTTCCGCTGGCAAGAGTATTTCAAACCTTTAGCACTTTGCAGAGTTAACTATGGGTAGGAACAATTTCTCTACCAAAGCGTGCGTCATATCGGAAATGTGGTAAGCTCAGTAATAACGAAGATTAGGGTATTCATTGCATCCACAGTTATACTGAAACCCTGTATGTACTGCTCTGCAATTCATATCAAACACACGTAACTCATCAGGGTGGAGTGCAATAGGACGATACGTTTTGATACGGTTATGAATGGTTTTGAAGTGACCTTCCTTTCTAGGTCTGCCTGTGCGATGCCTGTTCTCAACGTGTCCCTCGTGCTTCCACCGATTGAGCCACCTGCAGACAGTGGTGACGCTGGACCCAGTTAACCTAGCTATGGCACGAGCTGACAGGCCCCCCACCCACATCCAGATAAAGCTGCAGCGTTCTGTCAGGGAGGTTGATCGGGATGACCGCTGTACTCCCATATTCTGAAAATTGTTCCAACAAAATATAGACCCTTTCTACACCGATGACCATATTGATATATCATAGAGTTATAAAGTATATTGTTAAAATGGCCTTCATATAAAATCCAATGTTACCGTTGAAGGACTTCCATAATTGCACTTCAGACCGAATCGCCGTGTCTAGTGCGGTATGCAAAATACTACAGTTTGAGTGTTAAAGGAAGGGAAGAAGGCATGTGATGTTAAATATTAGGTTAGAACTTTTTATAATACGACGAATTTATAAACGTATTCCAACCAACAGCCAAACTATGAAGTCATCCGAATTCACTAGTTTTCCAGTCAGTTGTATAATGGCATCAGGATACAGCCGACTTGAATTTCGGATGGCAGCTGGTAGCAACCTCTAGTTTCAGTCTCCCCTACGATAGGGCACAATTTCTTAACGTATGGGGCATATTCCTGCTATGTTGTAAAATGCCCCCCCCCCCATCCTTTCTTCTTACACATTCTTTTGACACCACAGTCTAAGTTTCTGAAAAATCATTAAAGAAAGAGATGAATGATTTAAGTTTCCTTAAATATTATTTCTTGTGTATGAAGTTTCTCATTATTATACGAGGTTTCGTAACTATTATGGTACGGAATGTTTTCCCCAGTAATTGGTTGATAATAATTTAATTATGGGAACTGACCTTTATCGATAGTGGAATATGTAATGACTTCTTTTTGTTCTCTTTAATGCACCGCACGTAATGAACTTCTTTAATGGCTGGTTTCCATTTGTTATAGGACTAGATTATTTGTCAGTCTCTAAATTAAGCAAAAATCAGTTATCTTTGGGAACTGGAAAGAACAACTGTGAATCATTCATCCCATAATGATAATAAACGATCTCATTCGGAAAAGTAAGCTACACAGTAGTGTAAATGCGACAGAGATTACTAACACCGACCTATTGCCTATGGTTAATCAACACTGGGCCACATAACTCACGGTAAGGGAGTCGGGGTGCAGGTGAGACTGGAATGGGACCAACAGCGCAAGCAGCAGCTGAGCTCTGACTGAAGACTGGTCTTTGCAGCCCTTTTATGGCCAGCGAACATCTCCCCCTCCCCTCTCACCACACCAGACAGTTAATACCTCTCCCTCCCCTCTCACAACACCTGCCAGTTAATACCTCCCCCTCTCATCTTACCACACCAGCCAGCGACCACCTTCCCTCCTACCACTTCGTGACTTTAATATGCACAGCTGCATAAAAAAAAAAATAAATAAATAAATAAAAGTATTGATGAGTCTATAATGCAGACTAAGATAAATAATACTCTGCTTACAATACCTCTACGGATATTAACAACCAGTTTTTGTTCATATTTCAATAGAAGACTTTGAGGCACCAATGTTTCCAGACGAGAAGTGGCTCATAATTTCCAGTATACGGTAACGGTACTTCACAGTGTATTAAAACCTAATCCCTGGCAGTGAGTGTGGAGGACATTTTTAACTACATCAGAGGAATAAGTAACAAAATTCATTATCCAGTGCTTCTCTAACGCAATAGTATCCTTCGGCTACAAAGGTTACCTCCAGAAACTTCACCTCTGCAGTTTAGTTCCAATCGTGCCTAACAGATTTAAAGAAGTTCTTTAAAAGTTAAATGGCAGTTCTCTTTCTTTGCCCAGATGATAAAAATTGGAGTAGCCAAAAAATTAGGAAGTGTGTTAAATAATTTCCCACCATATACTCGATACTGAGGAACAGTGAATACTTTATTAAGCCTAGAAAAATACGTAGGGACAAAAAAACTGACCTACGGTTTAATTTAATTTATTACTCTCTATCTATCCATCTATTGCCAGACCTCTTGATCCCGTAAGGGGTGGTCACAAACAAATCGCCTCCATGTCACCCTGTCCCCCGTCATTTCAATCCCCTGCTCCCAGTTCACACACCCTTCTCTCGTATACCTCTCCACTCCATCCCTCCATCTCATCCTCGGCCTCCCCCTCCCTCTCCCCCCCCTCCACCTCACTCATATACACTCTCCTCGTCAGTATCTCACTCTCCATCCTCTCCACATGGCCAAACCATCTCAGTGTGTTTTTCCTAACGGTTCCTGTCACAACCACATCCACACCACAACATT
This sequence comes from Coenobita brevimanus, assembly GCF_032717465.1. Taxonomy (NCBI): domain Eukaryota; kingdom Metazoa; phylum Arthropoda; class Malacostraca; order Decapoda; family Coenobitidae; genus Coenobita; species Coenobita brevimanus. Next base: position 8,362,098 of record NC_136969.1, read on the forward strand.
GTCTCATTTGTCAGTCTGTCTCTCCAAGTGACTCAACATGCTCCTCTCAAATAACCCATTTCCATTTCTCTCACCCTAGACTTCTGTCCCTCCAACACGGCCCAAGCTTCACTTCCATAAGTTAGAGTTGGTATCATAATACTGTCATGCAGTAACTTTTTCACTTCCATGCTCACTTCCCTGTTTCTTATCACTGCTCTCAAGGAACTAGCAACCTTTTTTCCTTGTTGTACCATTTCAAGCACTTCACCCTCTAAACTTCCATCCTTAATCATCGCACTACTCAAGTACTTAAATGCACTCACAGTTTCCATTTCCTCATCATCCAACCTAACTGTACATTCACTGACTTCACTGCTCTCGAAGACCATAACCTTAATCTTCCCTACATTCACCTTAGATTCCGTTTCTTACACACTCTCCTAAACTCATCCACCAAACCTTGCAGCTCCCCTTCATCTTCACTTAACAACACAGTATCATCTGCAAACTGTAGTACAGGGAGTTTCCAAACATTGCCCTCTCTCAGTAGGGCCGTTCCAACATCCACTGCACTACCTTGTAGCTCTTTTATAACCCCATCCACAAACAGATTGAACATCCATATACAGATTTTTTTACTTAGATCGTCATATAATGCTCTGAAACAAAGACATTATAATGATCAAGTGCAATGTTCTGATTTTCATAAGGAGTGTGAGATTAATCACTCGTGGGTGTTGTTGACACCCTTGCCCTGACAGCCACGTTCTCTACCAACAACATCACCAAACCCAGTGCGAACCCATATCCCAGCAAGGAAAGCATACCCTGAAAAACAATACATGGTGGTAAGATTAGCTGTCTATTTTTTTGAAGACTGCTTCGTCACCATCAGATTTATAGTACTACAGAATAGTTAGCACCCGACTATCAGACTTCATACTTAGCTTGCTTCCTCCTATCAGGTTTTTGACGCGTACTTCGATTAGAATTCCCTTCACAGTATTCCTCTTCATCTCAATGCTGTTTTAGAAAAAATGAGAGATGATGGCTGCTGGAAATGCACCAGGTGTCAAAAGCCATGGAAGAATTTCAAAGCTGCAAGGCTTGTCTAGAAAAGTGGTTGCTATGATTTTCTTGTTAGAGGTTGAAGATTGTAGGAAGGCTATGATCAAATGATTGTCCAGAGTTGCGACTAACAATGCAAAGCCTTCAATAGTTAAGCCAATATGTGATACAAAGAGCGAATTACCACATTTGGTACATTAATTGATGGTATTGGTTAACATAATTACCCACCTATAGATTTGTTAGAGATAAGGCTGTGTTGACAGTGATGACCATGGTTGGGGTATTGCATGATGTGGCGTTGGGGGTTCCAGAGATAACCCATCTGTCATACAGGCCAGATTTCATGTGCACTGCCGCCCTGGACAGAGAAGAGAGGTTTGCAGGAGAGGCAGAAGTTTAGTAGACTATTACTCTCCAGAATCAAAGAGGACCTCCTCGAGGCTCTGGTAGGGGTGGTCGATGTGTCTGATGGCCAGGAAGTACATGAGATTGCCTGCGTAGCTCTTGGTCTTCACTACCATCATTGTCATCCACACCCCTATCACTACACACTCCCACCACAACCAAACAGTAGTAATTTTTATATCTGTGTTGAGGAATTTAACAATAATGCAATTTAAAAGCTTCAAATAGTACAATACAACCAGCAAACCTTTATGAAATTAATTTTGTGATACTGCTAAGAGTAACAGTCAACTTACCAGTATGTCTGTCTATCTATTTATCTATTGCCAGACGCCATAATCCCGTAAGGGGTGTCCATTTGACTTTGAGTTATTTGTTTTACGGGGAGGGGCACTAACCCCCCACCGACCCACTTGCTGACAGTTAGGGTGCACGTATCGTTTGGTTATATGGTTACCACCCAGCGTTATAAATGGCTTTTTGGCTTACAGGAAACCATTTGGCTTGTCACTCAATGTAAAGCCACCTGTTTAGGAAAAAAAAAACACTAAGAAGTGACAGAAGAGATGGGAGACAACACTGAACTAAATGACGAGGAGGATATGGGGCCGCCAAGGTTTGACAACGTCAGCGAGGTGAAAGCTGCTAATTTATATGCTGTGAAATGATTGGCAGGAAATCTAGACAATACATAATAAATTAGGTAGTTCCAGGCGAAAGTAAATATCACTTAGGCTTCTCCCTTCCTTTCTTATATATATTTTTATTATGAGAACAGGTCATACAGCATATTTCAAGGAGAAATAAACAGGGAAAATTAGCGAACGAGTGCACGTGGGGTGTTGCCAGGTGATAATTAGCCAATTCCTTTTTGTATATATACTATTTTGTATAAGAAAAAGGCATAGGGCTCATTCCAATGGATGGAATGAGTGGAAAAATCTGGGCAAGATTTTTGCCTAGCGCGGCGCAGCTGAGGCAGGCGGGAGGAGAGGGTAATGGAGGGGAGGTAGGGAGGGGAGTCAAGAACGGGTAGAAATGGCTAAATTGTAAACAATGGATGGGAGTAGAGATGACAATAGCAGCATTGACTATTGTTAGACACTGGCAGTACTGACAGATGATACAAGCAACCACATGAAAGGTGGGGCGAATTTAAAATAACACAGAATCGCAAAAGTGACGCCCTGTTGTATGATCCATTGCACCCGAGCATCACGAAAGTGATGCCCCTCAATTAAGGGGTTAACAAGAAAGTCACCCCACAAAGAGTGGTGACCATTAAGTCCCCCAAGAGAAGAAAGGGCATAGGTAACTGACCATGCAGGTTCTTAAGTTCCACCCTACCGACTGCTATGTTGGGTGGTAAATACTGTATACTGAACAAACTGCATACCAACTGTGGGCATACAACTGCACAGTAACACACTGGAGGTCAGACTGGAGGTGGACTGGCTGATGAGGGATGTCAGCCCTCACCCAAACAGCACCACCTCCAACAGGACGCTGGCTTGGCATTGAGTAAACATTGTATCTAGGTTGTGCATGAGGAGTGGTAAATCCTAGAACAGTTTCCTGGAGACAAATGCATCAAGGGAAATAAGTCAGGAGGGTCCACAGCCCTCGATAATTCCATTGTAATATACTGGCTGAGAATGCCACAGTACCCACAGTGAAGGAAGAATCAGGTTGAGAGGCGAGACATCCTTACCCCCAACAAGCAACCAGATTTAGGTTGCTGCTTAGAACTGCCCTTAGAAAAGGACTGCCTGGCACCATTATGGTGTACAGTGTGTTGCTCAGCTGAAGATAACCTGGAGGAAGAAGAAGATGGCCGGACAATGGTCCTCTTCTGTGGTGGGGCAAGAGATGGTTTGGCAGGGGGACTGCAAGCTGCCTTAGCCGGAATAGAGCACGCAGTACCACCACGAGAAGGAGCACGATCAGTAGCGCATGCCACAGTACTGGAGCCCTGAGAGGGAAAGGCCTCATGCAGCTGAGCAGGCACATCAACGACCTGAGTACCATCACTGTCTGGTGTTAGCTGGGTCGTCAGGGAGACACCATCCTCAGCCTGCACTCACCTCGACCCCTGAGCATTCCAAGTAGGAGGATTAGTCGGTCCTCTGCAGAGATCTTTAGTAGCAGTGCTTCAATCTCTGAGCACTCTGAGGAGCCACGGCAATGCTTGCCATACACAGAAGGAACATTGGGAGTTTTGGATATGTCAAAGCAAGGAGTAGCATCGATTCGGGTGTTTGCCACAGAAGGAACTGGAGGAACTGGGATGCGGGAGGCACTCCCCGATGCTGGAAGCACCACCCAAGAGGGGACACCCCCAGAGACAGAAGGCATCTCCCCAAAAGAAGAACGGCTGGTTCCAGGCTGCACTCCCTCAGTGGAACCTCCTGCTAGAGAAGGCCGGGAAGTAGAACCCCGAGAATTTGATGGGGCACTGTGTGATAGCATGGGTACCTGCTGGGTAGCTTCAGGGTGAGACAAGGCAGCAGGAAAGGTAACCCCAGGGTAAATGAACCTCTCCCTTACCCTGGCCTTTGCCTCAGAGAGGGAAATTTTCTCATTCGTTTGGACAGAAATAATCTCATATTCAAGCTTGCATACACCGCAATCCCTTGAGGTGGCCGCATGCACTCCTCCACAGTTCAAACATTCAGAGGGTTGAGAACAATCAACCATACTATGAGAAACAGCACCCCAATTTCCACAGACCTCAGGAAGGCCAGATGCTTCCTGCCTGCAAGAATGGCGAACATGACCAAACCTTTGACAATAATAGCACTTTCTAGCTCAGAGAACATAAGGTTTAACCTTAAGCCTCCACCAAGCAGCAGTGACAACTTACGCAAAGTAAGGCAATCAAACATCAAGAAAAGAGTGGGAATGGGTGTTAAAACCCCATCAACTTTCTTCATAATTCTCTGAACTGCTACAACTCCCTGAGGAGACAGCCCCTCCAAGAGGGAAGAATCAGAATAACAAGACCAAATCACAAGAATACACAACCCCACGGGACTGATTTAGGACCAAATGACGAATGATACAGGATAACCGGCAACCATAGTAAGGGACTGGGTGCGTGAACTCTCCTCTTAGTTCCAGGCTTCTAGCAACAGAGAACCATCGCCCTGCAAGGAGACCTTGGGGGTAAATCCACAAGCCGTAACTAGACCACTGTGTATCAGAAAACAGTTCAGGTTTCAGAAGGAAGTACCATCATCCGTTTTGAGTACTATGTATTTTGTAAAAGAACGTTTCACAAAGACATCAGGTAACAGCCAGATAGAAGGGACATCTGGATTCGGAGTTCTAGCAGATGACCTGGAGGGTACAGGGTCGTCAGCCACAGAGTGATCATGTGATGCCGACTCGTGCGGCTAATCACCGACCACATGAGTGGTTGAAGAAGTGTTTAATGTATCCATATGTACATTAGTGAGAGAGAAAATGGCACCAGGTGCCAAGGAAAACCGCCTACCAGGGAGTAAAGGGTCTGAGCGCAGTCTGATGGGAGCGCGGTACCTCATCCCCAGAGAGTGGCCCAAAAAGAACACCTTGTGATGTGAAATTGCACTCCCACTGGTGTAAAGACCCCCTTCCCCAACACCCCTCAGCCCAGACACCCAACCAACCAACTCAGGACAGCACCAAGGTGACCCCTCTGGATGGCAGCATCGATGACTCATACACATAGCCCATGTTTCAGGCAGCGCATAGTCAGACACCTCACCCACAACCCTACCTGCATGGGAGACCCAGCTAGATGATGTTACATCCATGGGCAGGCTTGTGGGATAACAGGGGCATGCAAATCCCCCCACCACGACAAGGTGGCTGCCCCCGGGGGTTCTTTGCAGGTGATGGTGTTATGTGAATATATGTGCGCGTAAGTGTATGTGAGGTGGTCGCTCGCAAGAAACTGGGGTTACCTGCTTGTAGCATGACCCGAATTCAGTGAAACATTTTTGTCACTCGCCTGACCCAGGCCAGTGTTTGGTCAGGAAGGCAGAAAGCCAGAACCATCATCACAACCAGCACTGCCAGCAGCAGCGTCAGCACAGTCACCCATACCAGTGGTGACAGTGGCAGCAGGAACCCCATGGGACCACCTCAGGGCAATCACGGGCAGCCAGAACTTTATATCCACCCATGTTAATGTATGAGAAGTCTCTCACCATGCTGTGAATGTAACTCATGAAATTTGGGCCTGGAGCCATCTCAGCTTTCTGAGAGGATGGATAGAATTAAACGATCAGGCTTGTCTCTTCTGATCTGGTACGCATGACATTTCTCAGGATCCACTCAGTAGGTCTTTGCTCAGTATGTTATCCTCTTTTCTAGCTGCATATCCAATTCAGTTCCCCTTGTTTGTTTGTTTGTTTTTATCACTTGTACCATATCTTTCACTTTATTCTATTCTCTTGCATATGTTGCCTTCATCCTGTCTAATGCTAACAATAATCTTCCCAAACCACTTTGTATATTTCCAATAGGTCACTGCTGGGAATATGTGCAATGGTTATAATTCCGCAATTCAAGTATATTGTTAATATTACGAGTTTCCTTTGTTCAATAAATCTTGCTACCCTTTAGTTATATCTAGCAATGACTGGGTAACTTTAACATTTGACCTGCATAATTGTTCTCGTCGAATTCATAAGAAATGCAACCTCATTTCCAGTTAACTTTCCCATGTTATAGTTTCATCACTCTTTCAACCCACTTTGCGACTCGCCTCGTTGAGGACACCAAGCATCATTTGCAAATCTTCTTTCATTTCTGAGGGAAACAGTGTCATCTACAAATTCTCCATCTCCAAATTGCATGTCTCTCTCCTATCACAAGGAAAAATCAGCGTGGCAAACTTCATTGGTTAAATTATGAAAACTGAAGACTGTTAGGAACCAGTCTCCTGTTGATGTGTGGTATATGGATTGTAGGACCACAGAAATGACCTTCCAAATATATATTAAAACGTTTTTGAACAACTGGATCTATAATTTTTTGTTCTACCTTTTACACGTTTAGCCTTTTTATTCTAAGTTCAAAATACTTGTAATATTCTAAAGAATCCATATTGGCCCGCCTCACCTCCTCTACAATGAGGCCCATCATGCCATTCCAAGTCCTGTCACTCGGCCTCACACCCCAGCTCCGGTCAGCGGGCCTCATGAACGAGTACCGGCACATCAGAAGTGAGACAGAACTGAATGGCTGATGAAAACAGGCTTGGCTAAGTTCATTACCATCAAGTAGCAATAATTCTGCTAAAAACATGACAAAATATTGAATACAAACAAATAAAGAAATCCCACATCCTTGAACGATATCGTTGGTTAAAGAAATCGGCTTTAACACATGAGAATTTATCGATATTCATCACTCCGTCATAACATATGCCGTCTCACAAAGCACAAAGGAATGACAGTAACATCAATCTACCACACGATATCCAGAGAGGCTATTTTCGCCTCAGACTTTTTTTTTTTTTTTTTCACTTACGTGAAGTTCATTTCGTTGGGCAGGTTCAGCATGATATTACTCGCTGGTCTTGTGTGGCTAAGGCACTGGCCCTCGGGAGCGCTTGGGTCGTCCACCATCACAGCCAGCTGGTACGGGATCTCACCCGCGGTTACCGGCAGAAGAGGACGGTGAGGGAACCTGGACGAGTATGTTCGTAAACGATCGTAATTCGTTTCTGTGATAAGTCCCCAGAGCAGTTTAATATTATTGATGGGTACATTTTCTGACTTTACCCTTCCTGGTATAATGGTGTACTGTCATTCTTCCTGATTTTTGATAATGTTACAGTACCAAGCTTCGGAGGGACTCTCCAAGCAAGGGATTAGATATAGTTCTTTATTTTTATTTCACTTCACTATATAAGGCATTCTTAGGATGATTAAGTCATCTGGTAGCAGCAAGTGAAAATTACAAAAGATGTTGCCGTACTGAAGAATTTAGTGACTACCATCAGTTTAAACACCCAATCAAAGGGAACAAGATTATGGTTGAATATCACACAAGCAATGCAAACTTACCTAAAGATTTTCACTGGGAAGAGGTGTGGTGGCGAGGTGAGAACCAAACCTTGCCAAGAGTCCACGTGGCGAACCGCAGGGGGAAGACATCTGGATCACTATATGGCAGCATTGAGTACACAGCCAGCCTGAAGGGAGAACTAATATTGGATATCCTGGCGTATGATTTCCCTTAAGCATAACGTCCAAAGGGTAAAAAGACTTGTATTGGGGTAGGGGGTAAAGAGGCAAATTATAAATTGACTAATGAAAATGAAATAATTATATATATCCACTACGAGACAATTGAACAGGAAAGTTCACGCCAACAAAGTTATCGGAGTTGATACACGACTGTAGTTTAATAAAACTTGTAAACTATACATTTTATGCTGTTGATGTGTATTTAAGGGGTGGGGGTAAATGACCCGCAATTCCAACCATAGTGGATAGCTGGCAGAAATGGTTTAGTACATTTGGAATGAGCAAATGAATAGGGCATGAGAGGAAAGTTTTAAGAAGTAGAAGCAGTAATTTCTGAACCGATGTGTCTTTATGATTAATTAAAGGTCTTCTGCTCTGACAGTAAGATATTGAAGCACCTAACGATTGGTAACTGGTCATCGATGACAACGATGAGAGCTGGTGCGTGAGAATGTCTTGTACAGGTGGTGAATAGTATGAAGGCGGTCGAGAGGGAGGCGAGTGAGAGTGAGCAGCCTCGCTGAACGAAGTAACAGGAGGTGGCTCTTGAAGGAGGACTCTGTGAAGGTGGAGAGGAAGGATGGATTCTCACTCATCATCACCACCGTCACGAACCACGACACTTCACGTACCTCAAAGTGGACATTATATTTAGTAGTTAACGTATACTACTTGACTTAAAAAGTGCTATTCGTACACATGTAATACTTTCACAGCAGAATATATGTTTCCATTATATAATTTATTGACAAAATCGTATATTGAGGTCAAACGCAATCAAGCATGTAAAAAAAGTAAAGCATACCCTAAAAATGAGCAGAAAGAAAATGTAATGAGTAAAAATTAGATATAAAAATAACTCAAGTTATGGTTACAGATAACGTCTGACCTGTCGAGCTTCTACAACTGACGGTGCCAACTGAAGATGTGTCACGTTTGCATCCAATCCGTCGCTCATCTTGAATACTTTGACTCCCCAGGGCACCCCAAACTCTGTCTGATCCTGAAGCAAAAAGCCCAAGCCAAAGAGATTCACAATTCCTGCCACAGTTCACCTGAAATTCGATAAAACAAACTTTACTGATCTTCCAAGCTGCCCGGCAACAATGTCGTTAATAACTCCCCTGCAAATACCATCTCACTAGTTCTAAATGAAACAGTTTTTGAATGTCTTTACTATTTATGGGAGTAATAACAAATAAAAAAAAAATAATAAAAACTGAAAGCACCATGCTACCAGAAAAGTATATTAATTTCTTTTCTCCATTTTTGTTTTCTTCTTCTCAGTATTGTCTATCATTCCTGGTTACTCACCAGAAATATGGATGCTGTCCATGGTGAGTCATCAGCCACCAGGAGAGCAGAAGAGCGAGGACACTGTTCTGTGGTCAGCATGGTGGCAAGTTCTTGGTGGATGGCCAGTGCCACTGATCTGGACAAGTAAGAGGGTGAACCTGAAGGACTTAGAACACAGCAGTTACGTTATTTAGTTATGTATGTGATTTTTTTAATAAGTGGGAATTTGGGGTTAGACTATTTTCACTGGGTAAAAAAATGTTTCTTACTTTTATTCCTTTTCTCATATATCTAGATCCTAGCCATATTTAGTAGGGTGTTGATGATGGTAGTGATAATGATTTTAAGACAACAGGTCATGCAGTAATTTTACCAGAGCAACAGGGCAGTTGGGTGTTTACCAGGAGGTAGGTGACCACCCCCAGAGCAAGCTATAGTCTCTCCACAGAAGGTGCCATGACATCACAACAACCACACGTCTCTCTTTTTAAAAGCAGATCCTGTGGTAGTAGCAATAATACATTTTTAAGACGTCTTCGTTCTATTGTATGTGCTTAACAGCATTCAGTATATTTGGCAATCATTCACACAAGTGTAATCATGTATTTTATAAAAAAAATCATCACCACCACCATCATCATCCGGACCTCCTTTCACACCCTAGGACAGCATGAGGAGTAGCAGTGTCTAGACAGACCAAAATCTGCCCAATCCAATGGGCCACGCTTCCATTCACTCATCATTTACACCCCCGGAATTCCGGCCCTATCGGATATGCCAAACCATTCACCACTTTCTGTAGCGTCACAGACGTGTATCCGATAAAGGCAATCCGGACGCTGCCAAGTTAAAAAGGGGTGCCATATCCCTGATCATGCACTTCTGGTCACAACATTCATCCAGCCAGCTCAATCTCTTGTCGGTTCTCTAGCCTCACCGACTTCCAAACCTCTCTTCCTCACACATTCATCCACCATATCTCTCCACCTTCTCCTTGGCCTACCTTGCCTCCTCTGTTCATCATAATCGCTCAGATATACCTTTATCACCACTCTATCGTTATCCATTCTCTCCACATGACCATACCATCTTGGTACACTTTCTTCGATTCTGATGTCCACCGACTTCCTCACTCCATATCTTTAACGAATCACATTATTTCATATCCTGTCCATCCTCTTTCCTCCACATACATTCCTCAGCAATCCCATTTCCACTGCTCTCACTCTTGACTTTTCATTATCATGCCACAACATAGTCTAATATCCATATGTTAAAGTTGGCCCTAACACTCCTTCATGTAAGCCTCGTGCAGCTGCAACATTCAAGCCTCTGTTTCTTATCAAGGCCTTCATTGCACCAACTACTTTTCTTCCTAGTGTCACTCTACTTTCCACTTCTCTTGCACATTTTTCTCTCTTTTCTATCACTGTACCCAGGTATTTGAACTCTCACCAATTCCAGTCTCTCTTCATTCACTGTAACATCACACTGAGAGACACCTTCTCCATCAATAAACATCACTTTGCTCCTCTCTACATATAAGCAAAACTCTGCACTAGCCTACCAAGTTCTTGTCCGGTGTTTGCAAACAGTACTGCATCATCAACATACAACAAATTTGAGATATTCCATCCGTCACGATTCATTACGAACGCCATCCCCCTCTCCATTACTCGTGTTCTTACTCTTCTCATCATCCCATCCACATATGCACTGAACAACCATGGGGATATCACACAACCTTGTCGCACACCCACACCGATTCTGAACCATTCACTTAGATGCCCATTAACCCCTACACATGCGTCACTACCATCATAAAAACTCTTGACAACACCTAGCAGCTAACCATCTACACCGTACATGCGCAAAACTTTTCACAATCCTTCTCTGTCCACTTTGTAATATACTTTTCCCAGATCCATGAATGCCATAAACGCCTTATAGTCCTTCTCACAGGCCTTCTGTACTATGAGTCTCACTGCAAATATTTGATCTACACATCCTCTGTCACTCCTAAAGCCACCCTGTTCATCACTCACTAGGACTTCTTATATCTCTCTTCATTTCTGTATAATAATTCATCCATATACCTTCCCTGCCACACTCAGTAAACTTATGCCTCGATAATTCTTGCACTCATTCTGCTCACATTTATTTTTGTAGAGGGGTACAATCACAGCCTTTTTCCACTCTGCTGGTACAGTTTCACTCATCCATGCCTGCTTATTTATCTCCAACAAGAACTTATTCATCTTCACTACATTTAATCATCTCTGCATACACCTCATCAACCCCAGCTGCTTTCCCATTTTTCAGCCGCTTCACAGCACTCTTCACCCGTGCTAGTGTCACATCTGGCACTGCATTCCTTCTCTGCACACCTCCAAAACCAATCATGTTTACAGCCGCCCTGCTCTCTCTGTTCCTATTCATCATGCTTTCATAATATTCATTCCATCTGGTCCTTACCTCATCTCCCTGGGTTAATACTCTACCACCTACATCCTTCACACCATCACATTTCTTTCCACTTTCACTTCTACATTTCTGCACCTCATTCCAGAATAACTTTCTATTTTCAGAGCAGTTTGCATTCATTTTTCTTCCTAGGCCATTGTTTATAGTAAAACATCAGTTTAATGGATTTCAAGCATTTTTTTGTGTCAATAGTCTTTTGAACTGAGATTTTTCTTCTTCCTCCAAACCACTTAGACATCTCTATTGCCGTTTCTTCCTCTAGCAAACCTGAACTCTTTGCCCAACTTATTCCTTTTGATTTGAATTTTTGAACGATTCCAGTGCCTTTACTACATCTTTCCCCATCTCTGAGCTCTTCCATAACATAATGGTCTCTGAAGGAAATACTTTCTACTCTCCATAGCTTCACAGTTAATTACAGTATGCTGACAGTCCTGGTGGAGTACTACCCTTTTTCAAGTACTGTGTTTCCGTGCTGACAGCCTGCCGAGGCAAACTCTTTCGTTTGTATTCACTTACGTTATTCCTTCTTGTTGGAAATTTCCTCTTATGCAGCCTGTCCCGAAGAAAGGTGACTGGTACCAGTCCTCTAACTTTTTAGTATTTCTGAAGCTGTTAAGTGGTGGTGTTCCTCAAGGTTATATCATTAACTCTTATTATTCAACGATCTCTGGACTTGCAAAGTTAACCCTGTCATTCCTTTCGCCATAATCTTTTGCTTCTCCGTTAGCATCTTTCAGCGTCTTTCATAAAGACTGCAACAACAGCAGGAAAATGCTTTGGCGCACTTGAGATCCCATTTGAGTAGAAATTTTAATTGAGTATATATATATATATATATATATATATATATATATATATATATATATATATATATATATATATATATATATATATATATATATAATTTGCCAATGCCTCAAAAACACTGCTCTTTATCCTTATACTCGCCATTATACAGTTATTCATTGACTTTAATAATACGAAGCTTTATCCTTTGCATCGGAAAGAACATATTTCATCTCTTGTAAGACTCACTTCGTGAAGGCTAGTTGTGTTGAACCAGGAATCGAATCTGAGTACCAGAGTACCTTTGATTACAGTCCAGACTAGCTAGTTGAGGACATTATAAAGGAACAAGTTATATTTTGTATTTTTAATGCCAACAAAATACGTAGGTAATGCTGACTCCTGTTACAATTTTTTTCAAGGCCACATACAACTCATTCAGTTCGAAAAATGTCTAAGCTGAATGGAACCATTTGTACACAGCAAGAATAAAATGAAATGAGTCATCAGACTGAAGTGTTTTAGAAGGAAGAAGTCTTCATTAATTTCCTTCTTTTGTGTCGCCTAATTAACTCACAAGTTCACTTTTCTCTGTTCTTCCATGTAGAGTGCAATTAGAAGATTTTGATTGAACCACGAAAATTTTTCAGTAGAGTATAATAACGGCTACATAGTCTGATCACACCATGTGTTATCAGACAGGTTGTTGGAGCACCGAACATAATTTTTACAACAATTTATAGACAGAGTTGCTCTTGTAACTTCATAACGAGAGAAGTGATAAATTTTTGCCAGGCTTTATTTGTGAATTTATAAATAGAGAAAATACACACAATAATTTTAGTTGCTGTTAATTGAAGATGATTTTATACTGAACTTAAAATTAGATATTCGAAAGAGATTAAGAGAAAGCAGCTGCAGAAAACGTTAGCTATAAATCGTGGAACACTTTCTTTATCTGCAGTTGTCAGAGGGATGCCTTTATCAATTCCTTCAGTACGAGAGATCTTTGACAGGCGAAATGAAATCGTCTGTACTGAGTAATATAAAATGAATTAAGACATCATTTATTGAAAAGGTTAGCAAATTACTGTGAAGCATATTTTAATGATCATCGTAATAAAACAATTCTAACTGTAGGCCAAAAGAATTCTGACCAAGAGAATGAAAAGTATGGAACACACTTAATGATTAATCCTCTCTTCAGGACCTCATATTTCAGATAATTACTTCACTCCAATTACTAATTTTCTATTTTATTATTGCTACCATTAAACGGTTTTATTCAGCTCTAGAAATGTTTTACGAGCTACATACGTTAGACAGCGTAGCATTAAACTTCGGATTCTTTGATTGGCGGTGTATAATAACTCGTAATACTGTGCGCAAAGGGTTGAATAATATCCGTTTTCGCCCCAGGGCATCAAAATCACCATTTCAGGCATTCATTTTTGAAGCTGTTCTTTGCATACCCCCTTGAACCGCTTCTGGACCTGAGTTTCATATGTAGTATTTTAAAGCCTAGGGAGGAAGTGCTTTGAAAATCAGTAATCACCTTTTTCAGCTTCTGTACAAACAGTACCGAAACAGAAGTCTCTCTGTATCCTCTTGATGTGCCTGTGAACATCTTGGTGTCCATTGACGGATTCAGGATTTAGGAAAGTGGGGTGCTGTTTGTCAATGTAAGGAGCGCCAAGCGCCGAAATCGCTAGGCGATAAGCTATACTCCGTTTATTTATTTATTTATTTATTGTTTTTTTGTCGAGGCGAAGATGCACTTGACATTGATAATGATTGGCTGAACGCAACATGTCCGAATAACGATATAACATTGTTGCATTTGGGTTAAGTAATAAGTTTCGATTCACACTACCGGTAATTATTTGAAATACAACGATGTTATTCGGACATGGTGCATTCGGTCACCAACCTGTCAAGTGCATCTTCGCCTCGAAAAAAAAAAAAAAAAAAATGAGCATAGGGGGTCTGGGGTGAGTGGTAACTCCCCCTGTGGGGTCCGGGGCTGAGCCTCAGCCGCAAAACGCTTTTTCACATTTCACAAGCATTTTGAAAGCATTCTGGGGCAAGTTGTGGTAGTTTTATGGTGGTTAATATTTAAAACCTGTAACCAATAATTCGTGTTAGATGGAAACCAGTTACAGGTCTCTACCGATTGACTGAAATTCGAATGTATTATAGATTCAAATAATTCTCTACCAATCAATGTAAATCTATTCTTTGCAATACTAACGATAAAATAATAATAATAATAATAATAATATAATTATTGTTATTATTATTATTATTATTATTATTAATATGATTGTTGTTATTATCATCATCATCATTATTATTATTATTATTATTATTATTATGATTGTTGTTATTATCATCATCATCATCATCATCATTATTATTATTATTATTATTATTATTATCATTATTATTATTATTATTATTATTATTATAGCTTTTTATTTTCACTGACACTGATATTTGATAACAATCAGCTCTCAGGGGCGCCATTCATAGCTGAATGGGGGGCGGCCCCTTCCTCCCCCATGGATCCGCCACTGTTGGTGTCGTTTATAGTATATATATATATATGTTTATTTTATTGAACCCCAAGGGACGAAGTGGTTCGTAATATTCGACAATCACCATTTTCGTCTCTCGTACGAATATTGCTGAATCTGGAGTTTTTGTACTTCATCCTGCAGTGCCTGTGGATATCCGAGTTTCATTTGCAGTATATAAAACTGTGCATTATTGTACCCCAGAGGACGAAGCGCATCGAAATAGTCCCTATTGAGATGGTCTTAGAGAGGTCTGGCACATCAGTATCTGGTACTTATGTGACCCTCCTGACGCCAACTCCTGCATCACTTTGATTGCACGTTCTGCACACCGATTACTTTTGGTATCTTGAGTAAGAATGGCTCCTGCTTCCAGTGAATCTGCAATAAGTTGATTTTTTTTTTTTTTTATGTAAGGCTATATTTCTGACAAATTCTTGAAGTCATTTTCATTATACATCTGATTATTATAGCAGTACGCTGCCCATTTGTACGAAATGAACCTGCATATATTCTCCAAAGTCTTCCATGGTGTAGGTATAAGAATGAATGCAAGGACAGCGAGAATTGCTCCTGAATTTCACCTCCCATTACTGATATTTGGAATTTTGTGAAAGTTAATCAAAGGAAAACGCCCCATTTCTTCAAAGAATGTAAACACTCGGGTTACATGATACAAAAATTTCATGTCATCTCTCCATCCTGACTTATCAAGGATCGCTTGTGTTCCATTAACAAACAGTGGACATACTCATCGTAACATCCATCGTAAGATTTTAACACCTTGTCAAGCGTTGCTTGTATTGCTTGATCTGACACATGTGGAAAGTTCAGTTTATTCTCCCATAATTGTGTAACTTCTTTGGAAACTTCGACTATTCATTGTTTTCTTAACTTGATTTTTGCTCAAAGAAACTGGTAACGTCCAACAACTTGCATTTGGTTTGGCATTCTGCATTCTTCTTCTAATGAAGGTTCTTCTAAAGGCACATTTTCTCCTCTTCTGTGTGACTGCTGGAACCGCACCAAATTATTGGTCCAGACATCCTTGTTCTTCTGCACGATATTATCACTTCTTTTGTGCGACATCATGCTTATCTGAGAAACAAAAAAATATTTAATAAATAACAGTAACACACTAAGCAATTATTTTGCTGACTGTTCACCTGCAAACTGCGAAGATAACCGTTAGATGCTGAAAACTGTTTCCTGTTTTGCAATATTTAGATTATTCTAGAATGTTCTAAACAATGTTAAACCATGCAAGAACGTTACAAACTCTTCTAGAAAGTTCTAAACAGTTCTAAAATCTTCTCTGCAAGTCTATAAAGTTATGAAAAATCTATAAAAAGAATAAGAAAGTTATAAAACTTGCGTGTGGTAACATGAAATATATGGTAATCCATTTTCTTTTATTTGGAGTGATCTTTTTTTTTTGGGGGGGGGGGAGAGGAATACAGTAAGGGCTTTTTTTCTTTCTTTTTAAACAAAATTTCATCATTTTATGATACCGGGTACCTTTTATTTTGAAAAAAAAAAAAAAAAAAAAGTTATAACCCTACTGTGCATACTACCACGGATAAAGCTGTGGCAGATTGTGGAAGATTAGGGGGACCACCATCCACTCACTCAATGTATTGCTGCCATCAAGTGACTACACAAAGTAGCAAACCATATGACTTAATGTAACACAAGGAACCGCCTACTACACTGGGAGGTAATCATAGAGCCAATCGACGTGTGGTGATCTGTTGGGTTAGGGCACCAACCAGCCAACAAGGTGGGACCTGCAAGTATTTACACTCGAGGGGGTGTTGATGTTTATTGTTCACATAAAGCCGCTCAGGGAGTAGTGACGACACCTGATCATCATCTAAGCTGAATGAATGAGTACGGTGGCTGAAGGGACTGGAGGAGGACGTACTATTGTCACCATATGAACCTGGTACAGTATAAGAGTATAGCTTGGGTCCAGCAGTTGGTATGCTTGCGACCCGTGGGGTATTCATAACTTTGTTGTGTCTAGGAGGATGAATGTATGTGTTGTCAATCTCTGCTTAAAACTTACACGTAGCTACGAATCATATATTTAGAAGACTCTAGTATATGTAAACATACGTAAGGGTATTTTCCATTATCATCATACCTCATTTGATAGAGAAACTTCAACTGCCATGATAATCAAATGATATAAAGAGATTTCCGTATCATACACAGATCCACTGGGTGCTCACTCGCCCCTGTCTTGCGTTGCCAGATGATGGGGAACACTCTTCATCAATTATTAATGATACAAAAATCAAATCGCTTCCATAAACTGTTTAATGGCATTTTCTGTTTGTAAAATTAACGTCATACAAAGATGTGGTTAATGGCTGCTACCACCTTCATAAAACAATCCTCCCTTCCCTTTCTGTCAACTTTCTCAGTGCTGGTAACTCACTTCCGTCTTTCCCTCCCCAGGCTCCCTTCCCTGAACCCCTACCCCTCTCACTCTCCCCTGCCGCTCTAAACAGCCGGTTCCTCCCCCCAACCCCACTCCCCTTTGACTGAGGGCGGTGCAAGTCGCAGAATCTGCTCTTCTTACATATTAGACTCATAGTTGTTATATGCCATAAACCATTCATATTGGCAGTCTCTCTCTCTCTCTCTCTCTCTCTCTCTCTCTCTCTCTCTCTCTCTCTCAGGCCACCGATCTGAGGGCAGGCGAGGACAGCGAAGTGACTTTCCTCAAACTAAGTCGCTGTCTCTTTGTTATGTATTAGCTTATTATGAGCATGATATGGATGAATATAACACTCTGGATGAGATGAAATTTCATTCAAAGCCTGTACTGATATGGTTAAATATTAGAGACAGAAAAAAAAAAAATCTTGTTTCCATTAGGGGGAAAGGTTCAAGGGCATTATGTATTCACAGGGCCTATATATTCATTCATTCATTCATTGCCAGACGCCATGTATCCCAAACGGGGTGGCCAACGGCTTAGAGTTAATTGTTTTACAGGGAGGGGCACTATTCCTCCACCAACCCCACTTGACACGTAGGGATGCCAACAGCATCTGGTGTTCCCAGGCGGTCACCCATCCAAGTACTAACCAGACCCAACTTTGCTTAACTTCGCTGATCGGTCGGGAGGCGGTGGACTCAATTATTATAATATACTGGTTATGATGACAGTTCATCCACATATTTCACTCAAAAGATGATTCAAATTATGAAATGTGTAACAGGCCAAAATTATATATATATATATATATATATATATATATATATATATATATATATATATATATATATATATATATATATAAACATAATTTATTGGCAAATTCCTGTTTCCGTAGATCGATCTAGACTAAGTATGGCTCTTGCTTGTCGTAATTTGTTGCAGCTGTGTCCCACTGAAGGCAAGCGCACCATCTACTCGCGGTAACGAGAGCCTCCCACTCACCCTTCACCTCACTGTGGCTCAAAACTGCGTTTCGCCTTGTCCAAATGGGGCAAGTCCAATGCACCCCAGTTGACGTGGGATCGATCACTCTATGGTCTAGACTGGTAGTTGGAGATGAAGCCTTCATTCTCGCGCTAGAGATATAATCTTCTCGAAAGCTGTAGTGTTTTCGATTACATAGTTTTTCGACTATATAAAAGGGTACCAGCATGTGTCGTTTACATGTTCATGATGATGATAGGCAGCCTATCGTTCTGTAAGTTGAGATTAAGGATAATCCTTTGTAACACATACAAAGGCATACGGGCTAATCCTGTAACTAGGCCAAATGGCCATCATCATCATTATCAGCATCACCATCAGCAGGAGCAACCTTTAGGGACTGCTGCCAGAAAAAGGGCCCTATTAACTGTAACTTCCAGGGTTTTCGTATGTGTGACTCAGAGCATAGGGTTAAGAACCCAGCAGTCCTCTTGTAAACCACACACCTCCACATGACACCACTTCGGCACCAAAACCCTCAGTCTATTTTAAGTTGACTCATTCAGGAGTGGTGTACTAGTATCAGCGAGGGTGTTTTGTGACATGCCGGCGGGTCTGATGGTGAATCATTAAAGTCTGTTTTTAACGAAATTCAAACTCATATGCTGTTCCCTGCCCCAACTGGGATCCAAACCAGCGTCTGTTGGAACAGTAGACCTTTCGACTGTGCCGCCTCCTTCCCCATCCAGTCTTAGTAAAATTATTATATTCATTTCCCTGTCAAATTCTCTCGTCTCTTCCACTCACTCCATCTGCAGGTTTCAACCCTGACCTTCCATTTGTTCTCCTAGAAATGAAAATCATGTCGATTTTACCCTTGTGATTCTGATGATTAGATCGCTGTCCATTTGTACTGATTTCCTTGCATCAGATACAAACAAATTAGCAGTACAATCAATTCGTCTAGATAATGTATGACAGCATGACACCGTGCTGGCAATATATAAGACAATTTGTTTTTTACTAAAAGATGTAAAAACTGATCTGATTTTCCTACGATGTATTTGTTAATACTATCTATCTATTGCCAGACGCCTCAATCCCGTTTGGGGTGGCCACAAACAAATCGCCTCCAAGTCGCCCTGTCCCCCGCCATTTCACTGCCCTGCTCCCAACTCACACCCCCCTCTCTCATATACCTCTCCACCCCATCCCTCCATCTCATCCTCGGCCTCCCCCTCCCTCTTCCCCCCTCCACCTCACTCACATACACTCTCTTCGTCAGTCTTTCGCCCTCCATCCTCTCCACATGGCCAAACCACCTCAGTGTGTTCCTCATAACGCTTCCTATCACATCTACATCCACACCACAACGCTCCTTTATATCCTCATTCGTCAGCCTGTCTCTCCACGTGACTCCACAGGCTCCTCTTAAATAACTCATTTCCACTGCTCTCACTCTTGACTTGTGTCCTTCCAACAATGTCCAAGCTTCACTTCCGTACGTTAGAGTTGGTATCACAATACTGTCATGTTTTTCACTTCCATGTTCACTTCCCTGTTTCTTATCACTGCTTTCAAGGAACCAGCAACCTTTCTTCCCTGTTAATACTGCATAACATTAATACCTCATAAATGGATGATAACAGTTTTCGTGTGTCATTTATACTGGACACCACCTTTTCTGATAATCATCCTTCCCTTCACCAGTACAGATATGTTGTTAAAGTTTATGCTTAGACAAGGTGTGCCGAATGACAGTTACGCAGAAAATATATTTCACATTATGCAGCTAAACTGCGTATGAACACAGTGACAGTGTAACAGAAACAGCAGTTATGACACTTATCTAGCGGGGTACATTCAGTGCTTTCTAAGTATGCTGTTGACAGCAGTATATCTACGAACTTAATATATGGGCATAAACCATTAGGTGTCTAATATTTGGTCCACACATCACTGGCAACAAACATAGCCTGTTGTGCCGTTCGTTTCCCTTCTTCTTTCAACGTGTATACCAAGTTACCCCACAGGATGTGAATGAAGTTCATATCACAACCCCGACTGGGGTGTTTGTCAAACTTTCTCTGGGCTATATGTTGCTGTGTGCACTGGGCATTCTTCATGGGCAATCAGTATTCGCCAAGGAAAAAGGTACAGAAGTCCTGCTCACGGAATGAAGGCAGAAATTCTTTTTCAAGAATTTCATGATACTTTGCTGCTATGAAGGGTCCGTCTGTGTGGGAGAGACAACCCACACAATAGACAAACCATCGTCACCCGTTACACATGACATACCCACTGCATGCTTCTTTACAGATCTTTTGGAGGTCGTATTTCTGTTTTTGAGAAAATAGAGCAGATGTTATTTGGTGTGTTGTTCCAGCTGTGCGTGTTAAGCAAGGGGGTAGCCTATGTGCTTGGTTAATTTGGTTCACCTGTCAGTCCTTCGTTTGTGGCAATATTATGGAAATCCTACTGGACCACATATCATACATTAGGAATATATGGAAAACTAAGTGGAACAGGAATTTGAATTATAGCCGAACAAGGTGATATTTCAAGGGCATGGTCACTTACTCTTTTTTTTTTTTTTTTTTTTTTTTGTTACCAAATATAGACCGAATGTGGTAAAGTTGAGGGTTAGCGTAGGATAAAACGAATAATTATATTTTAGAACCGTTGGACAAAGGTAAGAGACACAGGACAATGACAATGATTCGACTCTTTGTCTCAGTAGCTACTACATTTGGACCAAGCCTGGGAGGGATTACGATCAGACAAGAGTGAAGTGAATCTATTTCGTGGACAATACTTAAAGGGTCAGTACCATATGACAATGCCAACATGAAGATCTTCAATCAAATTCTAACCAGTATTCGTCGAATGACTGAGGGTCCATACATATGGTAACTGGATTTTATGATACTCGGTCGAAGGTAAAGTTGCATGATAGGGTCAAAAATTACGACCATAGACAATTTGTGTGGCACGGATGTTGTACTCTGAACTCTCCTTCTTGTTTACTTTGAAATTAACTTTGCATGAATATGGAATTGTTCTGATTTACACAAAGGTTATAGATATGTCATGTTTAATACCGAAGTGGAATGCATACGTTATGTTTACTTGTATATAAACTAGCACGTATGGTGCCTTCTGTAATAATAAATCTGCTGTTATTTCCCCTCCAACAGTGTATCTTCCCGCACGTTGCTGAGAATATTTTTGTCTTCCGTGAACATAACACGAACTCTGTAAATAAGATCTTCCTACACGGTTCTCTGCGAACCTGCATCTGTCCTCAAAATGCCTAGGTATTAGTTGCTGTTCTTTGGCCGCTGTTTTGTGACGAATACCATCGACATCTCGCACAGTATGAGCAGTCACATGCATCTGTGGTTGTTTTCGTATGGGCGCCACGTGGGTAAAAGGATTATTTCTGCAGTTTCTCGTATCAGTCGATCATCTTTGGCAGTGGTCTGCCTTGGTGGTCATCCCCTCGGTTGGTTGTTCGGGTTTCCACTTTCTGCCCAACGCGTCAGCCATAATGAAACTGTTGTCTTTGATACTCCTAGAGTGTCGCCAGCCTCCCTTATAGACTTCCACTCTCTCGCTTGCCAACAGCTGGATCTCGAAGGACAATGCCAGCAGTTCAATTTCGAAGGACGAGACTATCTTGATGCCAGTTCATCATTGATATTTGCTTCGTGCAAGGTTTGTGATAAATAAGAGCAATGCCTTTATACTGCAACACAGACAATTTGAAATGATCATTAACCATAAACAATTTCGTGTCAAAGAGACAGTGACTTAGAAGTTAGTGGCTTACATGCTATCCCCGCTTCCCCTCGGAGTGCCCTGTGGAACGATGGACTGGTGATACACAGCTAGGGTTGGAACTAATGTGAAGTGGCCTGGGCGACGGAGAGAGAGAGAGAGACTGCCAGTAAGAATGGTTTATCGACCGCAGTAGGGTTTTAAGGCGGATAACCACTATGAGTCTGATAATTAGGTAAGGAGAGCTGATTAATTCTGACTTGGCTCGAATCTCTGACTGGGGTAAAAAATAATCTGGTTATTTTTAATGCATAAAAGACTTAGTTTTTGCACCTATCAACCCGACAAAATCTTCCACAGGTATACCCACTTATGTTTAATAATACTCAACTTAATCCTGCATCATCCTTGAACATGCTTGGGGTTTCATTTGCTCGGGACTTGTCTTGGAAAGATCATATTTCATCTCTTGTAAAATCTGCTTCCAAGCGATTGGGTGTGCTAAGCCGACTCCATTCCTTCTTTGCCCCTGCACAATTGTTGACTCTATACAGGGGTTTTATCCGCCCCTGTGTGGAGTACAACTCTCATGTGTGGGGAGGCTCCCCACATACAGCTCTTCTCAATAGGGTGGAGTCAAAGGCTTTTCGTCTCATTAACTCGTCCCCTCTTACTGGCTCCCTTCAATCTCTGTCTCTTCGCCGCAGTGTTGCATCTTTATCTCATTTCTATCGCTACTTCAATGGTCACTTTTCTTCTGAACTGTCTGCATGCATTCCTCCACTTCTACGACGGGCGCGTAGCACCCGTCTAGCAGCAAACTCTCACCCCTTTTCTAACTCTCTAATGCAAGAGTTAACCGTTACTCCCAGTCCTTCATTTATGCAACAGGTCAACTCTGGAACTGTCTCCCTCTGTCTGTATTTCCTACTTCCTATGATCTCCAGTCTTTCAAACGCAGTGTGCCCAGGCATCTCGAAATGAATGGATCTTGAATTTGGCTCTCTCTTGTATTTTATTTCTCTCTTGGAAGGAACAGTTTTGCGGGCTCATGGCCTTTGGTTCCTTCTTCCTCACATAAGAAAAAAAAAAACAGTCGAGGGAGTGGTGGTGGGGAGGAGAAACCGGTTGTTTAGAAGGGGAGGGGAATGTGAGAGGGATAGAAAGGAAGGGAGCCTCGGGACGGAAAGACGGCAGTGAGTTACCAGCTCTGAAAGAGTTGACAGAAAGGGAAGGGAGGATTGTTTTATGAAGGTGGTAGCAGCCATTAACCACATCTTTGTATGACGTTAATTTTACAAACAGAAAATGCCATTAAACAGTTTATGGAAGCGATATGATTTTTGTATCATTAATAATTGATGAAGAGTGTTCCCCATCATCTGGCAACGCAAGACGGGGGCGAGTGAGCACCCAGTGGATCTGTGTATGATACGGAAATCTCTTTATATCATTTGATTATCATGGCAGTTGAAATTTATCTATCAACGAAATGAGGTATGATGATAATGGAAAATACCCTTACGTATGTTTACAAATACTAGAGTCTTCTATATATATGATTCGTAGCTACGTGTAAGTTTTAAGCAGAGATTGGCAACACATTCATTCATCCTCATAGACATAACAAAGTTGTGAATACGTCACGGGTCGCAAGCATACCAACTGCCAAACCCAAGCTACACTCTTACTGTATACTGTACCAGGTTCATATGTTGCCAATAGCACAACCTGGAGAAGCAACAGAACACAGAATGTTGACTGGCTGTTGCTGATGTTTAGATTTACCTCCCTTAGGGACGACCGGACCAAGTAAGAGCCCTCCAGAGAGGATCTTAAAAATCAGTGGGGCTCAAGGAGACCTGCTGATGGTGGAGAAGATTCGTCCACATTTAGTGTGCTCACAAGTAAAGAGTTAACGAGATGAAGGGTAGTGGAGACAGCGTCGAGCAGGGCTGAGTTTGGGGCGAGGGCAACGATCGCAGCAGCAGTGGCAAAGGGACACACCTTCCTCGCCAGTCTGCCAACTAAGGTGGAGCGCATGGCAGCAGTGGAGGGGCAGTCAAGCAAGAAGTTGAGGAGTGACCGCCAGTCTGTAGTTTTGTGACAGTGAGGGCACGGTTCAAGGAGCAGTCACTGCTATTTGAGAGTAGCCTCCCACCGCCCCTATAAAACCAGTGGCGTCCGGTAAACACCTTCTCCTGTCTCCAGCCGTTCTGATCACCCTCCAGTCCGTGTTCAACATCAGGTAGGGATAACTTTGTTCCTGAGCTCCTCCAGAGTTAATTCCCTGATAGTTCGGCTAAATCCAGAAGTCAACGTGACATCTGATGCACGACGTTTTACTTGGGTTTATTTACGATATGTGTAATCTAAATCCAGTTGAATGATGTGATGAAAATTCCTAACTTCATGCCTTCCACCAATTCATACAAACAGACTGGTGAAAAAAATTGCCAACTTTAGTTCATCTTCTTAAGTTTTATTATTTGTTAACATCAATTTAGCTTTTACACGTATAGGTGGCGAGATGGCACTATTCCATGCATGTCTTCTCTTCGTATATGGTCGAGGTGAAGTATGTTTATAGTTGTGGTCCCAGGCTCATCTTAATCGTGAACCCAGTGTACTGCAGGCCTAAGCTGCCCCTCTGCAGTCCACCATCCTCCTTTCAGGGACAGAGAAATTGCTGAGGGACTTGTATAACCAGACGTGTGAGTCGCCCACCTATGTCAGTCCCGCCACATGCAAAAGTCCTTTTCTGTCGCCTCCCAAAAGGGTTTCAGACACCAGTAATGTGTTGTCAAACTATTTGCAATATTGAAATGAACTGGGATTTTGCCCTATGTTTAATGTGAGTGTGTTTGAGTTAGTGATGTATTTTAGGCGGCATAGAAGTCTTTCGTAATAACTCTTATCCAGCTATTTTGCATATTACCCTTATATGTTCCCTTGTAGAATAAAGGGGCAAACTAATTCCATACCAGAAATATTTAGATTGCATAAATGAGAATTTTAAGCAGTAATATACATAAGACATTGCTAAGAAAAAGGTGCTATAAAGTATATACCACTTAAGTATAGCCATTCAAATTCTAGAATTTCCGAACCCATTTCTCGACATCCCTAAAATCAAAGTTTCATGTAATCTCTGGCTACGAAAGGGATAAAATGAATACATGCTTTCTGAAAAAAAAAAAAAAAAAAGTATATCATACTTGCTTTCCGATTACCATAAAATCGCACATAATTTGTTCTTTCCTCTGCCAGATAAAGTTGACCAGTTTTATGAATTATCTCGTGCCCTGAAAGATTAATCATTACAGTTGGTTGGTAAATGTTTGTGGATGATGTCTCAGATGACTGAGTATTACTTTACTGTCGTTTTAGCTTTATGACGTATGAGGTTTCTGATAACAACAGGAAACTAATATAAGTAACTCTGGTAAGATCAACAGAAAAAAAAAAAAACGGTGAGAGAAAGAACAAAACTTTAGGTTAAGCCGTCTTCCTCGCACATCCTAATACTTCTGGCTGATTACTGTATAAGGCGAGGATTTGAAATAATGGATTTGAGACGTGGTGCTAGGCCCAACGGCAAGTGATCCAACATAAAATCTTTCTCCTTCACCCCATACATCAGAACACTATATTAAAAGCCTCCCCCCCCCCGACATCTACCCACCTGAGGTGACCTTATATAGATAATTATGATCAATTTCATATAGCTAGGCTTAGAGTTGGACATCACCCAGCCCTCACCAACCACCAACTTAGATTAGGAATGGATGGAACTACCGTTGACACGTGCCCAGCTCGGAGAGGACGCCCACACAACATATCACATGACGGAGCCCTGTACAGCACATGCCACACTAAGACGCAGGTATAACAGAGCCATAGGGGCAGTTGCTTACTTGCGGTCGAATGCTCTGCTCGATCAGACGGACCGGGGTAGAGCAACGGCAGAAATTGTCATTTCATATTAGTATCGTATTACAACAGTGGCATCAACTAAAACCCTTTAAGTCATCACATCTGCCAACCCCTTGGGCCCGAAGACGTAATATTTGCTTTATTCTTGCTGCTGCCGGACAATTTTTCATCTCTGAGGAGACTTTTCTAACGAGAGTTGTTAAATACAGCCCCACTTAACTCATTTACTTCTCGAGTCCAGTAAAGATGCAAAATAAAATGGTTTGGTAGCAGCAGTAATGGCATGAATAGGATTGGATCCTACGGAAGGGGTTAACTGTAACATTAAGCTATTTGGCTGTAAGAACACAATTAAAATACCGGCCGAGAGATGGAAGTGAAGATGATTTTGATGTGGACTCTAGCATTCTCCACACAAGTAAACAATACGTCTGGTTAATAGTGGCGACAGTAAAATACTTTATAGCATTAGGTACTGAGAATATAACGATAATATTTGTACAAAACTCAATCAGCAGTGTTAAGCTCTCGTAATATACTGCCTTTGAATGCGAAAGTCATACCAGGAAAAGAACCTGGATATATTAAGTGTAAAAGATAATATGCATGTTTATCAGTTCATTATCTCTTGAACATTTTCATTTATGACATCGAATTAAGGCAAAGGAACTATCCTAACTACACTTGGTATCATGTACGAGTATTTACAAATGATGACATGCATTAAGGTCAGTCATGACAGCACACGCAATGCACTACCTCCCGTGTGTTTTCGCATCACCCAAACTCCAATTGCTCATCACTAATTTGCCAGTTAGGATGATGCTCAATACCCTGTTTTGAATATCCAAGTTTCTCATAGAGCAACGATGGAACTATGGGGGTTCAACTCTCCCTTCCTTTTGTACATCGCCGGGATCCTGGGAGCTTTTTATTTTTATTTTTTTTCAATGGTGGATCATATATAAACTTAATGAAATCTCGGTTTAATGCTTACACCACCCGTAAACTCTGTATCCAGGTTATGTGATGTTGGTAGACGTACAATGGGGGTGAATCCCGAGGACTGTAAGGAATGTAAAACAGTTCTTAATGAGACCAAATGTTTTGCTGACTACCGTGAGCGAAACTGTTGCTTTTAGAACTTCATGGGATGTTTTTCATACACACTAGAACGCTAAAAGGAAAAGTAGGAAGACAATGGGTCTAGCACTGATAGAATCGTTTATATAATATCCATCTGCGTAAAGATCTTTATTTAATGACATAGGATAAACATATACTACAATTCTAAAGATTTTAAACTCCCCCTAAGGTCATGGGCGCGTAAGGCAGCATGTACAAATAGCACACCGCAAGTGCCGTCACAGGTCTTGGCCGTAGAATGTGCCAAATGTTACTTTTATGGCCAATATTGCTGAGAATTAGACAACGCCATAAAGCTTTGGTCATACAGTACACTGCAGGCACTTCTTATGGAACATGAGGTTATAAAAAGCTGTTCTCTAAAAATAGAACATTATCACTGAAATATTTTGAAAGCCTGATGAATGAGAATAGAGAGCAGAACGGCTGTAAGCATGATTGGTTTTGGAGGTGTGCAGAGAAGGAATGCAGTGCCAGGAGACGTGACACTCGCATAGGTGAAGAGTGCTGTGAAGCGGCTGAAAAATGAGAAAGCAACTGGCGTTGATAAGGTGTATGCAGAGATGCTTAAGTGTAGTGGAGAGAGTGGAATGAAGTGCTTGTTGGAGATATGTAAGAAGGCATGGATGTGTGAAACTGTGTCTGCAAAGTGTAAAAAGGCCGTGATTGTACCCCTGTACAAAAATAAAGGTCATCGATGTGAGTGCAAGAATTACGTGGCATAAGTTTATTGAGAGTGGTTGGGAAGGTATATGGAAGAATTATTATAGTGAAAGTAAGAGGGATATCAGAAGTCCGAGTGAGTGATGAACAGGGTGGCTTTAGGAGTGGCAGAGGATGTGTGGATCAAGTATTTGCAGAGACAGATGGCACAGAAGGCTTGTGAGAAGGACCATAAGTGTTTATGGCAGTGTTGCCAACCGTAGGGCGTTTAAGCATCATATCATGGATTGTAGGGCCGTAGGGCGAATTACAGAAACAGAGCAAAACGTTGGGCGATTTTGAATTTTTGGTATGAGTTATATTTACTTTGCAGCAAAAGATAAATTATACAAGAGGAAATGAAATATGTTCAAAAAGGTCTTAGTTTTTTATATTGTATTCTCTATTACCCTCTAGAAAAACTGGTTAAATGATAACTAAGAAGTGAATCTGGCGCATCAGCTGCTGGGCCGCTGGTGTGACTGTAAAGTGAACAGGAATAGGACAGGATATGACCACATATCCCCAAGACGGGGGTAGCCAGGACAAGGTGCTCACACAATCCACACATTCATTACATATTAAAATTATTTTTACAGGAAGATAAGGTTTAGGTCTAGTCCTGCACTAAATATGAGAAACCATAACTGCTGTATGCCATTATCTATCTGTCTATCTCTCTGTCTATCTATCTATCTATCTATTTCTCTCTCTCTCTCTCTCTCTCTCTCTCTCTCTCTCTCTATATATATATATATATATATATATATATATATATATATATATAATAAACTACCTACTTGTAGAGTAATAATTTCATCCTGAGAAGTAGGGCGATGAAGGGAAATGTAAGGCGTTTTCAGTCTCTGTGTAGGGCGAAGAAAATTTAGAGGTTGGCAACACTGGTTTTTGACGTTCATGGATCTGGAAAAAGCATACGACAGAGTAGACAGAGAGGGACTGTGGAAAGTTTTGCGCATGTACGGTGTAGATGGTAAGCTGGCAGGTGCTGTCAAGAGTTTTTGTGATGGCAGCGAAGCATGTGTAAAGTTCATGGGCATCTAAGTGAATGATCCAGAATCAGTGTGGGCGTGCGACAAGGTTGTGTGATGTCCCCATGGTTATTCAATATATATATGGATAGGGTGATGAGAAGTAAAAACACGAGTAATGGAGAGAGGGATGGCGTTGGTAATGAATGATGATGGATGGAATATCTCAAATTTGTTGTATGTTGATGATGCAGCATTGCTTGCAAGTACCGGTCAAGAACTTGGTAGGCTAGTGCAGAGTTTTGCTGATGTCTGTGAGCATCGTTCCTTGAGAGTAAATGTAGAAAAGAGTATAGTGATGGGTACTACGAGAGAAGGTGACTCCCATGGTGATGTTACAGTGAATGAAGAGAAATTGGAATTGGTGAGAAAGTTTAAATACCTTGGTACAGTTATGGAAAAGATAGGAAAATGTACAAAAGAATTTGAAAGGAGAGTGACACAAGGAAGAAAAGTAGCTGGTGCAATGAAGGTCTTGATAAGAAACAAAAGAGGCTTGAGTGTTGCAGCTGCACGAGGCTTATGTGAGGGAGTGTTAGTGCCAACTTTTACATATGGATGTGAGACTATGGTGTGGCATGAAAATGAAATGTCAAGAGTAAGAGCAGTGGAGATGGGACTGCTGAGGAATGCATGTGGAGTACAGAGGGTGCATAGGATACGAAATAATGTGATCCGTGAAAGGTGTCGAGTGAGGAAGTCAGTGGACACCAAAATCGAAGAGAGTGTACTGAGATAGTATGGTCATGTGGAGAGAATGGATAACAATAGAGTGGTGAAAAGGTATATCTAAGCGAATATGAAGCAGGAAGGAGGCAAGGTAGGCCTAGGAGAGGGTGGAGAGATATGGTGGATGAGTGTGTGGCGAAGAGAGGTTTGGAAGTTGGTGAGGCTAGGAAACTGACAAGAGATCGAGCTGGCTGGATGAATGTTGTAAAAAGAAGTTCATGATCAGAGATTTTGGCACCCCTTTTTAAAGTGGCAACGTCTGGATCGACTCAATCGGATACGTTTATGTGAAGCTACAGAACGTGGTGAATGTTAATGACGTATCCAATAGAGCCAGGTTTCCGAGGGATTGAATGATGAGTGAATGGAAGCATGCCCATTAGATTGGACAAATTTGGGCTGTCTGGACATTGTTACTCCTCACCCTGCCCTTGGGTGGGAAAGGAGGTCCGGATGATGATGATGATGATCATGATGATGATGATCATCATCATCATCATCATCATCATTATTGAAATAATTATCACTCATCTTGGAGGTGGATAATGGTGGATGGAAGCAGATGTAGGGTGGGGGAGGCGGGAGATGGAAGGCTGCAGGATGGAAGGAAGAGGGAGGAAAGGGGGTGGGAACGGAAGGAAGGCTAAGTGAGCGCGAGGGGACGTGAAGAAATTCTATCTATCTATCTATAGCCCGACGCCCTAATCCCGCAAAGGGTGGCCGCAGACAAAACGCCTCCAAGTCACTCTGTCACCCACCATTTGACTCCCCTCCCCCCAACTCACCCCCCCCTCCCTCATATACCTCTCAACTCCATCCCTCCACCTCATCCTCGGTCTACCCCTCCCTCTCCCTCCCTCCACCTCACCTACATACACCCTCTTAGTCAGTCTTTCATTCTCCATCCTCTCCACATGTCCAAACCACCTCAGTGTATTTCTCCTAATCTTTTCAACCACATCCACATCTACCCCACAACGTTCCTTCACTTCTTCATTCGTCAACCTGTCCCTCCATGTCACTCCACATGCTCCTCTCAAGTAACTCATTTCCACTGCCCTCACTCTTGACTTGTTCCCCTCTTGCAAGGTCCACGCCTCGCTTCCATACGTCAGGGTAGGGATCACAATACCATCATGCAGTGACTTCTTAACTTCCATACTCACCTCCCTATTTCTCATCACTGCTTTCAGTGTGCCAACAACCTTCCTTCCCTGCTGTACCCTTTCACGTACTTCATCCCCCAAAGTTCCATCCTTACTCATCACACTACCCAAGTACTTGAATGCACTCACATTACGTCTGTTAATTCCATCAGATATTTTGCTACTTCTGGTTACAAATCATGATACATCCAGAACAAAATTATGAATACTTCCAGTGTGATATTTATAACCACGTTTAAAGTTTCGAGCTTGTCCGTGCTTCATCTGTCGTGAAAACATTTCAACCAAGATTATTAAAAACCTGAAGTTGTTCCTTTGATTGCAGCTTCGAATCTCTCCATCTCTCCGATAACTTGGCATAAATATTGTCCAAATGGAACAACGGAAAAGTCTGCCCATTCCAGAACGGGTTAAAGCAAATGCATCGTGCTTTCAGGTGGTTTCATGCATCTGTTCCATTTATGTGAATGGATTTAGGGGATGTTTCACCTCACCACGTAACATTCTTTTTGAACCTCAACATTGCAACTTTTTTCCAGATCATTCGTATATTAAGTGCTAAAATTAAAGTGACTTTCTCTCTTTAAGGAAATTTAATTCTATTCAGAGGAACCTCACCCCACCTACGGATGGGAAGAGACTGCATGATGATTTTTATACCCTCCCCCCAAATATATATATATATATATATATATATATATATATATATATATATATATATTCGTTAGTATATTCTTTGGGGGATAGGGAGGGAGTTAAAATCTTGCATAATCAAGTAGTGGAGCCACCCGTTTATATAGGTGCCACCAAGGAAAAGTGTCTCCCCAGCACTAGCAGAGGATTGACGAGTTTTAACCGCATTTTGAGTGAGTTGGGTGATGACGTGCAAGTTAACGCTGGTATTTTATTCATGAAAAAAAAAAAAAAAATGAATTCAGGTTACGCCTCATGTGTTATCAAGAAGGCAACATGATTAACGACTAAAAGTAACATGGAAACTTCACAACTGAGGCCTGTGCTGCCAAAGAACAAATATTAAAGGAATGAAAATAAGATCTAAAAACATTACAAGCACAATAAATATACATAAAATCGAGCAATATCTCACCTCTCCTAAGTGAAAACCACGGATGATACTACAACACTAGATAATGTTTGTACATGAAGAGTAATTAAAATAGGACTACCACCACAGTTTGTGCAAAAAGCCGGCCTCTTCCATAAAGAGGATGTCCCCAACCACAGAACACACCACCTCCCAAGCATCAAGAAGAGAATAAAGCACCATCTCACGCTCAGCACCCAGAAAGGTCATACATAACTCCAGACTGGGACGTTTGGCCAAACCCTTTTTGCTCTAATTTGGCCAAAAACTTTCATCTCTCCATCTTGAATGCTGACTTGAAACAATAGAGTAACACTCAAGGTTGGTGCTAGTCACAAGAAGAGCTATGGAAAGGATGTAAAGCCGTAGCTCTGTCTTTCTGCCAATGAGCTCGGGGATATAAGCTGCAAAAGTACGAAAATCTGGGTCAGGTTAAGGTGAAGAGTACAGAATGTGCCGCACGTCAAGGGGATGAAGCACTCTTCACATATGGGAGGAGGAAGCGACGTGGTGTCTTTCTTGCTCTGCCCTAACGAATCCCTTAGCATGTAATCACCAAAGATACTGGATGTAGTGCCTTAGTGGTATGGGCCTGGAGTGATCTCAATCTTCTTTACACCGAGAGTTAAACTATATTTCGAGACTAAAAGTGAAGTTATGAACAGCGAGCACATTTTTTATTACACTATTCCATCTTTAAAACCATCTAGGTACAATTTTACTGGTTAGGCTGGAAACCAGTCGTCTGCAATAGACATGGCATCCTCAGCGTTCGAAAATTTTATCCCCTCGGATTTATTTATTCGAAATAACTTATATTCTGGTTAAGATTGGAGCACATGATAGTCAGAAGGGGTCGGATCACGTGAATAGGCAGGGCATTTCAGCAATGCGAGGCACAGATTAGCCAACTACTCTTGTGTGAGTAGGCCTTGTCCCGGAGAAACAACACTCCTTTTGATATCTGACCCCGCCGTTTGGAGACCAGTGCCTGGTTCACTTTGTCCAAGAGAAATAACTAAGTCTATCTTCTCCAGACTGATGTTGAACCTTTTTCTGCATTTTACCCTCAGTACATCTGCATTTTGTTTCTCTGGGAGCGTTTTCATGCCATTTTCTATTTTTTCTGCAAATATATCGATGAGTTTCTGCAAGTTGCTGGATGTACAGAAAACTGCTCTTCATTGCTCTTGTCAAATCAGGTAGAAAATGTACATTTCCCTGCATAGGCCTACCCTTCTGTCCATCTTCAGTGGGTGTCCTAAGTGGGAGTCCTAAGTGGGTTGTGTCCTTAACTAATTGATGGCCCATAATGACAAAGACAACACTTCTCTCCTGTCCTTACTAATGCATACAAGGCCAGGTTATACAGTAATATCACTTTCCCAGCTGGCATTAATACCCATGCTGGCTTGGCGGGGATA
Organism: Coenobita brevimanus; assembly: GCF_032717465.1. Lineage (NCBI taxonomy): Eukaryota > Metazoa > Arthropoda > Malacostraca > Decapoda > Coenobitidae > Coenobita > Coenobita brevimanus. The sequence goes on from NC_136969.1 coordinate 8,395,419, forward strand.
GTCACTGTATCACATCCATCACCCATTTCACACTCATTCGCTTCATACTTGAGCTATATCGTCAGATATCATCAGTGGCTAAGTCACGTCTGCGCAACTTCGTAAAACACATTCATCTCCATAGGCTAAATCATGCCTGCTTCTAACACATCCATTTCTTTGTCGAGCTATATTGAGCATGTTCAATACCGATTTGGACGATATTCATTTAATTATACTGCCACATCTTACCTTTTCCCCAACACAACGTGCCTGAGGTCCTACTACCCTGGATCTGCCTCTTGTTAGGTTATAGAACATCGCAGGTAAGGTCCTGTTAGTGTCGAGGAGGCTTTTATATTACACGAACCTAAATTCCAAGGAATCCCACTCAATTTTTGCCTATCTGAGGGCTTTCATAACAATTTTATAAAGGACTCCCAACGTGCCTCACCCCAACCAGGAAGTAATATAATGGCTTAGCCAAAGACTTCTCAGGCAATAGGGCTGACAGTATTAAACAAGAACAAAAAAAAAAAAAAAGCGAAAAAAAGAAAAAACAGCAAAACAACAAAAGATGAACAAAAACTAAGTAGAACTCCAGCTTTTCAACAGTACATGTAAACGAGCCAATTAAGAGCTTGACGTCTGGTGCCTTCAGTGCAGCGAGTAGTAATGACGGCAGTTAGGTTTTGTGGTTCAGGTGGTGGGCGCGAGATGTGCTCTGTTCAATTCATGTACAGTCAATCGGCCTAAGAAGTGACGGCGGAGTATCCAGAAGTTTTCGGTCAGCGATAGTGCACATACTCTTCCTTATATCTCTACGAGGTGAAACCTAATACGTAAAATTGTTACAAAAAACAATAAATCAATGCCAAAGTACCTGTATATTTCAAAATTGTAGGAAGCAATTCGTTAGTTACGATAATGGGAAATCCTAAACGGAACTAATTGAAATTTCACAACTATCGCTCAGGGACAGTCAGGAATAATTTGCGGAGTTCAAATCTAGCATGGTAACACGCAATAATTTTTTAGTAGCATTAAGACTGAACAAAAGGGAGCTTCAATATACAATTAAAATTAGTAATTATTATTTATGAAATAATTTCCTTTACAATATTATGGAGTAAAGTCATTTATTTCCGTTATCAATGTCTCCATGGACGACGACAGAAAGCGGGAAGGCGGTGTAAGCCAGTAAGCTATTTTACAGTAAATGCTCCGATCAACACGCACGAAAGGAGATAACATTTACCCAAAGACATGCAGTTATTACACTGCCTTTGACAAGTTTTCCATTATGAAAAATCCCTGGATTATTTAATAAAAGCCAGAGGGCTATCGGTGAAAGAAGTATATAAAAAAAGAACCTCGAAATTTGCCTCGAGTAGGAGTTCCTAAGGAGAATGCTGACATCAGTCAGTTTGATATCCTCAGTGCATAATCGATTAGCAAGAGTAATAAAATGCAGAGGTTCATAAACAAATCATTGAGTTCAAAACTTCCAAATCAGCATTTTCTGTTCAGCAGGACATTACAGTATATATTAAATGACAGATATTAAAAGATGGAGTAAAGAGTGCGTGCTTTTGCATTGCAAGAGTTTATGAACTCATGTTTTGGTCTTGTTTATTGCCTAGTGTATGAGAAAAAGGCTGACTGTCATACCTCCTTACAAGTAAGAATAATTTTACATCAGTTGGGAATAAAGTTGCTGATTATAATGCTTATTGGCGAGAGGAAGACGGAATAAAAGGCAGTACGGTCTTGCTACTACCGCAGGTAAGGCATCATTACGAGGAATAATTTCATTTTTATGGCATATTTATTATTGCTATATCATCATAGCATTTGAAAATAAGGCAGTGTATTGCAGTCACAAGAATTTTTCTTAACTGGTCTTCAAAACTAGACCATCTGTATTTGAAATTCTTGGAAACAAATATATCAGGAACATGGAGTTAGCCTATAGGCCTACTACCCACCACGCGCGAAGTAATACATTCCACATTCATTCAGATCGGGAAAGGTAACTAAGTGTTAACTTCTAATATATCACTGCCTCCTGTTTTTCATTTTACATCATTCTTAGCGCGATATAATATATGTATTTGATATGACGTGATGAAGACATTGAAAATTTAGCCTACCTCATTTTCAATGTTTTCTTTGAACGTATGGCAGTGCAGAGTGACCGAAGCAATCTGAAACTCTGCCATCACTTCTTGGGGCGACTGTACGTAATGCAAGAGGCTGGCTGCTCTAGGTGGGTGAGGAAAGGACCCGTCTCTATCCTATCCATGATGTAACTGACACTGAATTACTTTTCTTTTTCTCATGTCCAAATACTAAGGACAAACTAAATGAAATAACTGAAAATAAATATAAATAAAGACCCAAGTCCAGTGTCTTGTACCTACGAAGTTTACACAGCCAGAATTAATCCTTCCGAATGTTGGCAAAGTTCGAATGGGGGAGGGGTGTAGGAGAAAGAAGAAGTGTTGTAATGGTTGCTTGTATCTGATCAAGTCATTGAAGAGTGTTGAAAGGGAGTAAAATCAACACTCGTTTAATGACCGCCGTGATTTGGATTCAGTCTAGACAAAAGGCAGTCCCATCTCGAGACAAGTACGTTAACAATCCAGCCACCTCAGCCCCAACTTTTCAGTGCCGAGTTATACAGGGTGGTCCGTAAATAGCGCTCTACTAGAAACTCATGTGGCAGTATCGTATGTGTTCAGGGACGGCTCAGTTGGCTAGTGTGGGCTTGTGTATGGCAATAGGAGAAGGAAATGATTAAATGGTGAAGGGTTAATACCGGTACACCGATTAAGCCGTCCTCACAACACACGAGAAGTTTTAAGAGGACCGTGTGAGCGAGATTTAATGCTCACAGGAACATGTGGATAAGAGACTTTGGTGTGGAACGAAAACAACCATAACGAAAAGTGAGCAACTGGAGCAGTGGAGATAGGGTTGCTGTGAGTTGTGTGGTGTGCGGAGAGGGATTAGTATATGAAATAATGTGGTTCGTGAAATATGTGGAATTAGGAGGTGTGAAAAACATAGTTGAAGAAAGAGTGCTTAGATGATATGGCCACATGGAGAAAATGGGTATAAGCAGAGAGATGAAAAGGGTTTATGTGAGTAAGTTTGAATGTGGGAGGCGGCGTGGTAAACCAAGATCACTAGATATGGTAAATGAGTATGAGAGTGAAAGGTATGAAGACTGATCTAGATTAGGAACTGACAAGGGATCGAGTTGGCTAGAAGAATTTTGTACGGATGAATATGTGACAAGGCTATGGTATCCCATTTTTAACTTGATCGTGTGACTGACTGTGTGATAGAAAAATATGAAGATACGTGTGGACCTATTAGGTGGAGCTAAGATACGGAATGTTTGAATGATGAAATAATGAATGTGTGTATGGTCCGTTTCATTTTCATTGGGCACATTGTTCATTAATTGTATATCTAACTATCGTATTCTTTCCTTTTCCTTGCCCTCTTTACCCAGTCTCAGGTGGGATAATAAGAGGCAAGATGATAATTTTGAGTAGCTAGATATTAACAAGCAATCCCATTAAAAGATCACAATCCGATATTTTATGTTTTAATCTATACTCGTTATCTAATTATTTTATTGAGCTTAAGCGTTTTCGAACGGGAGAGTTAGACAGAGGCCTTTAGTAAAATGATTAAAATGCCTGAAAATAATAAAAATGTTCAGTCACCAGACTGAAGGTGCCAAGGACAAAGTTATGATATCCCAGGAGGTCAGTTTATTCTCATCTGCTGATAAAAATCCCAACTGCAGCCTTCGTCAGCTGACAACTTATTTCAGTATTACTACTAAAGCACCCTTATACACTAACCCCAATTGCAGCACCATTGACTTGATTTACTTTTTCCCGCTGTTTTTAGTGGTAGGTGGTGGCGACCATCATCCACTCACTTGATGTAGTGATGCCTACTTCTTCCTTAGCCTTTATCTTTTTTTTCTTTTTTTTTTTCTGTGCCTGCCCTCCTCTCTTCCTGTTTCTCCCATCTTTCCTGTCACTTTTTATTGCTTTTCTTTTCTTTACAGGTGGCATTACATTGAGTGACAAGCCAAATGGTTTCCTGTAAGCCAAGAAACCATTTACAACGCTGAGTGGTAACCATATAACCAAACCATTCGTGCTCCCTACATGTCAACAAGTGGGTTGATGGAGGGTTAGTGCCCCTCCCCGTTAAAACAAGTAACTCAGAAGTCAATGGCCACCCCTTACGGGATTATGGCGTCTGGGAATAGATAGATAGCTTATATCCATGTAATAATAATAATAATAATAATAATAATAATAGTAATAATAATCCATCCTTCCATCTATCATCTAATCCTACGTTGCCCCATGCGGAGCGTAGGAGCGCGGGGCTAGGCAAGTTGGTCCTGATTTTTAAGATGAGAGTGACCAGCCTCACTCATCCCTGAGTGGCATTACGTGAGCAATAAACCCCAACCATCTCTTGGATATAAACCTTCACCGGCTCCCTAATTATCCACTAAACCACCAGGCGCCAAAATTTGGTTATATGGTTACCACCCAACGTAGCAAATGGTTTCCGTGTGTACAGGAAACCATTTGGCTTGTCACGCAGTGTAGAGTCACCCATAGGCAGAAGGAAAAGGAAAGAATGAAGGAAGAAAAGATAGAAAAGGGAGTTTAAAGTCACCCGTAGGTAGAAGGATGAGGAAAGAATGAAGCAAAGAAAGGCAGAAGAGGATGGAAGGAAAGAAGGATGGAGCAGAGGAAAGGGCAAACACCCGAGAGCAGCATTACATCGAGTGAGTGGATGGTGAGCGCCCCCACCTACCATTAATAATAATAATAATAATAATACCGGTAATAATAATAATAATAATAATAACAATAATAATAATACATTAGACTTTCATTGCATATAATATATTGTACTGCGTAAGAATAATGGTAACTACTGCCTCAAAATACTTACACCTTAGCCATAAAGAATGCATTTTTTTTTTTTTTTTAATCCAGTGGGATACAATGGGTCTTATAATTCGGGAACAGTTTCTTAGTAAGGATAAAGGGGAAGAAAATTTTGTAAGTACAGGGGTCATAGAGCAGGGCAAAGTAATCGAGTTAGCTCGTTGATCTTAGTTTTTTGACAAATGAACGTCTAAGTTATTCTGAGCCAACTAATGTCTACTAGATGGTTCGTCACTCTGATTACTTATTTTCCATTTTCAAAAAGCTCCAGACGATGTTATTGCCTTCGAAAACACTTACTGAAATACAAGGATTATGTTTAGCATTCAGTAATCTCTTCATTACAAAATATCTCTCTTCAGCTGAAAAAAAAAGAAAAAATCTGGTGGCGATCTGGTTAATAATACAACAAAATGTCATCGTATCGAAGGGGTTAGTGTGAATATTGACCTTCTCTGGAAAAAAAAATACCAGCTTAGAAAATTATGTCGAAAGACCTCTACAGACAATAAGAACATACCTGGTACTAGTCCATGGAAATGTCAAAACTCATGGTACCTTTGAAGACTAGTATGGTCTTAAATTTTGAGACTAATACAGACACAACTGCAAGATGAATTGTTTATCAGATGGTGCAAGTACTGAGAGAGCAAGTGAAATTTCAGCTTCCTGAGAGTGCAGAAGAGGGATGCATTCTCGCGGTGGCACCGTTATACCCGCGTGATGGCTGGCAGAAATGCAACTTTAGGATGTAGTCCAGTGGGGTCACGTCAAGAAGAGGGTTGAATCACAACACCAACAACAAGTTCTTGGTCAGAAAAAAAAAAAAAAAAAGGAAAAAGAATATGAAATTTTATATACAAAATGGATTCTAGTGTAGATTAATAATAGTACAGTACATATTTCATTAAAGTAGCGCAAGAAAAATGTCTACTGTGTATGTTTGCCTAATATGTAGGCTTATGTTATTACCCATCCGAGGAAGGTAGTATCCATTAATTCAAAGCATATGCCATTCAGTGATTTACTTTCTCCAGGAAGCGCTGTCACAAAGTCCATTAAATCTGAATGGACTTTCGTGGCATCATTTAAAAGCGCGACTGTATAAAACTGTCTCACATTACTGCATGTACTCTTCCTTTGCATTTACAGTAAATTTCTTAATTCCTCGTGCTCCTGGATATCCAAGCCTCCGTGGTTCAAGATGTCACTCACTCCATCTTCCACCTCTTTCTGTCTCCCGCATATCATTGATTTACGTCACATATGATCTATATAAAACCTATTGAAAAGTTAAAATAGAAAGATATATTGCTCAAACACCATTATCAACTCTCTGGGATGTCCTCCAGTGAACAGGGTTCCACCGGACGAATGGAACCGTTCACCAAGGAAAATGTTAGTAACGTTTGTGGAATGATACAGTATGACATAAGGACCAACGGTTCTAAACTGCTACCTGTACCAAATGAACACTTTTTCACTTTTACAAATCATTTCAGAATTCATCGCACCCAACGGTAAAGAATATCTATCTATCTATCTATATCTATCTATCTATCTATCTATATCTATCTATCTATCTATCTATCTCTATCTATCTATATATATATATATATATATATATATATATATATATAATGACCAACGGTTCTAAAGTGCTACCAGTACCAATTGAACACTTTCACTTTTACAAATCATTTCAGAATTCATCGCACCCAACGGTAAAGAATATCTATCTATCTGTCTATCTATCTATCTATCTGTCTATATCTATATAAGGACCAACGGTTCTAAACTGCTACAAGTACCAAATGAACACAATTTCACTTTTACTAATCAGTTCAGAATTCATCTCATCTAATGGTAAAGAATATCTATCTATCTATCTATCTATCTATCAATATATATCTATCTATCTATCTATCTATAGAGAGAGAGAGAGAGATAGGTATACCCTGTATATATATTAGTGGGTGTACAACTGCGGTCAAGTATTCCTTCCCCTGTAGCTGTCTCTTATCTATAACTATGGCACCGTCACACATGATCTCTGAACACAATACGGACAGAACGTGTGCGTCTCTGACAAATCTGCTGGTTAGAAATATAAGGGTGAGAAGGAATACGTGGCCGCAACAGTAAGTAGAAAATAATAGTATACTATACCACGTAAATGAACACAACTCATACAGCGTCCATACAAGCTGATATTTATTTGTGTGTGTGTGTGTGTGTGTGTGTGTGTGTGTTATTTGCAATGCTTTTCAACAACAACAACAAAATACCTATCAGGTCTTTGAAGTGTTAATACCGTAGTACTGTATAATCTGCTTTAGATGTAAATTTTATAATGTTAATCTATGTGTAACAGCTTTTTAGTTTATTTCCTTTAAATGTTAATGTAACAAATAGAGTAAAATACAATTAATGGAAACAAGTCACGGCCTATATCAGCATACAGCTAATTAGCCATGAAATAAAATAGGAAAGCTGCACAGCACTAAAGCTGACTGTAGCCCATCACATAATTTGCTGAGCAGTGTTTTTTACGTTAATTTCTTGCTACTAACAGACATTTTAAACAGAAGAATACCCAGCTGTGGATGGATTAATGAAGATTGTATGAAATCCTTCCGGGTAAAATCTAAATATATCACGTGGGGAAAGCATGTACATAAAACGCAATTATTGCAACCTTAGGCATATCTGGAAGTGAACCCAGTTTCGTTTCGTTTCGTTTGTAAAGGCTCCAACATGATTGGATGTGTCGACTTTTGTCACCAAATGGCGGTTCTTCCTGCTGCTCGATCTCTAGCAGCCTCTCTATTCAGTTCTTTATCCCTCAGGTCCACTGTTAGTCCCAAGTCCTTTTCGAACCCAGTCAACTGCAAAAAAACGGGTTACTTTAACCTGTCGCTTTTTTTTTTTTTTTTTTTTTTTTTCTTACCGAGATTGTGTTGGTCCGTCATGTGTTAGTGGGGTGCATGAGGTCATAGTATTTAATGTGTTAATGGTATAGTCCCATGGTCTGACTAAAAAAAAAAAAAAGTCATTATAGAAAAGGAATCCAGTTCTTTTGCCTCTGCATCTCCGCTCTTCACTGCCATAACTTCTCAAAGACTAGCAGGGTGATCAATGACATCGATGAACAAAGGAACCGTGGATCTGCGAAATGGGATTTTCCAGAAAAGTTTGTTCAGTAACTGACGAATGAGATAATTGACGTGTGAAATGGGTGTGATCTTTTCCTTCAGCAAGGGAGGCTGCACTTCACTGGCCAACCTTTTCTGTTACAGGACGGCCGCGAACATCCAGATCCAGATTCAGGGAGGGAGAAGAGCGACAGTATGACCAAAAATTTAATCTCGACCTTTTTCTCACCGAATTGAGAATAAGGTAATTGGAACCAGTACGCGTGGTTGTCTTGCCTTGAGTGATGGCCGTACAAATTATAAAGTTTTAGTTGTGTAGTTTGATGTGCAGCTGTCACGGGCTGCACGAAATGTGGTAAAGTCGCCGCCCCAAAACGGTTCTTGTTTGATTCTCGAGACTTAAAATAATGCATCTACCTGGATTTGGTTTCGCGCTTTTTTGTAGTGATAACATACTGAAAATAAATATGATTCTTTTTCTAATTAACACTCAGTAGTGTAAGGCAATAATAGCTGAATAAAAATAATACCGTTCATGTTGATTCTCTAGACTCAAACAACGCAACTTCCTGGATTTGTTTGACGCTTTGTGTGTGTGTGTGTGTGTGTGTGTGTGTGTGTGTGTGTGTGTAACTTTAATTGCATACTGAAAATTATGACGATGATTTTTAACACATAAGCTCCTACACACAAAGTCAGCTGAATAACCCCTCCCCCCAAAAAAAAAAATCGTTTATGTTAGAATCTTTAAACGAAACTGCCTGGATTTTGTTTTCATTTTTTTTCGTGATTTCAATAACATACTGAAAATTAATATGATGCTTTCTGGTTACCACTCAAAAAACCTATGATACTAAGAGCTGAGGAAGAAAATCGTTCATGTTAAATTTTCGAGACTAAAAACAACGCATCAGCCTGGATTTTGTTTCGTGTTTTATGTAGTCATTTCGATAACATACTAAAAAATATTGTGATGGTTTATACAAGTACTTAACACCCAAGCTTAAACGACACAAAATCAGCTGAATAACACCTCAAAAAGTTCATGTGAGAATTTCCGGGATTAAAAATCTGTATGGATATTGTTTCACTTTTTTTTTCTTTTTTATGATTTGGATAACATACTGAAATTTATCATGATGGTTTTTACTTAACGCTCAGGCTTCTATGATCCATTTTTAACTGAATAGACCTACTGTAGTCTGGCGTTAGCATGAAGAAATATAAGAAGACAACCAAGAAGGGATAGACTATAATATTAACACTGGGGCTTCTACAAGTGTCTGGGTGGAATAAAATCGTATGGAGTCAGTTGTTAAATAAGCCAGTTTATTGTTCGATTTTATAGCTGATAAAAGATTGATAAAACAGACATCCCACAGATTTTAACTACTGATATGAGCGCGACTTCATTCCACGGTCCCGTAAATCACTCACATGAAGGAATTATATCATTATATGGTAAGCAGTGACAACTAGTCCCGTATTAATCCCCTTCGAGGTGAAGGGGTCTGACCTGAGGGTACCCAAGTCCAGTACATTTAAGAGCAAATGAGCAAATTGCTCCCCCTGATTTTTTGCATTTTTACAGAAGACGAACAGAAGAAAGAAACACACTGAATCAAAATTCTGTACACCAGACTGCAGGTGTCCTCCATTAAAAAAAAAAAAAAAAAAAAAAAAACTAACAGTCGGACTTGAACTGATGGCAACATATAACCAAAAACACCTCTATCACCCCCTGTCTTCTTGCATGGTGTTGCCACTCTGGCCTTTTATGCCTTTGAATTCAGTGACTCGTTTTTGTAGTTTATTCTTGGCACCTCCACACGAATTTACTCTTAGAACTCCTCGGTACTGAAGGGGTAAATGGAAGCCATATCTACCTCCTCCCATTCCGAAAGCCTCTGCTAAGTGAAATGAAATCCTCTGGTGATAGTAAGAATATACTGTAGGAACGTCACAGAAATGAAGTGTTGATGATGATGATGATGATGATGATGATGATTGATGATGATGATGATGATGATGATGATTGATGATGATGATGATGATGATGATGATTGATGATGATGATGATGATGATTGATGATGATGATGATGATGATTGATGATGATTGTGATGATGATGATGATGATGATGATTGATGATGATGATGATGATTGATGATGATGATGATTGATGATGATGATGATTGATGATGATGATGATGATGATTGATGATGATTGTGATGATGATGATTGATGATAGTAATAATAATAATTATTATTATTATTATTATTATTATTATATGAATAATAATAATAATAATAATAATTATTATTATTATTATTTTTATCATTATATAAATAATAATAATAATAATAATAATAGAAATAATAATAAAATATCATCATTGCTTTTTCTTGTTTTTCAAAGGCGTTAGTTCTTTAAAAGAATTCCCTAGCGCTCAGAACTCGAAATATGATGATTAATTTACACGTTGCACTGAGAACAATGGTTAACGTCTGATAAAAGCTGGAGTACAGTAGATTTAAACAGGGGCAATGGAAGTTAGTGGACCCGTAGCTTTGAGTCGTTACTACAGATAGCCAAACATATTATCAAATGCCAAGCAGGTGGGTGGCTTTCTCATATTAGGTGGGGTTCCTCCTTGATGCACGTAAAAAACTAATGACTGATCATTGATGCAAATAGAAAATAATATTGGTTTCTAACAAAATATTACATGAATATTTGTTACTCAAAGTGATAGCAACATTCCCTCCTCAGCATTATAGATATATTCCCTCTTCATCATTACAGAAATATTCCCTCCTCAGCATTATAGAAGTATTCCCTCCTCAGCATTATAGAAATATTCCCTGTTTAATATTGTAGAAATATTGCCTCCGCAGTATTATAGAAATATTCCCTCCTCAGTATTATAGAAATATTCCCTCCTCAGCATTATAGAAATATTCCCTCCTCAGCATTATAGAAATATTCCCTCCTCAGCATTATAGACATGTTCCCTCTTCAGCGTGGTAGAATTATTCCCTACTCAGCATGGTAGAAATACTCCTTATTCAGCATGGTAGAATTATTCCCTACTCAGCATGGTAGAAATACTCCTTATTCAGCATGGTAGTAATGTTCGCTGCAGTTTAAAGAATTTCCTTTGGGAGAACGAATATATATAGGGAATAGCAAAGTTTTGAGTTAGCAATAGATTATATAATTAAAAAAAATAGAATAGAATAAATAAAAAATAAGGTACCAGAAAAATAGGCATTACAGATCAAACCAGTGACATGCAGTCAGTGTAAAGCTAGTGGCCGACCAGAAGCGACTGATCCCCAGGTTAGTATATGTTCGAGGTTAAGGAATGAAACACCGAAAGGAGTTTCAGAACAGATTACGAAACAGCAAAGATACAAAGATCGTTCTCGCCCGAATTAGTGACTGAAAAGAATAACTAAGGAAACAAAAAAAATAATTCCGGGGAAAAAGGTAATACAGTATACAGTATATGCATCATAAAAATCGAGAACACAAAAGGCAACTGAGTACGGAATATTTTTGTGAATATCATGTTGGGTATCATTATCTCTTATGAGGCACGAGAAACAGTTAATGCTGGTGTTCATACACTGCGAGTTGGCACTGTTGTTAAATTTATTTTTCTGATACTTGTAGCAGTATAAAAAGTGAGAGAGAATGCATTCTGTATCAAGTAAGCATACTCACGTCACAACCGGCCTTCCTTAGTTTTGGAGAATTTATCAGCGAATGAACTGAAAGACCAGTTAGTACTGAAATAGCTCGAGATGGAAGGAAAATCACAACTGCTAAACAGGATGTGAATCCATCCTGATTGATTTGGATAAATTATTAAATGAGGTGAAAAAATATTAAATGAGATTAACCGACTGTGATAATAATCACTGAAACCGAGAAGCGAATGTTTGATACTCTATTAACTGAAATAAAGGATACACGAGATACTGGATTTTTTTTTATTTCCAAGAAAAGAGCAAACACTTGCAAAGTTTTCAAAAAACTGAATTTTAATCATGGGAAGCTTGATCAAAAAACAAAATTAATCTCCACATTTATTAATCAGTAGGTCGGCCACAGCTGGAAAACTGTGTAAACATTTCCACGAACCTCAAAGCTTAAGGTAAATCAGAGAAGGTGCAGCGAAGAGTCACTGAGTCCATCACCGCGAAATTTGTTTTACTAACACTGAAGAACTTATTGTATGCTAATTATTATAATTTTTTTCATTCGATTACATCAGTTATGAAAACTTCAAAATACACTGGGATTAAAAGTAGCAGTTGGTATAGCTCTGAGTTAATAGACAAGTATATTCAGATTAGGGAGGTCGATGTGGCTAACAAAGAATATTCATGCCTACCTAAGTTTCATCGTTATTTCCTGTATATGACAATAGCGTACTGATGAGTGTATATATGTATGCATGCTTTCTTGCATGCTTGTAAGTATGTCTGTCTTTACGTATGGGATCTTTAAGAATTATTAGCCTCGGACCCCAAGTATTTCTAGTCCACACCTGCTTGCGGTTGCTTTCTTAAAACTTAAATCTGTGAGCATAGTTCTTGAAGATCTTCATGGATAACTTTACAAATTATTATTCCATGCATTTAATGGGAAATGAAGAATATACGTGACATATACAAAGAAAAATAAAACCTCTTAGGAGTAAAGATCACTTCTAATGCGCTAATATGCCCTGATATTAAGTTGATATTTCACAAGGCAGTGAGTTTCTCAAATATTGGCACTTCCCAGCTTCCAAGTTCCAGGCAGGACTAAGATCATGTGGGTCAGATGAGGCAATGGATCTTGGGTCACAGGAAAACACACACTCAGCCAGACGTCAAAGTTTTAGCCATCGCACCTACACCCGTCACGCTTTGTGCCAGTCCCGGCATCATTACGGCTCCAACTTGTTTATGAAATTGTCAAAAAATAATAATAAAAATAAAAACGTGCTACTTCTGAAATTAAAAGAAACTATAAATTCTCAAGACAATGTACAGACTTTTCTTAAACCATGCAACAAGTAACATGGCTCTGGATGACCAGGTCATGGTGGATATGATCTGACGTTTTACACTTATAAGAGTTAGCTTACAGCTGTTCTTTCATGATGAGTATATAGCTCCCTCGTTGTAAATAAATAAATTTTAAAAATCGGCTTGTTTCAGAGCAGTGTCCCTCTCAGTACAGTCTGGGAAATTCTCTGACGGTGGATCAATAACTCTTACCCATTTTCGCTACTGTTACAGCGTGAACTACAGTGAAAGATCATTTGTAGTGGAGTGCTGGGACATGCACTGAAAGGTAAATATTCTTTTAGAAAAATGGACGCCGTTGATATTAGCACCCGCCCCTGCAGCTTTGTAAGAGAAAAGAAATAATTATTGATTGGGGAGGTGGAGGGCCGAACATCGGGGGTGTGACCCTCCATAAACTATGGACTGGGTGAATATCTATACTGTGCAAAATTCCGTGTGCTTAGGTAAAAACTATGGCAGTATCACCACTGGCGGCAGTCACGCTCCTTCGTGAGGGATGGCCATCGGTGGTTCCACTGACCCAAACCATGGCGGGTGCAAATATCACTCAGAATTTTTTTTTTTTTTTTTTATGTGAGGAAGAAGGAACCAAAGGCCGCGAACCTGCAATTATTGTTCCTTCCAAGAGAAAAGCAAAATTCAAGAGAGAGCCACATTCAAGATCCGATCATTTCGAGATGCTTGGACACACTGCATTTGAAAGACTGGAAATCATAGGAAACAGGAAATATGGACAGAGAGAGACAGTTACAGAGTTGACCTGTTGCATAAATGAAGGACTGGGAGAAACGGTTAACTCTTGCATTAGAGAGTTGGACAGAAAAGGGATGAGACTTGGCTGCTAGACGGGTGCTACGTGCCCGTCGTAGAGATGGAGGAATGCATGCAGACAGTTAAGAGGAGCAGTGACCGTTGAAGTAGCGATAGAAAAGAGATAAAGATGCAACAGTGTGGCGAAGAGACAGAGGTTGAAGGGAGTCAGTAAGAGGAGGAGAGTTAATGAGATGAAAAGCCTTTGACTCCACCCCATTGAGAAGAGCTGTATGTGAAAGCCTCCCCACACATGAGAGTTGTACTCCACAAAGCGGCAGAAAAAAAACCCTGTATAGTCCAGGCCCTTAGGGAGTTATGAGGAGGGTTTTGTGCAGATTTGTCTACAAGTACCAAATTTGGCTCAGATGTAGACCAGAACATATTTATTTCATTTTTGGAGAGCGCCAAGCCCAGCGCTCACTCGGGCCGCCATGTTGGCCAAATCCAAAATGGCTGCCAGCCGATACATGATTGTATCACAACTTCGTAACCAAAAGTCGTAGAATCATGAATGAACTCACTTTTTATAGGTTTTTGACCTCAAGGATTCCAAATATGACCTCTGTTTTGACATTCTTGGTCATTATAACCCCCAATGGCATATTAAACGTCAAATGAGATCAAAACTAAGCCAAGTAAACACAAAGTTTTATTTAAATCATTTAATGTTCAACTCCCGAAATACTCCAAGCCCTATATGGCAGATTTGTCCCCAAGCACTAAATTTGGGCCAGATGTAGACCAGAACAGACTGATTTCAAATTTGGAGGCCTTTGCCTTTTGATGTGAACATCATAAATGTGGGCACTTGCGAGAATGCTACCGCGCAAGTGTATTACAAGGGTGCTGAGCACCAATCACATAGGAACTATAAGAAAACATCACTACTGCAAGATCTAATTGATTCTAATCTAGGTATTGTCATTGTTCACACATCCACCTTCACACTTGCTCAACCCTGTGCAGTGGACTCCAGCCCTACAGCATTTGCAGTTTCCTGTGCAAGATCTCTCACAGCCACAGTGCAGGAGAATGGAACTTACCTTACTAGCATATGCGAGTGATGTCCAGTATGGTAACCAGATACCACTGTCATCTTTCTGCCAGCCCGTACCATTGACAATGATGTAGTGGTTCTTGCTGTACGCTTTTTCACCACACTTGGACTTTCACAGCTGTGGGTGGGCTTTGGTAGTGGAAAAAATTCCGTGACATTCCCATCCATTATATCTGCTCTCATCTTGGACCCTCCAAGTCTCTGGCACTGCCACTCTTCCATGCCCTCACAGGATGTGACACAACATCACTGTTCATTGGATGTGGCAAAAAGACTGCCTGGGCATCTTGGCAAAGCACCCCAGGACTTACTGAAACACTGGTGGCCTTCACCCATGACCCCAAACTCTTAACCCTTGAGTCTTTGCACATGCAGAAGCTGGAACGATTTGTGGTAATCATGTACAGTAAGGGATGTGGTTTGGCCAATGTCAACGAAGCCAGGCACCGTCTTTTTACAAGTGTTACAAAAACGCTGGAGAACATACCACCCACTCAAGCAGCGCTGTTTAAGCACATAAAGAGGGCACTGCTTCAGGCAAGCTTTTATTGGAATCAAGCAACCTCAGTTTGCCAGGAAATCCCCGACTTCAGTGACTGGGGCTGGCAGAAAGATGACAATGGTATCTGGTTACCATACTGGACATCACTCGCAGATGCTTGTAAGGCATGTTCCATTCTCCTGCACTGTGGCTGTGAGAGATCTTGCACAGGAAACTGCAAATGCTGTAGGGTTGGAGTCCGCTGCACAGGGTTGTGCAAGTGTGAAGGTGGATGTATGAACAATGACGATACCTAGATTAGAATCAATTAGATCTTGCAGTAGTGATGTTTTCTTATAGTTCCTATGTGATTGGTGCTCAGCACCCTTGTAACACACTTGCGCGGTAGCATTCTCGCAAGTGCCCACATTTATGATGTTCACATCAAAAGGAAAAAGGCCTCCAAATTTGAAATCAGTCTGTTCTGGTCTACATCTGGCCCAAATTTAGTGCTTGGAGACAAATCTGCCATATAGGGCCTGGAGCATTTCGGGAGTTGAACATTAAATGATTTAAATAAAACTTTGTGTTTACTTGGCTTAGTTTTGATCTCATTTGACGTTTTATATGCCATTGGGGGGTTATAATGACCAAGAATGTCAAAACAGAGGTCAAATTTGGAATCCTTGAGGTCAAAAACCTATAAAAAGTGAGTTCATTCATGATTCTACGACTTTTGGTTACGATGTTGTCATTCAATCGTGTATCAGCTGGCAGCCATTTTGGATTTGGCCAACATGGCGGCCCGAGTGAGCGCTGGGCTTGGCACCCTCCAAAAATGAAATAAGTATGTTCTGGTCTACATCTGAGCCAAATTTGGTGCTTGTAGACAAATCTGCACAATTTAGTCCCTAAGAGCTTGGACTAGTATAAAGTCAACAATTGTGCAGGGATAAAGAAGGAACGGAGTCGCCTTAGCACATCTAATCTCTCGGAAGCAGATTTTACAAGAGGTGTAATATGACCTTTCCAAGATAAGTTCCGAGTAAATGAAACCCCAAGCATGTTCAAGGATGATGCAGGATTAAGCTGAATATTATTAAACATTAGTGGGTATACCTGTCGAAGATTTTGTCGGGTTGATAGGTGTAAAAACTAAGTCTTTGATGCATTAACAACAAGATTATTTTTACCCCAGTCAGATATAAGCCAAGTCAGACATTAGGTGTGCCATAGCCCACTTGTTTGTTGAAGTAACTGCTGAGATGGACGTTGTGGGAACAAAATGGAAAGGTGAAGGGTGGAGTCATCAGCGTATGAGTGGATAAGTTAGATGTACAGCTTAGGAGGTCATTGATGAATAAAAGGAAGAGAGTTGGTGATAGGACAGAGCCCTGAGGAACACTACTGTTAATAAATCTATGAGAAGATCGATGCCCGTCTATACCGGCGGCTATAGAACGACCAGAAAGGAAGCTAGAGATGAAGGCACAGATAGAAGGATAGAAACCGTAAAAGGGCAGTTTGGAAATTAAAGACCTATGCCAGACTCGATCGAAAACTTTTGAGATGTCAAGTGCAATGGCAAAGCTTTCGCCAAAGTCTCGAAAGGAGGATGATCAGGAGTCTGAACGGTAGGTGCGAAGATCACCAGTCGAGCGTCCCTGACATAGCCCATACTGATGATCAGAAAGAATGTTGTGATAGGAAAGATGCCTAAACATTTTGCTATTAAGAATTGCCTCAAAAACTTTTGAGATACAGGATGTTAAAGCAATTGGACGATAGTTAGAGGGTTGGGAATGGTCACCCTTCTTTGGGACTGGCTGAATGACAGCAAACTTCCAGCAAGAAGGAAAGGTACAACTTGACAGAAAAAGGCAAAAGAATTTGCCTAGGCAGGGTGTAAGCACGGAAGCAAAGTTCTTGAGAACAACAGGAGGGACTCCATCAGGCTTATATGCCTTATTAATATTGAAGCCAGCAATGGCAGAAAAAACATCAGATGAAGAAATTTTAATGTCAGCCATGAGGAAGTCAGAGGGGTGAAGTGATGGAGGAACAGCACCGGAATCATCTAAGGTGGAATTGGAGGGGAAAGTCTGTGCGAAGAGATCTGCTTTATCAGCAGAAGAAATAGCTACAGAGCCATCAGAGTAGAAAAGAGGAGGGAAGGATGATGAGGTAAAGTTGTTAGAAAGGTTTTTGGGAAGATGCCAGAAGGAGCGGGAAGAATTCGAGTTGGAGAGTTGAGAGCATTTAATACTGATGAAATTACTTTTAGCACAGCGAAGAACAGACTGAGTATGATTCTGGGCAGAAATGTATAAAAGATGTGATTCAGGGGTGGGTTGGCTCCGGTACCTTTTACAGGTGCTCTCCTTGTTGCAGACAGCATTAGAACAAGCATTATAAAACCAAGGCTTTCTTGCAGTAGTCAGAGGATATGACAAAGGAATGTATCCTTCCATGCACGAGAGAATAACCTCCACAATGCACGAGGCACACTCAGATGGCTCCCGTCCATGGAAGCAATAATCATTCCAGGGACAATCAAAGATGTACTGACTGAGGGCCTCCCAATCCGCAGCTCCAAAGTGCCACAGACGACGTTTCATTGGAGGGTCAACAGGCCGTACCGGAGCGATAGGACAAGTTAAGGTGACAAGACTGTGATCGGAGGAGCCCAATGGAGAGAAAAGATTAGCTGTGTAATCAGAAGAATTAGTTGTGAGGAAGAGGTCAAGTATGTTGGAGCTCTCTCCAAGGCAGTCAGGGATACGGGTAGGGTGCTGTACAAGCTGCTCTAGGTCAATAAGCATAGAAAAGGTGTAGACTGGTTCACCAAGTGGATCAGTGAAAGGAGAGGAGAGCCAAAAGTGGTGGTGAACATTGAAATCTCCTAGAATGGAGATTTCAGAGAAAGGAGAAATGGATAAAATGCGTTCCATCGTAGAAGTAAGATAGTCAAAGAATTTTTTATAGTCAGTAGAATTAGGGGGTAAGTAAACAGCACAGATATATTTAGTCAGAGAATGACAGGAAAGCCGAAGCCAGGGTGTAGAGAATTCAGAAGAATCGAGTTCAGGAACGCGTGAGCAAGAAAAATCGTTGTGTGTATATACACAACAGCCACCTTTGGGTTTGAAAAGAGTGTAGAGAAACTAGGAGGATACAGAAAAGGGTCTGCTGTCAGTTGCCTCAGACATCTGAGTCTCAGTTAGAAAAAGAAGATGAGGTTTAGAGTAGAAGAGGTGGTGGTCAACAGAGCGAAAGTTAGAGGAAAGGCAGCAAATGTTGCAGAAATGAAGAAGAAGAGAGTCAGACAGTGGTTCCAGGCAGCTCGAGTCGTCACCGGGAGATGGGCGGAAGGTGGGGCATTTATGGTCTCCCCCCGTGGGGACTTCAGGCCACGTGTTGAGCTGCCATGATTTTTTTTTAAATATTGGAAAAGGAAGTGTAGTGTGTACTGTGCATGTAATCTGGTGTCGATAGTTAGAGAAACTTGTACTGGAGAGCATGCTGACCTACTTTCTGTGTTACTGCGACACTGAAAAAGTTCAGCAAAGGGGGATGGTCGGGACCTAGTCCCGAGAGCTGATGAATTGGGAGCTCCAGCTCTCCCTGTCATCAGCTTCCCATCCACCTTGGGGGTACTGCCCTGCTCGACTGGTGCTACAGTATGAAAAATTTCCTCGACATTCATTATGCACTTGGATATTTTATATACTGCTTGCTAGTACCATATTGTTTGTGCGTTCTATAGTAACATGTTATGGAAGGTGCTAATCCCGTGAATATTAATATACTCCACTTGTAATGCTGTATGTTAAACTTTCAAGTCAACGTCTTTTTACTGCAGTTCACGTTCCACCTACAAAGAAAATATATGGGAGTAAAATGGCTCGATAGAGAAAACCTATACCGACACACTCTCCTTATTTAATGGCAGATTTCCCTAATCTCAGTAGCATAGTAAGCTCCACATTACTTCTGCATACACCTCGAACCTGGGTAACTTTTTTTCAAGTATGTTCATGCTACTACCAGATTATTTTATTCCGTCTTGTATTAAAGGAGGTAATGAAGGCTGTATCTTAACCGTCTAGTTCAAAGTCAGTCCTAACTTGGGCATAACTATCAGATGGTAAGAATAAAATGAAAAGACATCCCGGGACTGAATGCGTTAATAGTCTCGCTTTAAGGCATCTCTAAATAAGGGAAAATTACATAAACAGGAACATGAGTACACAGAAATAGTCAATTAAAGCCTAACAGGCCCAATGAATTTAGGTCAACAAAGCTTTGCTAAGCAAAACATTGACAGTGTAAAAACTATGGCCGACCTGAGTCGAGTGATTCACAGACATTAATTCAAGTTTCAGGTAAGAGTCGGAAATGATAACGATGGACTAATTGAAGTATCAGAAGGTGATATAAAAACGCAATAAAAAATACCGCACAGCGTTATGTAATGTTGCGTTACTATGGGATAAAATCTGGATAGGAGGTTTGCATCCTATTCAGTCCGGTGACGTGTTATTTTTAATTTATTCTTGCTATCTCGAGACAGTTTTATCCGCTTAAGAGAGACCCACAGGTGTTGGATATGAGGTTCATTCGCCTCCTCACTGCAAGCGGTCTCCCAAAGGCTGAATAAAATCGACTGGAGGCAGCAAGAATACATTAAAAACATGCCACAGAGTTGAAGGGTTTAATTAAGCATCTAAGAAAAAACAGAAGCACTTTATGAACTAATAAGAATAAAGCTCGTAACTACAATAGGCTAAGAGTTAGAACTTCCAGAACTGCTTTATGATTACGTAAACTTCTTTTGACAATATCTTTAGTCACAATATACATACAATACAACTGTATTTCATGAGTGTAGATGTAATGTATCATCTACAAAAACTCAGTTGCATGATCGACAACACACGATTAAAATTTATCTCCCGAAAATAGCAGTTCAAAGGAATAACTGCTAAAGTGAGGCAAGGTAAAAGTTAAAGTAAAGGTGGGCACAAACGCCATGAGGCACTTAGGCACAGTTCTCATCTATATACGGTATCTTAGGTCTTTGAGCCTGTGATGGGTTATGCACACATTGGTTTGGAATTCACAGTCAATGCACAGTTACCATACCACCCCCAGATGTTTCCCAGGGTATTCAGTTTACCTAGCAAATCACAAAGAATGAGTGGACATTTAACACGCCCCGTCCCGTCGACATATGGGTACGTTGCAACAATTTCATTTGCCAGTCCCGGCGATGTACTGGTACGTCGTGCAATTGCAAGGTCCCTAATTTGCACAATTTTCAATTTTTGCACGTGATTTTTCGTATGTATACACGGGACGCCTTCCTCTATTCCTCTACAAGATGCCAAGCAGGGACAATGCCTTACACCGCATAACCTCCCCCCTCCCCCCCTCATGCCATTGTCTTGGCAATTCACCTGTTACCAGTGACCTGGCTAGTAAAGATATTCAGAGCCAGAGTGATTCCCCAATCGATGACAATGTGGAGGACAATGTTTACATAGCATTAGAAGAAGAAACAGCCAGAAATAATGATCAGGTAATGTGGCAAAAAAAGGTCAGGTATGGTGATTAGTTAGTGAGTGAAACAATGCTTATAATGCCTTTATTACTGCTTGAAAACCAATATACTCTCATACTACATTATACATTCGTACCAAGTAAATAAATAAATACCATTTATGAGTGGATAAAATAGTTACCCTCCCATAGAATTTGTTTTCTTTGGTGCCAGCATGTTAGAAAACCCAGTCAGGTAAGGAGGAACTCCTACCTGGATTGGGTATTTTAAACCTCAGGTGAGCGATTTCTCTATGAATTTTCGATGTTTCTCACCAAAAGCGAAGGTTTTAGCCAAAAAAAAATTTTTTGAAAATACCTCAGGACTGGGGGATGTCGGAGGTGCGGAAAACCTCGGGACGTGAAGGGTTAAGTCGAGTGGCGCCAGGTACCCACATCAGGGTTCAAACCATGATGTTATCAGGCCGACACCTTTCGTTACCAGCAATGCTAACCACTCACATTATATGCATGTTTCATGTCTGAATTCATCCTTAGGGCCGTGAATCCTTTTAATATTCAGTAACCATGCATTATTCCCTTTCTCCCCTGCTAGCAACAAATGCAACATATTCCTGACAACAATTCTGACATCAGAAATGTTATTTATCACAAGATGAGACTGAGAGTTTGTAGGAGTTGGAGAAGGAAATTCAAGTGTAAATACAACGTCACACACTTTTTTTATATCCCATGTTAGTGTTTTGGAACGAAGTTTTTCCATGGTGGTGGAAGAAATGAATAGCATCAGAGATATGGCAAATTACAGCCTTGAATAAATTAAAAGGTCTAATAGCATTCTGAAACTCGTGAATAAAGGGGGTATGGACACTGTGGGGGACGCTGGAAAGAATAAATAAATTACGGTAATGAAACCATGTAAAGGGAGGAGGGTGGTTTTGCTAATCTGATCAGAGTCCGAACATCAGAGGAAGGATAGAGAACACATCCTTCTCCTCCTGAATTGCCAAGGCAATGCTTTTCCTGCTACATCTGAGGTTATTTACTTCCGTTTAGAAAGTTTTAAACGACTACCAACAAGAATGTAGAAGAAATAATGATAAAGAAGGCTGATTTAGATAATTTGGTCAGAGAGAGAGAGAGAGAGAGAGAGAGAGAGAGAGATCCTCTCTTCCTGACTGACAAGTTTCCGCTTTTTCTGTTAGATCTAGCTGTTTACTTGTGTTTAGTGCCAATTATTTTCTGGATATTTTTGTAACAAACATTGAAAGCAATATTGGCGATTTATTGAATCTGGATTTGGATGTGCTGGAAGGTGTTAGGAGAAGTAAACTAAGGTAGTTTGGTCATGTGGAGAGATTGGAGAATGTGAGATTGACTAGGAGAGTGCTTGTGAGAGGAAGAAGGGTAGAGGAGGAGAGGGAGAGAGACCAAGGATCAGATGGATGAGTGAGCTAGAGAATCATACAAATAAAAATGATGTGGCTGGATGTAGGTCAGCCTAATGCCGGTGGACAGGCTGAGATGGAGAAAATAAATTTGCGGTTACCTTTTGCGGGCTTAAGGCATCTGGCTACAGAATGACAAACAAATAGATAGTTAGACAAGTAAACAAACAGACAGGGAGACAAATAGATATAACAATGGGGAGTCATACAATCACAGGGAAAGAAACACAAACATCAATTACCCTAGGAAACAGGAATATAGAGCGAAGAGTATGAGACTAAAGGCGAGGCAGCGGGTCTTTATGTGCAGGGAGTGGCAGCAGGAAAGGTGGCAAGCTTGATGAGGAGTGCAGCTTGAGGCAGCAAGGTAAGACAGGACCATTTTATATAAATCAATATCTATATCTATCCATCATCCATCCAATCCTACATTTCCCCATGAGGAGTGTATGGAGCCCGGGGCTACGCAGTTGGTCCTGACATTTAACCTGCCGCATCCCATTGATGTATATATACGTCCGAACGTTATGTCACTGTAACTCCCATTGACGTATATAAATGCGTTGCAATTGCAAGGTCCGTCATTTGCACATTTTTAAAAGTTCGCATGTGGTTTTTGGTACGTATACACGGGACACCTTCCCCTACAAGATGCCAGGCAGGGACAATTCCTTACTCCACATGACTTCCCCCCCCCCCCGCACGCCATTATCTCGGCATTTCACCTGTTACCAGTGACCTGGCCAGTAAAGACATATCGTGGCACGGTACGAAATTCAAGGCCAGAGTGATTCCCCTATCGATGACAATGTGGAAGACAAAGTTTAGGTAGCATTAAAGGCAGAAACAGTCAGAAATGATGATCAGGTAATGTTGACAAAAAAGCTGAGGTATGTTGATGTGTTTGGTGAGTGAAACAATGCTTATATGCCTATATTACTGTGTGAAAACCGATATACTCTCATACTACATATAAATTCGTATCAAATAAATAAATGAATATCATTTATGTTGGTGTGGAATAGGTACCCTCCCATAGAACTCGTTTTCTTTGGACCCAGCCTGATAGAAATCCCAGTAAGATAAGGGGTACTGCTACATGTATCCAGTATTTTAAACCTCAGGTGAGTGGTTTCTCTATGATGACCAAAAGCAGAGGTTTGAACCAAAACATTTTTTTTTCCAAAATTGGTCGGGGCTGGGGGGAGTCAGTGGTGGAAAATTGATCGGGAGGGGGCGAGTTAAGATGAGAGTGACCAGCCTCACTCATCCATGAGTGACATTACGTGAGCAATAAACCCCAGCCACCCCTTCAATATATGCTTTCACTGGCTCAGTCTCATTGGAGAGCAATAATTACCAACTAAACCACCAGGTGCCAAAATTTGGTTATATGTTTCCTGTTCTACAGGAAACCATTTGGCTTGTCACTCAGTGCAGGGTCAACCACAGGCAAAAGGAAGAGGAAAGAAAGAAGGAAGGAAAGAAAGAAGAGGGAGGGTAAAGTCAGAACGATGAGGAAAGACTGAAGAAGATGGAAGGAAAGAAGGATGGAGGAGAAGAAAGGGTAGAGAACTGAGAGCAGCACTACATCGAGTGAGTAGATGGTGAGCGCCCCACCTACCACATACTTTATATATATATATATATATATATATATATATATATATATATATATATATATATATATATATATTTGTGGTAGGTGGGGGTGCTCACCATCCACTCACTCAATGTAGTGCTGCTCCCGGGTGTCTGCCCTTTCCTCTCCATCCTTCTTTCCTTCCATTCTCTTCCATCTTTCTTTCCTTGTCCTTCTGCCTATGCGTGACTTTACACTCCCTCTTCTGTCTTCCTTTCCTTCATTCTTTCCTCTTCCTTCAGCCTGTGGGTAACTCTACACTGAGTGACAAGCCAAATGGTTTCCTGTACACTAGGAAAGCATTTACTAGGCTGGGTGGTAACCATATAACCAGATTTTGGCGCCTGGTGGTTTTAGTGGGTAACTATTGCGCTCCAGTCGGATTGAGCCAGTGAAGGTTTATATCCAAGGGGTGGTGGAGGTTGATTGCTTATGTAATATCACCCAGGGATGAGTGAGACTGGTCACTCTCATCATAAATGTCGGGACCAACTGCCTAGCCCCGGGCTCCTATGCTCCTCATGGGGCAATGTAGGATTGGATGATGGATATATATATATATATATATATATATATATATATATATATATATACTGTATATATTCTTTTATTTATGCAAGAAAGGATCCAAACGCAGAAGCCTGCAAACCGTTCCTTCCAAGAAAAAAACAAAAACAACACAGAAGGGAGCCAATTTCAAGATCCGTTCATTTCAAGATGCCCAGACACACTGCGCTTGAACGACTGGAGATCATAGGAAGTAGAAAATACAGGCAGAGGGAGACAGTTCCAGCATTGACCTGTTGCATAAATGAAGAACTGGGAGTGACGGTTAACTCTTGCATAAGAGAGTTGGACAGAAAAGGGATGAGAGTTTGTTGCTAGACGGGTGCTATGAGCCTGCCATAGAGGTGGAGGGATGCAAACAGACAGTCCAGAGGAGCGGCGACCATGAAGTAACGATGGAAAATAGATAAAGAGGCAACAGTGCGGCGAAGAGACAAAGGTTGAAGGGAGCCAGTAAGAGGGGAGAGATAATGAGACGAAAAGCCTATGACTCCACCCTGCTGAAAAGAGCTGTATGTGGGGAGCCTGCCCACACATGAGAGTTGTACTCTGCACAGGTGTGAGTAAAACCCCTGTATAAAGTCAACCCTGTCGGGTTGATAGATGTAAAAACTGAGTCTTTGATGCATTAAAAACAAGATTATTTTTATCCCAGTCAGAGATACGAGCCAAGTCAGACATTAGGTGTGCCATAGCCTCATCCCTTGTTTGTTGAAGTAACTGCTGAGATGGACGTTGTGTGAACCGAGTGGAAAGGTGAAGGGTGGAATCATCAGCGTACGAGTGGATGGGGTAAGATGTACAACTTAGAAAATCATTGATGAATAAAAGGAAGAGAGTTGGTGATAGGACAGAGCCCTAAGGAACACCACTGTTGATAGATCTAGAAGAACGATGGCCGTCTACAACAGTGGCTTTAGAACGACCAGAAAGGAAGCTGTAGATGAAGGCACAGATAGAAAGTTCGAAACTGTAAGAGGGCAGTTTGGATATTAAAGATTTATGCCAGACTCGAACGAAAGCCTTTGAGATGTCAAGTGCAATGGCAAAGCTTTAGCGAAAGTCCCGAAAGGAGGATGATAAAAGTGGGTGAGAAGATAGCCAGTGAAGCATCCCTGACGGAACCAATACTGACCGTCAGAATGAAGGTTGTGATAGGGAAGATGCTTTTAAATTTTTCTGTTAAAAATAGACTCGAAAACTTTTGAGACACAGGATGTTAAAGCAATTGGATGATAGTTATAAGGTTGGGAATCGTCACCCTTCTTTGCGACTGGCTGAATGAGAGCAAACTTCCAGCAAGAAGGAAAGGTACAAGTTGAAAGACAAAGGCGAATGAGTTTACCTAGGCAGGGTGTAAGCACAGAAGCACAATTCTTGAGGACAACAGGAGGGATTCCATCAGGCCCATATGCCTTTTTAGTATTGAGGCCTGTGATGGCAGAAAATACATTAGCTGAAGAAATTATAATGCCAGCCATGAGGATGTCAGAGGGAGGAAGTGATGGAGGAACAGCACCGGAATTGTTTAAGGTGGCTTTGCATGAGAAAGTCTGAGCAAAGAGATCTGCTTTTTCAGTATAAGAGATAAGTACAAAACCATCAGAGTATTAAAGAGGAGGGAAGGATGATGAGGTAAAGTTGTTAGAAAGGTTTTTGGCAAGGTGCCAGAAGGAGCGGGAAGAATTCGAGTTGGAGAGTTGAGAGCATTTAGTACGGATGAAATTATTTTTAGCAGGGCGAAGAACAGACTTAGCACGATTCCGGGCAGAAACATGAAAAAAATGTGATTCAGGGGTGGGTTGACTCTGGTACCTTTTATAGGCCCTCTCCTTGTTGCGGACAGCATTAGAACAAGCGTGATTAAACCAAGGCTTTGCATTAGCCTGTGCGATGCCTGTTCTCAACGTGTCCCTCGTGCTTCCACCGATTGAGCCACCTGCAGACAGTAGTGACGCTGGACCCGGTTACCCTAGCTATGGCACGAAATGAGCCACCTGCAGACAGTGGTGACGCTGAACCCGGTTATCCTAGCTATGGCACGAACTGACAGACCCCCCACCCACATCCAGATAAAGCTACTACATTTTGTCAGGGAGGTTGATCGGCATGACCGCTGTACTCTTCTGTTCTGAAAATTATTCAGCAAAGTATGGAACCTTACTGCATCAGTGACCATATACAGTATATTATTTCTAGGGTGATAAAAATAGTATTAATATTGCTTTCACATATAATTTTATGTTACCATCGAGGGACATCTATCACTCCACTTTAAGTAAATCATCTTGTCTGCTGCGATTTGCCTGATTCTGCAGTTTTTGTGCCAGCTGGTGGGGAGGGGAGAGTGAAGGTACAGTATGTGATGTTGAATATTCAGTTACAACTGTTTTATATATCACAAAATCATGAACTTATTACAAACAAGGGCCGATATATGAATTCATTAGATTTACAGTCATTTGTAGAATGAAACCAGGAGACTGCTGTATTGCATTTCAGATGGCAGTTTGTAAGCAAGGTTTCTTTCCTACGATAGTCCACAATTTCTTTATGTAGGAGGCATATGCATATTCCATTGTGCTATGAAATGCTTAGTCAGAATGCCGCACTTGTGCTTTTTTATTACACATTCGTTTGACACCACTATCTATGTTTCCGAATAATCATTGAGGAGAGCAGAGAAAAACCTGAGTTTCCTTCAGCAGTACCTGTTGTATATGAAGTTTCTCACCGTATACACGAGCCAAGTGGAATTGCGTACCTGTTTCAGTATGGTACGTTTTTCCCAAATATCGATTATGGAATACAAATTGACTTCCAGTCTGTTATCATTAATGATCCCTAGCTAATGAACTACGATGACGACTGGTTTGCATATATTATGGAGCTAAAAATTATTGGTCAGTGCCTAAGTTGGCAAACGCCAGTTATCTCTGGGAAATTAATAGTATAGTTGTGAATCATTCATCCGATTATGATAACAAAGGATCACTTTTCGAAAAGTAAGTTACACAGTAGTGTTAATGCGGCAGAGATGATTAAAACCGACCTCCTGGTTATGGTTACTCAACACTGGGCCACATGACTCACGGTCAGGGTGTGGGGGTGCAGGTAAGACTGGAATGGGACTAACTGGGTGAAGAAGCAGCTGAGCACTGAGTGTAGACTGGTCCCTTGCAACCCTTTTATTGCCAGTGACCATCTCCCCCTCCCCTCTTACCACACCAGCCAGTTAATACCTCCCCCTCTCTTCTCATCACGCCAGTCAGTGAACACCTTCCCCTCCCCTGTTGCCAGTTCAGCTAGTGCATATCTTTCTCACCAGTCTATTTGACGAAATTATTAAATTCTATAACAGAATCGGCAAGTTTTTTTTTTTCTCTTTTACCATTTAAAAGGTTGTCTGCTTTAGAAATCGTGATCTAAGATATCTCAAGCACAACTCATGCAGTGTCCCATTCCTTAAAAAAATCACTGTGCGTATTAAATCCTCAAGTAGCGAAATATGTCGTGTTAATATTTGCAGTCACCACTTTAGCAAATCAGTAAAGCCATCATATATGTAACCAGTATTTTAGAAAGATTACGTGATAATTATTTGTTACTTGAATTATGTCCAAAATAATATAAAAAGCATATACAATAATTGTTGTTGTTGTTGTTTTTTGGCCTAGCAATCAAAAACTTCAGAAACTACATTAAGGGATCCTGGTACGGCAAATAATTTAATTTAGACTAGCACCAGAAAATTTTGATAAGTCGAAAGTCAATGGGTTATGGACTTTTACCAAACTGTCAATGATTTTGGGTAATTGGCAAGAAATGAGTTAGCTGAGAGGAGCATGTGGAGTGACATGGAGGGACAGGTTGACGAATGAAGAAGTGAAAGAACGTTGTTAGGTGGATGTGGATGTGACTGAGAGAGTTAGGAGAAATACACTGCGATTGTTTGGACATGTGGCAAGAGTGGAGAATGAAAGACTGACTAAGAGGGTGTATGTAGGTGGGGTGGAGGGAGGGAGAGGGAGGGGGAGACCGAGGATGGGGTGCAGGGATGGAGTTGAGAGGTATATGAGGGAAGGGGGAATGAGTTGGGGGGAGAGCAGTCAAATGGTGGGTGACAGAGCAAATTGGAGGCGCTTTGTCTGCGGCCACCCGTTGCGGGATTAGGGCGTCAGCCTATAGATAAATAGATATGCTACAAATATTATTAAATCTTTCATCTCATTTTTCTCATGTATTTTTGTTGTCAGGCAAATCGTACTCTTGTTGCAACTAGTCATCACGGCAATTGACGCTGCAATAATTTTTCATTCGTATTAAAATCACTGTTGTTTGTTAATTAACTCATAATGTATGATGTGTGCATTGTTACAAATTGAAAACTTAAAGTGAATTAAGAATTTCATGTGAAGCTCGTGGTCAGTATTGGTGAAGTGCGTCGTCAGAAGTGGGGGTGATGGTGGTGTGTTTGTCATGTGTTTCCACCTGGCCCTTCTCTCTCCACTTGGCCCCACCACACATCTGCTCCATCACCAACACCACAACGGCCACTGCGAACCCACACCCCAGCACCACGAACATGCCCTGAAAATGAGCAGGATGACATATAATGCCGTAATCCTTTCATTTATCAACCAACCCACAATACCTCATTAACATCTGTAAACAAAAACCTACCTTGGGATTAAATGATATATTCAGTGCATATGATTAATGGCTTTCTTGCTAAATTCCCAAGGAAAATTTATACTTATATATTTAACACGGTCTCCAAACACGTATGGAAGTAGACTGTAGCACCAGTCGAGCAGGGCAGTACTCCCAAGGTGGATGGAACGCTGATAACAGGGAGTGCTGGAGCTCCCGTTTCATCAGCCCTCAGGCCTAGTTCCTGACCATCCCCCTTTGCTGAACTTTTTCAGTGTCTCAGTTACACAGAGAGTAGGCCAGCATGCTCTCCAATACAAATTTCTTTAACTATCTACACCAAACTACATGCACAGTACACACTACACTTCCTTTTTCAAAATTCAACAAAATTAATGGCGTCTCAACACTCAGCCTCGGAGTCCCCAAGGGGGGAGGACCATAAATGCCCCCACCTTCCGCCCCTCTCCCGGTGACCACTTGAGCTGCCTGGAACCACTGTCTGACTCACTTCTTCATTTCCCTAACATTCGCGGCCTTTCCTCTAACTTTCGCTCTGTTGAGCACCACCTCTCATCCTCTAAACCTCACCTTCTCTTTCTAACTGAGACTCAGCTGTCTGAGGCAACTGACAGCAAACCCTTTTCTGTATCCTCCTACTTTCTCTATACTCATTTCAAAGCCAAAGGTGGCTGTTGTGTATATATACGCAACGACTTATCTTGCTCTCGTGTTCCTGAACTCAATTCATCTGAATTCTCTACACTCTGGCTTCGGCTTTCCTGTCATTCTCTGACTAAATATATCTGCTCCGTTTACTTATCCCCTAATTCTACTGACTATCAAAAATTCTTCGACTATCTTACTTCTACAATAGAACACATTCTATCCATTTCTCCTTTCTCTGAAATCTCCATTTTAGAAATTTCAATGTTCACCACCACCTTTGGCTCTCCTCTCCTTTCACTGATCCACCTAGTGAACAAGCCTACATCTTTTCTATCCTTAATGACCTAGAGCACCTTGTACAGCACCCTACCCATAACCCAGACCGCCTTGGAGAGAGCTCCATCATACTTGACCTCTTCCTTACAACTAAATCCTTCTGCTTACACTGCTAATCTTTTCTCTCCGTTGGGCTCCTCTGATCACAACCTCATCACCTTAACCTGTCTTATCACTCCGGTAAGGCCTGTGGACCCTCCAGGGAAACGTCGTCTGTGGCATATTGGAGCCGCGGATTGGGAGGCCCTCAGGCAGTACTTGTTTGATTTTCCCTGGAATGTTTATTGCTTCCACTGCCGGGAGCCATTTGAGTGTGCCTTGCGCATTATGGAGGTTATTCTCTCGGGCATGGAAGCATACATTCATTTCTCGTATCCTTTGTCTAACGCAAGAAAGCCTTGGTTTAATCACACTTGTTCTAATGCTCTCCGCAACAAGGAGAGGGCCTACAAAAGGTACCGGAGCCAACCCACCCCTTAATCACATCATCTTTACGTTTCTGCCCTGAATCGTGCTAAGTCTGTTCTTTGCTCTGCTAAAAATAATTTCATCCGTACTAAATTCTCTCAACTCTCCAACTCGAATTCTTCCCACTCCTTCTGGCACCTTGCCAAAAACCTTTCTAACAACTTTACCTCATCATCCTTCCCTCCTCTTTTCTACTCTGATGGTTTTGTAGCTATTTCTTCTACTGATAAAGCAGATCTCTTCACACAGACTTTCTCCTCCAGTTCCACCTTAGACGATTCTGGTGCTGTTCCTCCATCACTTCACCCCTCTGACTTCCTCATGGCTGACATTAAAATTTCTTCAGCTGATGTATTTTCTGCCATCACTGGCCTCAATATTAACGAGGCATATGGGACTGATGGAGTCCCTCCTGTTGCTCTCAAGAACTGTGCTTCTGTGCTTACACCTTGAATAGGTAAACTCTTTCACCTTTGTCTGTCAACTTGTACCTTTCCTTCTTGCTAGAAGTTTGCTCTTATTCAGCCAGTCTCAAAGAAGGGTGACCATTCCCAACCCTCCAACTAACGTCCAATTGATTTAACGTCCAGTATTTCAAAAGTTTTCGAGTCAATTCTGAATAGAAAAATTTTAAGGCATCATTCCTATCACAACCTTCTTTCTGATCGTCAGTACGGGTTCCGTCAGGGACGCTTCACTGGCGATCTTCTCACCTACCTTTCAGATTCCTGGTCATCCTCCTTTCGGGACTTTGGCGAAAGCTTTGCCATTGCACTCGACACCTCAAAGGTTTTCGATCGAGTCTGGCATAAGTCTTCAATTTCCAAACTGCCCTCTTACTGTTTCTATCCTTCTATCTGTGCCTTCATCTCTAGCTTCCTTTCTGGTCGTTCTATAGCCGCTTTTGTAGACGGCCACCGTTCTTCTCCTAGATCTATCAACAGTGTTCCTCAGGGCTCTGTCCTATCACCAACTCTCTTCCTTTTATTCATCAGTGACCTTCTAAACTGTACATCTAACCCTATCCACTCATACGCTGATGACTCCACC
This sequence comes from Coenobita brevimanus, assembly GCF_032717465.1. Classification (NCBI taxonomy): domain Eukaryota; kingdom Metazoa; phylum Arthropoda; class Malacostraca; order Decapoda; family Coenobitidae; genus Coenobita; species Coenobita brevimanus. The sequence continues at coordinate 8,427,388 of NC_136969.1, forward strand.
CTTCACCTTTCCATTCGGTTCCCGCAACGCCCATCTCAGCAGTTACTTCAACATACAAGGGATGAGGCCATGGCACAACTAATGTCTGACTTGGCTCGTATGTCTGACTGGGGTAAAAATAATCTGGTTACTTTTAATGCATCTAAGACTCAGTTCTTACATCTATCAACCAGACAATGTCTTCCACAGGTATACCCACTAATGTTTAATAATATTCAGCTTAATCCTGCATCATCGTAAAACATGCTTGGGGTTTCATTTACTCGGGACTTATCTTGGATAGATCATATTACATCTCTTGTAAAATCTGCTTCCAAAAGATTAGGTGTGCTAAGACGACTCCGTTCTTTCTTTACTCCTGCACAATTGTTGACTCTATACAGGGGTTTTATCCACCGCTGTGTGGAGTACAACTCTCATGTGTGGGGAGGCTCCCCACATACAGCTCTTCTAATTAGGGTTGAGTCAAAGGCTTTTCGTCTCATTAACTCTCCTCTTCTTACTGACTCCGTTCAACCTCTGTCTCTTCGCCGCACTGTTTCATCTTGATCTCTTTTCTATCGCTACTTTAATGGTCACTGCTCCTCTGAACTGTCTGCATGCAATCCTCCACTTTTACGACAGGCGCATAGCACCTGTCTAGCAGCAAACTCTCATCCCTCTTCTGTCCAACTCTCTAGTTAACCGTTACTTCCAGTCCTTCATTTATGCAACAGGTCTAGTCTGGAACTGTCTCCCTCTGTCTGTGTTTCCTGCTGCCTACGATCTCCAGTCCTTCAAATGCAGTGTGTCCAGGCATCTCGAAATGAATGGATCTTGTATTTGGCTCTCTATTCTATTTTGTTTTTTCTTGGAGGGAACTGTTATTGCGGGCTTATGGCCTTTGGTTCCTTCTTCCTCGCATTAAAAAAAAAAAAAAAAATGGTGGTTTTCCAGGCTATGCAATTAGTCCGTGGCAGGACCTACCCACAGATTGCTGAGTGAGAAGGCAGAGGTGACGGTGATGATTATAGGAGGGTTCTTGCAGGTGCTGGAGTTGGGATGTGAGAACTTCGCCCACTTATCATATACACCAGATTCCACTAGTGTATAAGCCCTATCAAGGAAAATAAAACAGTCTTCAGTATTTTGTTCCAGACACCAGTAAATATATGCCATAATACTTATGCTTTGTGTCCTTTTCGATTGTGATGTAAATATGAAGTATTTTCAGTTTCTTACGTGGAAGAAGAAACACACATGACCACTGTTTTCTATATTACTTAGTTACTAATAAACTGTTCGGCACTTACAGCTGATTTAATCTTGGCATAAAGGGGCTGTTCTTCTGAGCCAGCATGCTTAGAGGAGTGGTGAGGTAGTTGCTCCGAGACATGTAAAAATTACAAGTACCTGTCAAAATATTTACTGATAATATAGTGACAGGTGTATGGTAGAGTGTTGATGAAGAGAGTTAGAAAGGGCACAGAGGGAGTGATTGGTGATGAGCAGTGCGACTTTTGGAGAAGGAGGGGATGCGTCGACCAGGTGTTTCCTGTGAGACAGGTGTGTGAAAAGTATTTGGCGAAAGAGTATGGATGTGTTTTGGGTGTTCATTGATTTTAAGAAAACGAATGACAGAATTGATACGGAGACTTTGTGGACTCTGTTGAGATTGTATGGACTTGATGGTAGGTTGTTAAAAGGAGTGAAAAGTTTTTATTTAAACAGCAGAGCGAGTGAATAAGTGGCAAATACTATGAGCAACTGGTTTCCCGTGAGAGTAGGGCTGTGGCAGGGATGTAGTGATGTCGCCTTAGTTGTTTAATGCTTATATGGTGGGTGTTGTAAGGGGGGTGAATGGAAGATTGTTAGGTGTAGGTTTGAGTCTGGTGAATGCTGTTGGTAGAGAGTGGAATCTGAATCAGCTGCTGTTTGCGGATGATACTGCACTGGTGGCTTACTCGGAGAGATTAAGACAGCTGGTAGAGGAGTTTGGAAGGGTGTGTGAAAGGAGGAAATTGAGAGTAAATGAGAATAATAATAAACTGATGAAGTGTACGAGGTTGGTAGATGGTAGGAGGATGAATGTAGTTTTGAATGGTGAGTAGCTTAAGGTGGTAGAGTGTTTTAAGTATTGAGGATCACAATGTTCCTGTGGATGGAAGAACAGATGTATAATTGAAGTTTAGAATATATGAAGCAGGAAAGGTGCTGGGAGGAATGAAAAAAAGTGTTTAGATGTCGTTAGTTTAGAATGGATGTAAAGAGATGGCTGTATGAGGGTGTAGTGGTACCGACTGCGTTTCATGGGGCTGAAACATGGAATATGGGTGTAGCAGAAAGAAAGAGCTTAAATATCATGGAGATGAGGTGTCTTAGGAGTATATGTGGAGTGACGTGTATGGATCGAGTGAGAAATGAAGTGCGAAGGAGTACTGGGGTTATGTGGGAGATGTATGAACGAGTTGGACAGGGAGTTTTGCGATGGTTTGGGCATATGGAGAAAATAGGTGAAGAGCGACTGGTGAAAATGATAACTGGATCGGATGTGTGAGTTGTAAGGCTGAGAGGAAGACCACTAATGGGGTGGATGGACAGTGTGAAGAAGCGTTAGATGCGAGAGGGATGTTTGTACAGCAAGGAAGAGTGTCTGCACATGATAGGGATGACTGTAGAGAAACTGTGAATGAACTGGTGACCCAGTCCCGAAGGGTTATTCTCCAGCATTTGGTCTGATCCACTAATCAGGTCAGGTGCGGGTAAGGGGATGGGTCTTTTATGATGTGGCAGGGGTAAACCATATCTGCTGTCGGATCCTGCTGCGGATGTCACCGACTACATTGCTCAGTTGACCCTCGTGCGGTGATGTACGGTGACAATCTGTCCCTTCTCCCCTTGAGGCCAAAATACGAGTAAATGTATGTGTGTGTGGATGAATAAATCAAAAGTGTGTCATCCTGTCTTGGCTACCTTTCTCTAGGGGTAGCAGCCTAGGTACACATAGATAGACAGTGACAGCATTATTATACTGTCAAATAGGATAAGGGAGCTTTCCTTGCAAAGACTTACAAGATGCCATTTGTCAAATGCCAGGGAAGTGATTTATAATTAAAATCCATTCTAACTGGTGGTGTGTTAGTGCCCCACCCCGTAAAAAGAACTAACTAAACAAGCGAATAAAGCGCCTCGGACCAGGACGGACCATACGTTGACGACAAAGGAACGGACAAAGGACATTCTGAGGGTGGGGACATGGAATGTGAGAGGAGTGAATGATGAAGTGAAAGAGAGAGCGATTGTTCAGGTGCTTGAGGATGCAAAAGTGAATATATGTGGATTGACTGAAACTAAATGGAAAGGTGAAAGGGTGAGAGAATGGGAATATGGTTTAGGTATATGTGCGGAAGTTAATGAGAATGAGAGGGCAAAAAAGGGAGTATGTCTGATGATAAGCAAGAAGTGGAAGGAGAATATAAGAGAGTATGGAACAGTGGGTGCAAGGATTGTATGTGTGTATGCTCCAACAGAAGACCGAGTGGCAAGAGTGAAAGATAAGTTTTGGGCGAGATTAGAAGCATGTATGGACAAATCTGAGAGGATCGAGAGAGAGAGTGCTTTTGATTGGAGACATGAATGGCAAAGTTGGGAATGTATGAGTGGATGGGGTGGTTGGTCATTGGGGTGTGCCAGCTGAAGTAGATGGGAATGGTAGTGCTTTAGTGGATATCTGTGCTGCTAAGGGGTTAACAATAACCAACACCTACTTTCGGCATAAGATGATCCACCGGTATACATGGAGAGTAATGAGGAGGATGGATGGTGAACTTGTTGAACGAAAGGCAATGATAGACTACGTGTGTGTGGATGAGCGAATGAGAAGACAAGTGTTGGATGCAAGAGTGTGGAGAGGGTGGGGGAAGGGAGTCTCGAACCATCACTTAGTGATGGCCAAGATAAAGCTGCAAAGAAAATGGTTAAGGAGACGAAGGGGAAGACAGGAGGAAACAGCTCCTGTGAGAAGAGTGGAGAATTTGCAAGATAGTGAGAAAATGGCAGAGTATAAGAGTATAGTGGAAGAAAGATTGGGAAGGTATGAGCTAGGGCAGATAGAAGGGGTGGAAGACCTATGTAAGATATTCACTGAAGAGATAGGTGCAGCATGTGAGGTGGTTTGTGGAGTGAGGAGGAGATGCAAGAGTGTGCAAGGGACAGCATGGTGGAATGATGAGGTGAAACGAGCTGTGGAACAAAAGAAGAAGGCATATAGTGAGTGGTTAGCGAGCAGAGGTAGGGGAGAAGATGAAAGAGAGAAGAGAGAGGTATACGTGAGCAAGAAAAGGGAGGTGAAGAGACTGGTGAAGGAGAGTAAGAAGAAAGTGGATGAAGAGTTTGGGAGGAATCTGAGTGTGAAATGGAGGGAGAATGAAATTGTTTTGGTAGGAGGTAAAGAAAGTAAGGCAGTGTGAAAGGGGATATAGTAGGGGAGTGAAAGAGAGGAATAATAGATTGTTGGTGGAGAAGAGAGAGAAATTTTTGAGATGGAAGGAGCACTTTCAGGATTTGTTGAATGTAGAGTGAAAGCAATGCGAGTATAAGTGGTTGGGGAATGGCTGGGAGAAGAAGAGATGAGAGGAGGGAGGAAGAGATCTGTAGGGCGGAAGTAGTGGAAGCGATGAAGAAGATCAAGATGGGAAAGGCCCCAGGAATTGATGGAGTGTGTGGTGAAATGCTGAGGTATGGGGGTGAGATTGTTGTGGAGTGGATATGGAAGTTGTGTAGATTGGCTTGGGAAGAGGGAAGGGTTCCAGAGGACTGGAAAAGGGGAGAGAGAAGTATATGGTAACCATAGGGGTATTTACCTTCTTAGTGTGACTGGTAAAATATATGGTAGAATACTCATTGATAGGGTTAGGCATATGACAGAGGAGCTAGTTGGAGAAGAACAAGGGGGATTTAGGAGGGGAAAAGGGTGTGTAGATCATATACTTGTTCTAAGATGTTTAGTGGAGAAGTATCTAGAGAAGGGAAAGAAAGTGTATGCTGCCTTCATGGACTTGGAGAAAGCTTATGACAGAATAGATAGGCAAGGTATGTGGACGGTATTAAGAATATATGGGGTGGAGGGGAAATTGTTGAATGCTGTGAAGAGTATGAACGAAGGAACTAGGGCTACTGTGCGAGTGGATTGTGAGCTGAGTGAGTTCTTCGATCTCAGTGTGGGACTGAAACAGGGTTGTGTGATGTCTCCATGGCTGTTTAATATATACATGGATGGGGTTGTGAAGGAGGTGCAAGGTAGGGCAGTGGATGTGGGGGTGGCTCTAATGAATGAGGGTGAGATTTGGAAGATTCCGGTGTTGCTGTTTGCTGATGATACAGTATTGTTGAGTAAAGATGGATGGGAGTTGCAAGGTTTGGTGAATGAATTTGGGACAGTGTGTAGGAGGAGGAAGCTGAAAGTTAATGTGGACAGTGTGTAGGAGGAGGAAGCTGAAAGTTAATGTAAACAAAAGTAAAGTTATGGTGTTTGAGGGGAATGAAGTCACAGAATGTACAGTGAGGTTGGATGGTGAGGCTATGGAGAATGTGAGTGCATTCAAGTACTTGGGTAGTGTGATGAGTAAGGATGGAACTTTGGGGGATGAAGTGCGTGAAAGGGTACAGCAGGGAAGGAAGATTGTTCGTTCACTGAAAGCAATGATGAGAAATAGGGAGGTGAGTATGGAAGCTAAGAAATCACTGCATGATAGTATTGTGATCCCTACCCTGACGTATGGAAGAGAGGCGTGGACCTTGCAAGAGGGGAACAAGTCAAGAGTAAGAGCAGTGGAAATGAGTTACTTGAGAGGAGGATGTGGAGTGACATGGAGGGACAGGTTGACGAATGAAGAAGTGAAGGAACGTTGTGGGGTGGATGTGGATGTGGTTGAGAAGATTAGGAGAAATACACTGAGGTGGTTTGGACATGTGGAGAGAATGGAGAATGAAAGACTGACTAAGAGGGTGTATGTAGGTGAGGTGGAGGGAAGGAGAGGGAGGGGTAGACCGAGGATGAGGTGGAGGGATGGAGTTGAGAGGTATATGAGGGAGGGGGGGATGAGTTGGGGGGAGGGTAGTCAAATGGTGGGTGACAGAGCTACTTGGAGGCGTTTTGCCACCCTTTGCGGGATTAGGGCATCGGGCTATAGATAGATAGATAGACTAATTAAACAAGGCGAATAAGCCCATCTCCCAACTGCGATGAGATATGCTACATTTTATAGCAGAGATTGCTAGAATGGTATGACCATAAATAATTACAGTGAACATGAAAATCGCATAATAACCTGTGAGAGAAAAGCTCCTTGGCAGAAGGTGATTATAGATAATGTCCATATCAAACACGACATGACTGCCATCCCGCACAATGGTCTCCAGGCTTTGGGGTAATTCTGCGAACGATCTGTAAGCTAATCGTGCTGTGTCCATCACGTTCCCCAGCTCGCGGAGTGGACCCGACTTGGCCGTCTGAAATGCAGAAGGCTCTCAGTAATACTCAGCTGTACTGGAAGCTTTCGATTAAATAAATAGGTGGTACTTGGGAAAAATAATTGACTCCACAGCACATAGTACTGTAGTTGTGAAGCTTTACCAGATAGTTACTTGCATGGCATACTGTGAAGATAACTAGGATTGGGAAGTCAATTAGCTGTTCAGAACAAACCAGACCTGTTAGATAAATCTTGGTCTACAAGTACTGATGGGCTGATAAAGAACAACTTTGCCAATAGTTTCTTGATGGGACGAATCGTCTTAAACGTATCTCATTCTGTTACCAGTGAAAAATGTGAGAAACTCATGGAATGCCTCATGAGTGATTAGACACTACTTCATTAAGAAATGGTTTGGCTATACACAACCGGGGAAGCATTTATTGACAACCTAAAAATTCTTTGGCATTAAATGAACAATCGTACAGTAACTCCTAACCTTACCATACCCCGTTAGACCGGATATGTATGGTATGTAGGAGGACTGCTGGGCCTTGATAGCAGGCTGTGAAGCCTATGCCCAGAGTCGGACACATAAAAATAAATAAATAAATAAAAAATAAGAAGAAGAGTCGTTGATACTGGATTCCACCATTCGGTAATGGAAAAAGTCACACAGAGCTTCCAGATAACTGTGTCCTAACAGATCAAACTGGATCGCTTCCCGTGTGCCGGGTGACTCAGAAAGCAGTAAGCAATGCTAAAGGCAGTTTTTCCAACCTGGTTGGGCGAATCATGAAGAAGTGCTATGACAGGGGTGTGAATATTGCCCAAGTTAGTGTAAAATGGTATAGTTTTCATTGTTAGTACTTGAAAATGGTGTTCTACTCTTTATTTTCCATTATTACTTGAAATCCATCTGTAGGCGGGGACTATCGGGCTTTGCAGAATATCAGCTTTAGAGGATTGGGTTTTCCCTCAACTGATCCGGCATAGTGAGGGTTTACTGTACGTCATATAGAATTACATCACCAAAAACAATTACTTTAAGGTAGTGGATGATCAAAGTGTTCTGAACAAGAATTATCCCAACATCAGAGTTGTCAAGGATGTCCTCAAGCCTCTGGTATGGTTGGTCGATGTATCTGACTGCCAAGAGGGACATGAGATTGCCGACGAAGCTCTGTGTCAGCACCACCATCATCAGCATCCACACCCCCAGCATCACACGCTCCCACCACCATCGACTATTAGTTCTCTTTATATCTGTTACGACAAAAGGGAATATTGTAACACGGAATAGAGATCCCGACAGCAGTAGGTGGCCTGACGTACTTATTAATGACGGTCTTTATTCTGTACGTTTATAAAGCACATGATGAAGTTTTTCTTTGTCAAACGAAGTGGGGATTATAAACCAAATGAAAAAAGTGGCTTTTTTTCATGCCTAGAAGAAATGATCTACGTCGAATGATACAAGTGCACCAACATAATTAAAGCATGTATAATCGTTACGTTAAATATGCTAAGTTAACTTTAACTTCCACAGGTTAATGTCAAATCACTGATAGCTTCAAAAGACTAAACTAGTTACCTTCTTGCAGGAGAATGCGGACACAGTTAAAGGTGTTGGCATCAACGCTGCCTGGTTCTTGTGCGTGAGCAGGCAAAGAGAAAGGCAGGAGAAGCATCACTGAGCACACAGCCAACAATGCCATTAACAAAGTTGCCCAAACCACTGGTGAAAGAGGCAGTAAGAAACACCACGGGTCTGGCTTAGGATGACCACGGGCAGCTAAAACATGGTACCCACCCATGAACATATATGCAGAGTATTCCATCAACTGGCTTCTCCTGAGATCCAGGAAAAAAGGTCCAGGAGTGAACTCCACTTCCTGCAATGTTTTGTTAGGTAAGTATTTCCAAGAAGGGAAGAATACCTGCCAGGATATACCGTCAAGGATTCTAATCTCTACCAACTTTAAACCCTCTCTGTGGTGCGACTTTACATTACAGACGCCATACCTTCCACATGGAGGTAATACTTATACAAATACCAAATACCAGATATACAGTTTCCAGTCTACAGAATTAAGCAGAATAGAAGTAGCTAAAATGTGTATTCCTTCAAGTCTCTCACGGTTAGCAAGAGTGACAATATGGTTGGGTTGACTGAAGTTTTGCTAGCGAATATGTTGTACTGCTTTTCTGCTGGAACTGGACAAAGTAATAAACCAAACTTTAGCTACAGAGGTCTTGGAGATTACTGTTGTGTGAATGAGTGTGGCAGTTGCTACCACGATACAGACCAGGGAGGCGATTGAAGGGAACCACTCTGAGTCACTCACGGCAGCTCCACAGCCTCATCAGAGTTGCTAAAAATATTTTAACTACTATGCGTGATTCTTGGGCACAGCAGTACAGTACTGGTATGTCATTCGATGTTCACCATTAAAGAACTACTCCATATTACATCAATAATCGATATGGAGGGGTTAAGGATGATGAGTATAGTGGAGACAGGCTTCCAAAGTTGCATGCCTTAATTTTCATCCAAAGTCGCATGTCTTAACCCATTTGTTCCCACTGTCCTCACTATAGGACGGAGGTGGGCATTTTCAAAATTAAGCAAAGAAGGGAACCCCGGGACAGGGGCCTATGAGCTTCACGACTATGAGCCAATAGGTGGATGGCGGTACGCTTAGCATTCTTCCAGCAAAATCCTGCACATAGGAACTGTAGGAGCTAGTGGGTTAAACACTGGCAAATCCAAATAATTCTTAAAACCATTTGTGCCCAGTGTCCACAAAATAGGACGGAGGAGGGCATTTTCAAAATTTAAAAAAGACGGGAACCACGGGGTGGAAACGTTTGAGCTTCGCGAGTATGAGCCGATTGGCGGAGGGTGGTACACTTAGTACACTTCCAGCTGATTCCCCTGCACAGGAACTCTCAGAACTAACGGTTTAATTATCATCTGAAGTCGTATGCCTTAAGTTTCATCATGCTGTCTTTAGAGTTCATTGAAATTTCTTAAAAAAAAAAAAAAAAGTTTATTCGCAAGGAGTAGGTTCCACACATGAGGAACATATTTTATACAAGTGTGTAATAATAAATGAATGAATGAATGTTTTGTAAACTGTTTTATGAATTATCCTGGCAGGATCTAATTGGCAGAAACTGTCATGGCCGACTGAGTCTGAACATACTGTAAGTTCAGTTGCTTAAAACAATGAACGAAGTGGTTCTTTGAAGAATCACTAAACAGGAGACTAGCCTGTCATTTGAATCTGATCCTTGTTCTGCCAGATGGTTGCATTCAATTTAGAAAAGACTAGTCAAGAAGTTTATATGAATAGATGTAGTAACTCACCTCACGTGTGATGAGTCCCAGCATGCCAGACCATGTCCCATCACTCTTCTGCAGGCCCCAGCTTTTGTCAGGGGCCCTTAAGTATGTGTACCTGTCAGAGTTTTAAAAACAGTTACAAAATATTTGACTTATAATTAGCTCCTCGTTTCATACTTCCGTTAAACTGAACTGTGGGTCATACTGTAAGTGGCTTCGATGATTATCAGAACACCTCCTTTCCGATTTCTTCTGAAAACTGCACCTTAATGTTTCAATGCTGATGCAAACTATGTCCACATAAAATCAGTATAAATAACACAAAATAATTCTAAACTGTGATTTCCATCATAACTGAATAAAAACAAGTGCACTGAAATATTTTACTGCATCCAAGAAAACAGCTGTGTATATTAGAATGTGTGCAAGCAATAGCTCACGTAAAGTTCATAGCCGTGGACAGTATTTCCATGATATACTCAGCTATTCCCTTAAAACGAAGCCGCTTGCCGCCAGGTATCATTGGGTCGTCTACCATGACCGCCGACTGCGAAGGGAACTCCTCGGCTGTCACCATCACATGGGGTTGGTGGGGGAACCTGCAGCAAGAGGGTGTAGTTTGACGCAGCCAAGGAGTTTCCTTACAATAAATCGAACAAACCTGCCACAAACTAAGCACAAGCTAACGAAACCGGTACAGTGAAAAGGGTAGTTGCGTTCCACCTTGAGTTCCAGTGTTCAAATTGTGTAAGGTATATTATAGATGCAATGTTCTCCATTATACCAGCTGACTGCATCCACATCCTCATCAAGTGAAAAATGATAAATATAGCATATTTTGAACAAAGACCATATTACTTTAAGGATCGTCAAGAGTTACAGACAACAAGATCTTACCATAAAAATTTCTTTGGGAAAAGATTTGGTGGGTAGACTAGGCTTAGATTTTGGTCAGTAGTCCACGATGCTACCTGTAATGGCCGAGTTTCTGGATCAGTGAAGGGTAACCATGACAGCACTCTACTCCTGTTGATAAAAATATGAAAAGAGAAGAAATGCATAAATATAAAAAGAGCCAATGTATCAAAGTGACGAATATCACCTCACAGTGCTCTCGTCCATAGAAAGTACCTAAGGACTGGTAATGCATCGTCGACAACAGCGAGTAGAGCGTTGGTGCGTGATAGAGTCTTGTGCAAGTGGTGTAGGGTTTGGAGGCGATGGAGAGGGAGGCGAGTGAAGGCGAGCAGCCTCACCGTGTGCACTGACAGGAGGTGGTTCTTGAAGGAGGACTCAGCGAAGGTGGAAAGGAAGGTTGGATCCTCGCTTACCATAACCACCGTCAACCACCATGACACTTCACGAAGCTAATGTTACAGAAAGTAATCAACAAGTCGTTTCAGTTTCAAGCTCATTACTGTAAATGGGGATGCATTTAATCTGTTTTTGCAATTACACACACACACACACACACACACACACACACACACACACACGTCCTTTGTCCACAAAGCTATTTTATCAGCATTGATATGCTGTAGCCACATACCCGTTGAGCAGTTGCTATAACCTGGGAGAGTTTTTCGCGGGTCATGTTGGTATTTTGTTCATCATTTGCCATCCCAAACACTCCAACTCCCCATGGAGCTTGTATGTCACTTAGATCCTGAAACAGAAAGCACAGACATGATCTAATTTCATTTTACCCCACTGACTCCATTGAAAGTAAAGCATGTAACAATGAATTTGACTAATATTCATTGGAGAATAGATTTTTGCAGGCTCCTATCCTAGAAAACGTCTTCCATAATAACTATCTTAATGTAACTTAGAGCTTTGCAGTTCCATAGTAACTCTTCCATAGGTATGCCACATTCACCTGCCCAGCGGGGTTTAGAATCAGTCAGTTCTTTAGCTCTGTGTAAGAAGTTGAATGAATTACAAATTATGTATCGTAAGGACAGATTCTGCTTTTTCCATACGAATATACTCAGATCTAACTTCCTTAATCCAATTTAAAAATGGCCAAGTTTTGCTTCATGCTAACAGTGACGCACTTGCATCACTGAGAACGCCCATGGAGAGTTGTCTGTCACCAGGATGATGGAGGAGCGGGAACACTGCTCTATGGCCAACATGGTATCCAGTGCTCTGCGACTCTCGAGCGATCCTCGAAATTTTTCTGACAAGTATAGAGATAAATTTACAGTAAGCATAGATGTAGGGCACTCTATAGGACAAGATGGTACCTGTTGTTAATTGGTATTATTAATTAATCTTGAAAATGAAAAGGTTTGTCTAATACTTGATATGACTGTTAGATTATGGCCAGATGGTGAATCCCCCAAACTAGGGCCAATGGACCATATATCTCTGGAGGGGAAGGAGATCTTTGTTGAGAAATGTACATCCTTCACCAGAAATACGGTGATCTTGTGCAGGCTCTAACTGCCAACCCTATGGCCGTGAAACGCGAGAACTACCACTGAGGTATTCTGGCCCCTAGAAAAATGCAATGGAATGAGCCTGTTGCCCAAGAAAATATTAAGGTACATCTTTGTAATATGTAGGTATGTCTTATACTGGTATACACACAACACATAACATTCTCTTTTCTCCACTGAAATGAAGTTGAACAGAATCGTAAATGAAAAACACATTGTAAATTTGTCGAGGTTCGGATATATATTTTATGCTTGATTAGGCATTAGCTTACAGTTAATTAGGCAGCTGATGTATGGAAAGGAAAACGTTTAAAAAATGGTATTGTCTCAAACGCTGCACTTTTCTTTTGTTTAAATTTTCATTGTCATTCATTTTTGTCACAGCTCAAGAACATTTTTTTTTTTTCCATGGAATACAGGCCAAGAAGAGCATTTTTTTGTATTAGATGACCGTAAATAATTACATACAATCCAAATATGACTAGCATTATGATAAACACACTTAGGTAAGCTAAGATGAAAATGCTATAATTAATAATATCACCGATTCTCTTTAATTACAACTAGAGTCAACTTGCCTGAGTTATGAAACAGGTGAGCGTGTACCAGAAGACACGTAACTCCCAGACTAAGCCATAATCTTGCTGTAGTAGTTGCCATCGCACCACCACAAACGTCTGGAGGAGAATTACTGTGTATAAATGATGCTGTATATGTTGTTCAGATAGTACATGTTTAAGATCTGCATTCTTTTTAAAATATATGGCAGACACGTATCAATAAGATACCTATGGTGTAGGCTAGTAATTACTGAACTGTTTTGTTGTCTTTCTTACAAGTGGGACACAAAACTTAGAGAGTTGCCATATTTTTCCTGGACATAGTAACAAGGTTACTTTATGTGTTAAGGTGTAAAGAAATTACATGCCTTATGTGCAGCTAATATTTTCACTAATATCATACTTCTTTCATCATTGACTCATATGAAGTCATAACAAGAAACATATGCCACTGAGTTTCAAATGTGACCCCATTTATGTTGAACAGCTACTCCCTATAGGCAAGAAATGTTCATTTTCCCTTCATCTTAACCCCTTAACCACGGGGCATCACTTTTGTGACACTCTGGAGCAAGGGATCATACCGTGGTGCATCACTTTTGTGATTCTATGTTATATTGAATTCACCTGAGCTTTTAAGTGGTGGCTTGTATCGTCTATCAGTACTACCAGTAGCCAGCTATACTCAATTCTGCTAACGTCATCTGTACTCCCATCCACTGTTGACAATATAGCCATTTTTCCCCTGTCCTTGACTTCCCTCCTTACCTCACCTCATTTACAATCTTGTCCCACCTGCCCAGCTGCCCTGTGCTACGCAAATCCTGGACGGATTTTTCCACTCATTTCATCCATTGAAATGTGCCCTCTGCCCTATTCTTATACAAAATAATATATAAAAGAAAGAGAAAAGGTAATTGATACTGCCATACATCTGGAATGGGCTAATTATCACCTGGCAACACCCCACGTGCACCCGTTCGCTAATTTTCCCTGTTAATTTCCCCTTGAAATATGCTGTATGACCTATTTTCATAACAAAAATATATATAAGAAAGGAAGGGAGAAGCCTAAGTGATATTTACATTCACCTGGAACTACCTAATTTATTATGTATTCTCTAGATATCCTGCCAGACATTTCATAGCATATAAATTAGCAGCTGTCACCATGCTAACATTGTCAACCCTTCCCTGCCCATAGGCTACATCATTCAGTTTACTGTCGTCTTTCAAGGTGAAACCATGTCGGATTCGCACATGTCCTATTCCACTGCTTCTTAGCCCCCTACAAAGGTCCCCCCCCCGTGGGCAGCCAACTTGTCATGGTGGGAGGGCTTGTGTGCCCCTGTGATCCCACAAGCCTGCCCGTGGAGGTAGCAACATCTGGCAGGGTCTCCCATGCGGGTAGGGTTGTGGGTGAGGGGTCTGACTAAGCGCTGCCCGAAACATAGGTTACCCGCATGGGTCATCGGTGCCACCCTCCAGAGGGATCGCTTTAGTGCTGTCCTGAGTTGGTTAGTTGGGTGTCTGGGCTGGGGGGTGTTGGGGAAGGGGGTCTTTGCTCTGGTGGGAGCAGACTTTCGAAGCACGGGGTGTCCTTTTTGGGACACCCTCTGGGGACGAGGTACCCCGCTCCCATCAGACCGTGCTCGGTCCCCTCACTCCCTGGTAGGCAGTTTCCCTTGGCTCCTGGTGCCAATCCATATTAACCAACATATATATGGATATATTAAACAATTCTTTAACCACTCGTGTGGTCGGTGACCAGCCGCACGAGTCAGCATCAACTGGTCACTCTCTGGCCGACGACTCTGTACCCCCTGGGTCATCTGCCATAACTGCGAATCAAGATGCCCTTTCTTTCGAGCTGTTACCTGGTGTTTTTGTGAGACACACTTATACAAAATATATACTCCTCAAAGTGGATAATGGTACTTCCTTCCGGAACCTGAACTGTTTTCAGATTCACAGTGGTCTAGTTACAGCATGTGGATTTACCCCCAAGGTCTCTTTGCAGGGCGATGGCTCTCTATTGTTAGAAGCCAGGAATGAAGAGGAGAGTTCATGCATCCAGTCTCTAACTGTGGTTGCTGGTTATCCTGTATCTGCCTCTCGTCACTTGGTCCTAAATCAGTCCTGAGGGGTTGTGTATTTTCTTGACTTGATCTCATATTCTGATTCTTTCCTCTTAGAGGGGCTGGCTCCTCGGGGTGTTGTAGCAGTACAGAAAATTATGAAGAAAGTTGATGGGTTTTTAAATCCCACACCCACTCTTATCTTGACATTTGATCGTCTTACCTTGCCGGAGGTTATCACTACAGCTTAGTGGAAGCTAAAGGTTAAACCTTATGTTCCCCGACCTAGAAGATGCTATTATTGTCAAAGATTTGGTCATGTCCACTGTTCTTGCAGGCGAGAAGCGTCTGGCCTTCCTGAGGTCTGTGGAAATTGTGGTGGAATTTCTCATGGTATGGATGATTGTTCTCAACCCCCTAAATGTTTGAACTGTGGAGGAGCGCATGCAGCCTCCTCAAGGAATTGCGAAGTATACCAGTATGAATATGAGATTATTTCCGTCCGAACGAAGGAGAAAATTTCCTTTTCCGAGGCAAAAGCCAGGGTTAGGGAGCGGTTCATTCGCCGTGGGGTTACCTTTGCTGCTGCATTGTCCAGCCCTAAGGCTACTCGGCAGGTGCCCCTGCCATCACACAATGCCCCATCAAATTCTCAGGTTTCTACTTCCTGGCCTTCTCGGCTGGGGGGTTTCACCGAGGGAGTGCAGCCTGGAAGTAGCTGTGCTTCTTCCAGGGAGGTGCCCCCTGTCTCTGGGGGTGTCCCCTCTGTGGTGGTGCCCCCTGTCTCTGGGGGTGTCCCCTCTGTGGTGGTGCTTCCAGCATCTGGGAGTGCCTCCCCCATCCCAGTTCCTCCAGTTCCTCCTGTGACAAACACCCTTGTCGATGCTACACCTTGCTTTGACACATCCAAAACTCCTGATGTCCTTCCTGTGCAAGGTAAGCGTCGCCGTGGCTCCTCAGAGTGCTCAGAGAGCGAAGCGCTGCTACCAAAGATCTCTACAGTGGAGCCCACTACTCCTCCTCTTCGGGATGCTCAGCGGTCAGGGCAAGTGCAGGCTGGAGATGGCATCTCGCTGATGACCCAGCCACCGCCAGATAGTGGTGCTCCTCAGGTAGTTGATGCACCTGCTCAGCTGCATGAGGCCTTGCCCTCTCAGGATTCCAGTACTATAGGACGCTCTACTGATTGTGCTCCTTCTCATGGTGGCACTGCCTGCTCTATTCTGGTTATGGCAGTTTGCGGTCCACCTGCCAAACCATCTCTTGCCCCGCCAAAGAAGAAAACCATCGTCCAGCCCTCTTCTTCTTCCTCCAGGTTATCTTCAGCTGGGCGACACACTGTACACCATAACGGTGCCAGGCAGTCCCTTCCTAAGGGCAGTTCTAAGCAGCAATCTAAATCTGGTTGCTTGCCGGGGGCAAGGTTGTCTCACCCCTCAACCTGATTCTTCTCCCCAACAAAAACAGTGTCGTTACATTTCTCCCACTTGAGAGGTGTCCACCCCAACCCCGATCTCAAGTTACATGGCCACAGGGTCCGATGTGTTGATGAGGCAAGGTTTCTCAGTCTTGTTTTCGACAGACAACTGACGTGGGTTCCCCACATCTGTGCATTACGTTTATCCTGCCACCGTGTCCTGTCTCTCCTACAGACTCTATCTCACCTGTCTTGGGGCTCTGATAGAGCCACCCTGCTCTACCTTTACCGTGCCTTGGTACCGAGCAAATTGGACTATGGATGTGAGGTATACTCTTCTGCCACTGAGGCACGGCTGCAGCCTCTCAGTTCAATCCATCATGCTGGTATCCATCTGTCAACTGGAGCTTTCCGGTCTTCCCCAATTCCTAGTCTATTAGTAGATGCGAATGAACCGCCACTAGATCTCCGTTGCCAGTCCTTACTGGTGCAGTGTTAACACCGCCTTCACCGTCTACCTTTCTCACCAAGTTGTATGGCTGTCTCCAAGGTCGCTCTTTTTCCCTTTTACAACACCCACCCTCACTATCCACAACTGTTTCGGTACAGAGTGAGGGCTGCCATGGAGGAGTTAGGTGTTCAGCCTTTTCCTGTTTTCCCTGTGTGTGATCCCCGAGTGGCTCCCTGGCTCCTCCCAGAAGTACGGCCATGTGATTACTTCTCTGAGAGGAAGGCCTCTCTTTCCACACAGGTAGCTCTGTCTTATTTTTTAGAACACGCCTCTGCCCACAGTGGCTCGATCCCTGTATATACTGATGGTTCCAAGTCCTGCATTGGGACAGGCTTTGGTGTAGTTTTCCATGATTTTAGCCGTGGTGGGAGTCTTCCTCCTTCCGCCTCTGTTTTTACTGCTGAACTTACAGCTATTTTAGTTGCAGTTGAGTTGATTTTTAGTTTCCCCCCTGTTTCTTTCACCATTTTTAGTGACTCAGCCAGTGCCTTGCAAGCTTTGTCTTGTGGCTTCTCATCACACCCTCTAGTCCTGTCTATCTTGGAGTGGCTCTTCTTATTACACAGACACAGATTTTCTGTACAGATGTGTTGGGTCCCTGCTCTTGTGGGGGTCGTAGGCAATGAGCGTGCTGACTCTGTGGCGAGAGCCGCTGCCTCCCGCCCTTTCTCTCCCCATTACTGTGTCCCATCTGAGGATTTATGTCCAAGCACTATAGGAGCTGTCCGCCTCTGTTGGCAGAGAAGGTGGGATGCAGTAGGGGCGAACAAACTCCGCAGCATTCGTCAGAACCTGGGCGATGGAGGGTATGTGGGACTATCCTAACAGTGGGAAACAGCTTTGGCCCGTCTCCAGATTGGCCACACTAGACTGACTCATATTTTTTTAATGGAGAAAGTGCCTCCTCCCTATTGTGATGACTATCTGGTTCCTTTGTCTGTGTAGCATCTTCTTTTGGA
Source organism: Coenobita brevimanus (assembly GCF_032717465.1). Taxonomy (NCBI): domain Eukaryota; kingdom Metazoa; phylum Arthropoda; class Malacostraca; order Decapoda; family Coenobitidae; genus Coenobita; species Coenobita brevimanus. The sequence continues at coordinate 8,445,157 of NC_136969.1, forward strand.
ATGCCCAAGTCTTGAAGACCTTCGTCGGCAGTACCTTTCCGGGTGCCGAGCCGACAACGGACCTTATCTTCTCTCCTCGGTACTTGGGGAAGAGGCTTGTGCTATGGGAGGAGGCACCTTCTCCTTTGTGTTAAGTTCCGGCCTTCTCCACAAACTGTAGAACTTTACCATATTTTATTTTGTGTTTTATACTGTTCTCGTTTAACCTCAATCTTTCCACCACGTTTTAGTTTTGGTTGTTTCTTTGATTTTGTCGTTTTGTTTTATGCATCAGTTTATTTATTTATTTATTCATTTATTTTTTTACTTCCTTTTAATGTTTGTGTTCGGTGGCATATGACCTCTGCTGTTGCGCCGCCATGTCACGTTTTCATTTAATCATTCCCTGGAAAGGTCCCTGTGACCTCTACCCCTACTAAACCTCGTGCAGGAAGGGGTAAAGGGCTAAGTGACTCTGCTGTGGAACGTGAACTGGCTAAGTTATCAATGATAATGATGGACAGTGACTACGATCTTTCTGGTGACTCTAAAACATTGCAATTGGAAATGTAAATAATGTGTAAATAGCAAGTGAAAGCAATGAATGTAAATATAATTGAACAGTGGAAAATAGTTTTATAAGTTACTGCAAGTGACAGTGCATAACATAGTGTAAATAAAATAGAAATGTAAAATGTAAATAAAATAGAGAATGTAAATAGAAATGTCAATAATTAGTACGAGTATAAATACTTGGAGTAATGAAAGAGAATGTGAAAGCTTCGGTCTAGCATGTATAAGTACTTGGAATAATGAAAGTGAAAGTGAAAGCTTCGCTCTCTATGCCAGTTTACTGAACAAGAAAGTGAATGCCTGGAGTAAAAATAAACTACTAGTACTGAACGAAACTTATGGATAAATATTGTATATATAAATAAGTGTAATAAAGTACTAGGAATATAAAGTGCGAGTGTGTTTATATAAATGACAACTACTCAGAATACCATCGGTTAACGAGCGCGGGTGGAAAGCTCGTATGCGTTTGTAATTTACATTGCTTTCACATTGTTTTTTTTTTTTTTGGAATATGGATTCCAAACTATTTGATATTCATAGAATAGTGATTGTACTTAGAATATCAGGCAGTGGTAATCATATTATGGGGTATCGGGAAGTGTAAAGCGGAGACTTCATTACCCAACTTCAGAAGTCTCCACAAGTCCTACGGTAGTTGACGAAGGCTCAACAAACATCCCAGGAGAAAGCTGAAGGTATGTGCCATAAACTTTTTTAATTTTAATATTCTAGGACTAATAACTGATTTTTGGCAGAGCACGATTATCCCTGTGGGACGCGCACGGCACACTCCCGACATCCCTACGGTTAAGGGATTAAAAGAATGCATAAAAAATCTGGTCATTTTTTTTTCCCAATAGTCTGGGTGGGAGGCCGTGATGTGGGAGCATTTTAAGACTATCTTATATGAAACGGTAAGAGCCAGTGTCAGTGTCTCTTCTAGGTGCATAAAAAATAAGTTATCAGAGTTTGTATTAGCACCCAGTTCTATATTACTCCAACTGGGTGATGGGGACCAAGCCTAAGCTAACGAAATCCATGACACATTTAGGTTACCCTTCGTAACAGTACACTTTAAAAATCTCAGTTACATTTTCACGCCTGATCCCTTTTATTCTGGTAGGGCCTTCACTCCAGCTGGGCGTTCTGACCACTACAACACCAGGCGTGAAGTGATGTGAATGTAAGGTGACCAGAGTCCCGCTTTTAGGCGGGACAGTCCCGCTTTTTGGACGTCTGTCCCGCTTTTTTAATTGTGGCTAGAATGTCCTGCTTTTTAAGCAAATTATCATAATTGTCCAGCTTTTAGAAACTTACTGTTGCATTAGATATAACATGACCTTCTTTTATGAAATTAGGATGAATTAGAAAAATTATGCATCATCCTAACCAAATGAAATACCGAATTATTAATATAAAATCTGTAATGCTCACTAGCTGGTAACTTTGGTCGACCCATTCACTGTACCGTACCGGTACGGTATGTTCGGAGTTCGTAGGAGACATTAGTGTTTGATTAGCAGCCTCAGTATGAGGTGTGGCGCAGCAGCGGTCGCTGTCACTTTAGTCATTATCTGTCTGTCTATATATCTATCTACCCATAAATCTGTCTATATCTATCTATCTGTCTCTACCTATCTATCTATCTATCTATCTGTCTATCTATCTATCTATCTATCTATATAGATAGCTAGATAGATAGATAGATACACACACACACACACACACACACACGCAAGCACGCAAGCACGCGGGTCCCGCTTTAAGCTCCAATAAATCTGGTCACATGTGAATGTAGCACATCTGGTTGCATGAATACATTGTAAGATGTATTTGTTAAGCATGTCTAGCTCCTGCCAAGAGACTTGTACCTTGGAGTAATATAATCTATTTGGTAAGAAGTGAGAAAAGAAGGTTTTGTGATGTGAAGTTATAGCTGAATGAAAATCACATTAATGTCTCTTTAGTATGTATTTTTATCAGTGAAAGTAAACTGAAATGCAAGTCTAAAGCGTGACAAGTCAAAATTAACATCGAAAATATCGATTCTGGCAATTCAAAAACAATAAAGGGTACGTTGCTTTCTTAGCCAATCATGACATTCAAGGACTCATCTTTGCAACAAATCGAAAACATAAATTATCACGACAGTCGCTGGTAAGGTAAAAGGTGAAGCACTGTCTGACCAACACATCGAACCAGTGGTATATAAAGACAAGTGTAACTTATCTTTCCAATGAATAAGCTTAAATATTTTTTCCTAATTCACAATATAAATGGTTTATCTTGTTAAAGTCTGCAAGACTGACTGAGTACAACCTTTTTCCTGGTGATTCTATATGCATTCCGATCTAACTGAAAGACAAATTTTCTCTTTATTAACGGGAGCAAAAGTTTCTATAGTGTACATTTTGATACCCTTCTCTTGTCTTATACTTGAGTGTTCCTACCGTAACATATTTCTCTACAAAGGTTAGCGAGGAACTACGTTTTCTACCCAGTATTGCTGTCTTGGAATATCAGGTCCACGTTAGGGTAGCAGCATATTTATTCTGCTGGCAAGGGTATTACAAAACATTAGCACTTTGCAAAGTTAACTGTGCGGAGAACCAATTTTTCTACCAAATCGAACTTCATTTCGGCATTGTGTTAAGCTCAGTTATAGCCTAGATTAGGATATTCAATGCATTCACAGTTATGCTGAAACCCTGTATGTACTGCTCTGCGATTCTTATCAAACACACCTAACCCATCAGGGTGGAGCGCTATATGACGATATGTTTTGATACGGTTACGATTGGTATTAAAGTGATCTTCCATTCTAGGTCTGCCTGTGCGCGGCTTGTTCTCAACGTGTCCCTCGTGCTTCCACCGATTGAGCCACCTGCAGACAGTGGTGACGCTGAATCCGGTTACCCTAGCAATGGCACGAGCTGACAGGCCCCGCACCCACATCCAGATAAAGCTGCTGCGTTCTGTCAGGGAAGTTGATCGGTATGACCCCTGTACTCCCATGTTCTGAAAATTATTCGACAGAATATGGAACCTTACTGCATCGATGACCATATATTGTATATTATTTATAGGGCGATAAGAATACTGTTAAAATTTCTTTCATATAAAATTCTGCTACCTTTGAGGGACATCCTTAATTCCACTTCATGCAAATCTTCGTTGTTGCTGTTGTATGCGAGATACTGCAGTTTGAGTGTCAACGGGAAGGGGAGGGGGGATGAGAAGGGTACGTTTTGTTGAATATTCAGTTACAACTGTTTTATATATCGCAGAATCATGAACTTATTCCAAGGCACAGCCATAAATTCATAAGATTAAATTTAAAGTCAGTTTCATTATAACATCAGGAGATTGCTGTATTGAATTTCAAATGGCAGTGTGGTAGCAAAGATAAACCTACGATAGTGCACAATCTCTTTATGTTGGAGGCATCTGCTTATTCCACTGTGCTCTAAAATGCTCTGTCAGAATACTGTACTTGTGCCTTTTTTATTGCCCACTCCTTTGACACGACAAACTTAATTTTTTGAAAAATCACTGTGTATGAAGTTTCTCACTATATATACGAGCCAAGCGGAGGTTTCGTAATTGTTTCAGTATGGTACGTGCTTCCCAGTTATCGATAGTGGAATATAAATTGACTTCCTGTCTGCTTTCTTTAATGATCCGCAGCTAATGAACTTCTATGACGATTGGTTTGCATTTTTATGGAAGTAAAAATTAATCGTCAATGTCTAAGTGTCGCAAATGCCAGTTACCGGTGGGAACTGGAAAATACAACCGTGGGTCATTCATCCGATTATGATCACAGACGAAATGTAAGCTACACAGGAAAGTAATTTCGGCGGAAATTAATAACACCGATCGACTGCTTATGGTTACTCAACACTGTGCCACATGACTCACGGTCAGGGTGTGGGGGTGCAGGTGAGACTGGAATAGGACTAGCAGCGTGAAGCAGCAGTTGAACACTGAGTGGAGACTGGACTTTTACGACCCTTTTATGGTAGTGAACATCTCCCCCCTCCCTTCACCACACCAGCCAGATAATACCTTCCCCTCCCCTCTTACCACACCAAACACTTAATACCTCCGCCTCCCCTCACACCATACCAGCCAATTAATACCTCCTCCTCCCCTCTCACCACACCAGCCAGTTAATACTTCCCTCTCCCCACTCATCACGCCAATCAGTGAACACCTCCTCCCCTCTCACCAATTCAGCTTGTGCACATCTATCTCTCAAATCTATTTCATGAATTTATTATTCTTTACAACAGGAACAGCAATAGATTTTTTGTTCCATTGACAAGATAGACTCCGGCAGCCGTGGCGACCCAAAGTATCTTAAGCACAACCCCTGCACTGGCCCATACGATAATACAGTCGTTGTCCATAGTACTGTAATTCTTTAAGTTGCAAAAATTGTGTCGTGTTAATATTAGCAGTCACCCCTTTAGCAATTCCGTAAAGCCATAATATATGTTGCCAGTAGTTTTGAAGGCTTACTTGATAATTTTTTTGTCATTAGATGTATACAAAATAATTTAAAAGGCATTTACGATCATTGCTTTTCTCCAGCATTCATAAACTTCGGGAAGTATGTTTAGTAACCCTAACACGGCTAAGAATTTCATTTAGATTACCACCAGAAAAGTTTATTTAGTCGAGATTGAGTGGGTTATGCACTTCTACCAAATTTTCAATTATTTTTTCTTTGGGCTCTTGGCAAGAGATATTGTCAAATCTGTAATCTCATTCCTGTTATATAATTTAGTGGTCAGATAGAATATACTCTTGTTGCAACTAGTCATCATATTTCAAATATTTATTAATGTATTTGTTTACAGAAATGATGCGAGGGGAATGCCAACATTAATGAGAAAACATCACGGTGAATGACACTGCAAGTATTTGTCATTGGTATTAAAATCACCGTTTATTTATCATGTAACTCATATATTTATAGCCTATGCAATGTTATAAATTTAGAGGCTTAATGTGAAGTATGAATTTCATATGAAGCTCGTGGTCAGTATTGGTGATGTGCGTGGTCAGAGGTGGTGGTGATGGACGTGGTGTGTGTGTGTCATGGGTGTCCACCTGGCCCTGCTTTCTCCACTTGGCCCCATCACATAGTTGTTCCATCACCAGCACCAAAACGGCCACTACGAATCCACACCCCAACACCACGAAGATGCCCTGAAAATTAGGAATATGACATATAGTACCGTAATCCTTTCCTTTATCAACTAACTCACATCATTTCCTTATCATCATTAAGGTACGAGTAAATCCTACCTGGGGATGAAGTGAAATGTTTAATGCAAATGATTAATGACATTCTTGGTAAATTTACATCCAAGATTTATAATTATATTTTAACACAAGTCTCGAAACATGTATAGAAATTACAGAGTAGAATCTAATAAACTAGTGGTTTTCCCTGGCGTCCAAGAAGTTCGTGGCAGTACCTACTCACAAGTTGCTGGCCGAGAAGGCAGAAGTAATGATGATGATTATGGGAGGGTTCTGGCAAGTGCTGAAGCTGGGGTGTGAGAATATCTGCCATTTATCATACATACCACATTCCACCAGTGTATAAGCCCTGTTGAGGAAAATAAAACTGTTTTACGAATTATGTTCGATACATAAGTTAGTATATTTCTTAATAAGTATTCCTCGTGTTTTTTTTTTTTTTTCCCCGATTGTGATCATAAAGCATTTTCACTTTCTGATGTCTATGAAACATCACACTTTACCACTGTTTTCTATATTATTTAGTTGCTGAAAAACTGTTCAATACTTACGGCTGATTTAACCTTCGCATAAAGGGGCTGCTCTTCTGGACCGAGATGCCCAGAGGTTTGTTGAGATAGCTGCTCCGCGCCAAGTAAAAATCACAAGTACCTGTCAAAATATTTACTGATGATATAGTGACAGGGCTATTATAATGTTAATTAGAATAAGGGAATCTTTCTTGCAAAGTCTTAGAAGATGCCATTTGTCAAACGCTAGAGCAGTGATTCATATTTAAAATCCTTTCTAATTAACAAAGCTGAATGGGCCCATCTCCCCACTAACATGAGATATGCTACAATTTATAGCAGATATTAGTAGAATAGCATGACCATAAAAAATTCCAGTGAACATGGCAACCACATAATAACCTGTGAGAGAAAAGCTCCTTGGCAGAACGTGATTATAGATGATATCCATATCGAACACGACATGACTGCCATCCCGCACAGTGGTCTCCGGGCTTTGAGGTAATTCAGCGATCGATCTAGGTACGCGTTCTGTGTCGATCAGGGTCCCCAGCTCCTAGAGTGGACCTGACTTGGCCATCTGAAATGAAGAAGGCTCTCAGTAATACTCAGCTGGACTGAATGCTGTTGATTAAATTAAAGGGTAAAACTTGGGAAAAATAATTGACTCCACAGCACATAGTACTGTAGTTATGAAGCTTTACCAGATAATTACTTGTATGGCATACTGTGAAGATAACTGATTAGGACTGGGAAGTCAATTAGCTGCTCATAACAAGCCACACCTGTTAGTTACAGCAATTCTTGGTCTACAAGTACTGATGGGCTGATAAAGAGCAGCTTTGCCAATAGTTTCCTGATGGGACGAATCGTCTTAAACGTATCGCATTCTGTTACCAAAGAAAACTGTGAGAAACTCATGGAATGCCTCATGAGTGATTAGACTCTACTTCATTAAGAAATGGTTTGGCTATACACAACCGGGGTAGCATTTGCTGCCAGCCCTAAAACTCTCTGGCACTAAACAAAATACAGTAAACCCTCGCCTTACCATACCCCATTATACCTGATATAGGATTTGATAAAAACTCGAAGGTCTCCAGAAAAACAGTCGTTGATACCGGATTCTGCCATTCGGTAAATGGAAAAAAACCACACAGACCTTCCACACAACTGTGGCCTATCAGATCAAACCGGATCGCTTCCCGTGAGCTGGGTGACTCAGAGAGCAGTTAGCAACGCTGGAGTCGTTTCTTTTGCACCCGGTTGGGCGAATCATGAAGAAGTGCTATGACACGGGTCTGAATATTGTCCAAGTTAGTGTAAAATGGTATAGTTTTAATTTTTAGTACTTGAATATGCTATTTTACTCATTTATTTTCCATTATTACTTGAAATTCCTCTTTAGGCAGGAACTGTCGGACTTTGCAGATGATTCACTTTATCGGACTGGGTTTCCCCTCATCTGATCCGGTACAGTGAGAGTTTACTGTACGTGATTTCGAAGTATCTCAAAAAACAATTGCTCACTTTAAGATAGTGGATAATCAAAAAGTGTTCTGAACAAGAATTATCCCAACATCAGAGATGTTAAGAGCATCGTCAATTCTGTGGTATTGTTGATCGATGTATATGAATCCCAAGAGGGACATGAGATTGCCGAAGTAGCTCTGTGTAAACAAATCAATCATCAGCATCCACACCCCCAGCATCACACGATCACACCACCACCTACTTTCAGTTGGGATAGGATGGAGCAGGATATGTTACGTTAAGGTGCATCACGAAATAATGGATGTATCGTAGCGGCCGGCTTGCATATGCCTGACATAGGTGGGCAGGTTCACTATACATGTTTAAGTCGTGTTTTACGGGTTCGGAAAGGCAACTGATACGTAGGGGCGAGGAACATCACTTTCGGTCATTTGATAGGGGAATTAACCTACTCGCACCTGATACTTCATGCTTATATTATGTGTGGAAGGCTTTTGGAGTGTAAAGTGAGAGAGTGATTGTGCAAACTGATGCATTGGCTGTGCCTGTGATTGAGACAGTCTGCATCTGTCATCAAACGAACCTCGACAGGATGCGAAAAGGAGAGAACACATGACAGGACATACTGGTGCATCCTATTAAATGTCCTCATAAGGGTGTGACTGAACTCAGACAGGAGCATTGGTAGGCACACGCTCTACCAACCTGACCGATGGAGACTCCATGCTTACGAATAAAATAGGGATAGAAAAGACAGCCCGTTTTAGAGATAACTTCCTTTGATCATCCTGTATTTATTTATTTACTTATCTGTTTGTCACGAGTTGGCTAGTGACATTGGCTTTTGTGGGAAATTGCGAATTGAAGTGGAATCCCAGTTTATCGTTCAGTTAACTGCTCATTCGGATGGAAGCTTTGTCAAATCAATTTTTCATTGTCATACGTGATCGTCTTTGTGTGAGACATTAGCGCTTCCGCTGAGCGATTTGTTTTGGGCGCGTTTCGCTCACTTAGCCGTTAAAAAATGCGGCGATAGCCTTCTTTCTTTCCCACGAGCTGATCAGTCCAGTGTTTGCTTTGACGGAGAGAGGTTCTGTGCTCCGGCAGTGTGAGAGGTCAACCCAAGCTCCATTAGACTACAGTTCTCCACGCTCCCACCCTTCTTTGGGTGATACACAGCATTCATTGACCAGTATTGCTTTTCGTTTTCCTAGTCTTAAGAGTTTAGTTAAGGTGTTTTTTTCTAGGCATAAGAATTTAGCTTTTGAGTGAGTGAGTGAGTGCGATCTCATTAATTTGATTTTGAAATGTAACGTTAAATTTATTTTGTAATCAATAAATTTAACAGTTCTTTTTCTTGAGCTTAATGTAATGTAAACTCTTGTTTCATTTCTCCGCAATTAAGCTTATTTCTCTTATAGCTCCTAGCTTGCATAAACGTTTGCCATTCATAACTGGTACTTAGGCCAGTCTTGTGTATTAAGCTTAAAATCCGTTGTGCCTCCTAGGAGTTAAGCATCAGCAAGAACTTGATATTATTAATACTATTAGTTATTTATTGTCAGGGGTAAAGTAACTTTCTTCAGAGGCTAACAGTACTAATAAACAGCGATTGAGTAATTAGTCTCTGCTGTGTACTGTTGAGAAAGTTTATAAATTCTCGTTCTTAAAGAATCGTGCGAATCAAGCCAGCGTAAAGTAATCGTTGTTTGATTTAGTAAGACAATCATTGTCCCTGCTCTTCAATATTGAACATCATCATTATCATTTAAATAAAATATATGCATTTATTTTAAAAACCCCTTGACAATTGGCTACCTTACCAGGATATTAACTCCTAGCTCTAAAGCTATTCACGAGATAGTGCTCACTCGTTCATATTTAGGTATTTATCATTAAAGTTTATAGGCACAAGTTTACTGGTGGTTACCGTTAATTTAGTAAGTGAATTTTTGCTTTATTAATCAATAGAGTACTTAACTCTATTTAGTTCTTTATTCTCGGTAACGCCAGACGATTTTATTCGCTCCTGGGTACCCGCCGTACCCATTGTGTTAATTATTGAGTCTTCTCAGTTATTTGCATTTTTGCTTTATTCTTTTCCAGTTAACTAGATAAGACTGATCACCACTAGCTTGTGTTTGTATTCTTTACTTGTGTTTATTAGCATTCGTTTGCGAAGCAGTCAGTACTCGATTTCGGCTTGGTTAGTAAATTAGCGTCATGGCTACCACTATATTTTTACAGGAAGCCAAAGATATGGGTCTTACAGACCCAACTGAAATTAAAGAGTACATACTCTCACGGCATAATATGGACCAGCAGAGCAAGAATGATGCCTGTGAAGAGCGTAAGATTCAGCGCGAATACTAGCGAGAACAGCGTGAGGAACGCGAAAAGGAGCGCGAATACGAGCGGGAACAGCGCGAACACGAGCAGAAACTGCGCGAACACGAGCAGAAACTGCGTGAACACGAGCAGAAACAACGCGAGCTCGAGTTAGAAAAAGAGCGACAACAGTGCGAACACGAGCAGAAACAGCGCGAACTCGACTTAGAACATGAGCGAGAACAGCGTGAGGAACGAGAGAGAGAGAACGAGAACACGAACGTGCCGAGCGAGAAGCATGCGAAAAACACGAATATGAAATGCTGAAGCTCAAGCGAGATTCCTTGGCTTCAGATACATCTGGTGCAGTTGGTCAAAGCTCCACGAGCGTTCTCCCTGCACATGTCCTGGTGACCCCACGCATCAAGCTTCCTTCATACAAGGAAGGCGGGCGAATCGAGCCGTACATAGCTCGTTTTGAGGACATGGCAGACATGTATCAACTGGATGAGGCAGCTAAGCGGCTCCAATTTCTTAGTTTATTTGCGGGCCCTGCCCTCGATATTCTCCACAGAATTCGTGGAGACAATCTCACATATGAGATGATGAAAGCTGCACTCATCAAGGCGTATGGTCTCACAGTAGACGACGCCAAAGTTCAGTTCATACGAGCTCGTCTCCAAGACAAGGAGACAGCTGTTCAGTTCCTCGACCGTCTCACTGCTTACTTAGGTGAGTGGATGGAGAAAGATGAAACTCCTTCCACGTGTGAGGGGATAATTGATCTTATGCTGCGTACACAGCTAGAGAAGTCGTGGCCTGCTGAGCTCATAGCATAGCTTAAGATCTGCCAGGTGAAAGATGCCAGCCAAATGGCAGAAAAGGCTGACGCGTATTTTACTGCATATGGGTATGAAACTCGTAAGCAAAACACCTGGAACAGAGAAGATACTGCCAAGTCTGGGAAACCGTCTCAGACTGAACCCCAGCAACAAGGCCATTCTCAGAATAATGGCCAAGGTCCAAAATCGCAGTGGAAGGACCAGGGGCAAAACACTCAGAAACCTGAGTGGAAGAGGTACAACAGGTACCCTAACCAGCAGCAGTATCAGCCACGCAACCGACCATCGGGACAAACTTTTTCACCACCAGCTCAAAAGAGGCAGGAAGTGAACGCAGCCTTCATTCCTCAGCAGCAGCACGGTGGTCACGTCCCTATCAGTATGGGTACTCCCCCACAGTTCACTAGTCCCACAGTGACAGTGAACCCCCCTCCACAGATGGCCAATGTTCCATCTTCACAGGCAGTGAGTACAACCCCTCAAGTATATAATTCTCAAGGCACAATGTTTGCCACATCAATTCAGCAGCCTCATGAGTGGCTAGCTGCTTCCTCCACAGGCCCTCCCACAGGTGACAGTACCTTCCTTGTTCAGCCAGGGTTTGTGGGAGGTATTCCTGTGAAGGTCCTGAGAGATAATGGATCCTCAGGTTGCTCTGTCAAGCAGAGTTTAGTTCGGCCTGAGCAGTACACAGGTCGACAGATCCATGCAAACCTTATTGATGGATCAGTGAGATTGTTCCCTGAGGCATGTATCCAGGTGGCATCTCCATTTTATACTGGTACGACACATGCAGTTGTCATACCAGAACCTTTATTTAACCTTATAATAGGCAACATTTATGGTGTCAAGGATAGTTGCACCGAACATGATGCTACTCAGACTTCAGCTGCTGCAGTGACACGAGCCATGGCTGAGGCTCCAGACTGTGTCACCCCAGTGATCATTGAATTGCCGCAAGATCTGATGTGTAGTCAACTTGTTGTACAAGAACAACATTCTGACCCGACACTTGCTACCGTGCGGAACAAACAAAAGGGTCGAGTGATTAAGTATTCACGGGGAGGTCGAGCCAAGTTCCTTCATAAACAAGGGCGGCTCTACCGTGAGTCACGAACACCCGAGGGTGAGGTTCGACTGCAGTTTGTCGTTCCCGCCAAGTACCGCCTAGCAGTGTTACAATGGGGTCATTGTTCAGTCTCAGGAGGTCACATGGGCAAAAGAAAGACCCAGGGCCGCATCCGAGCTGACTTTTTCTGGCCAGGGATGGGACGAGACATACATAGTTTTGTCCATTCCTGCAGTGTGTCAAAGTAACACCACACCTGTAATCTCTGAGTCAGTTGAGAGACAGGGTAGTGGTGAAGTGGGTGCAGACCCGAGGTCTCCCCCATTGGCCCCACAGGACACATTACGTCCAGGGCCTGTACATACATATGTACCGTAGTTTAAGGGGGGAAGTTTGAGAGAAAACTCTGCAGAGGTGACTCGAGGCTATGGAAGACCCGAGTTTGCACAAGGATTCTCAGCTCCCCGATACTAATATAAGTACTGTAGGTTAAGGGGGAAGTTCGAGAGAGAACTCCGCAGAGGCGACTCGAGGCTATGCAAGACCCGAGTTTGCACAAGGATTCTCAGCTCCCCGATACTCATATAAGTACTGTAGGTTAAGGGGGATAATGGCGATCTCGAATGTACGTCGTAGCACTGACTGCTAGGCAGAGAGAGTAATTGTAACATAATAAAATTTTTGTCTCATTGACATTTTTGAAGCTCCAGCTCAATTGATTTTGCAGGTACAGCAATGGGCGTAGCAGTTTTGCTGTGCGGGCCTGCTGCACGCTGCTGCCTCTTCTCCTATGCCTTCGTCGTCGCCATATTATTAATATTTACTGTGTCATTTTACACCTAGTTACAGTTACACCACAACTGTTACACCTACACCATGTATTACATACATCACGCTACACAACAATTAGTTGTCAGTGTAAATGTAGCGACTTTTCGCTCAGTTTGACCTGAGTACAGGATTTTCACCGTCGTCACGGAGTTTTTTCCCTCAAGCTTGCTTCTGTTAACGTAAATATGAGTTTTTTTTTTTCGCTCACTGGTGACTGCGACTTTCTCCTGTAGCAGGATAGCACACGCACCACAGTGTGAATCTTGTGTGACTGAGCTAGGATTTATATGTATGCATATTGAAATCTTTTTCCTGAAGGAAAAAAGATTTGATTTTGATGGGGCGTAATGTCACGAGTTGGTTAGTGACATTGGCTTTTGTGGGAAACCGCAAACTCAAGTGGAATCCCAGTTTATCGTTCAGTTAACCGCTCATTCAGACGGAAGCTTTGTCAAATCAATTTTTCATTGTCATACGTGATCGTCTTTGTGTGAGACATTAGCACTTCAGTTGAGCAATTTGTTTTGGGTGCGCTTCGCTACTTAGCCGTTAAAAAATGCAGCGATAGCCTTCTTTCTTTCCCACGAGCTGATCAGTCCAGTGTTTGCTTTGACGGAGAGAGGTTCTGTGCTCCAGCAGTGTGAGAGGTCAACCCAAGCTCCACTAGACTACAGTTCTCCACGCTCCCACCCTTCTTTGGGTGATACACAGCATTCATTGACCAGTATTTCTTTTCGTTTTCCTAGTCTTAAGAGTTTAGTTAAGGTGTTTTTTTCTAGGCGTAAGAATTTAGCTTTTGAGTGAGTGAGTGAGTGCGATCTCATTAATTTGATTTTGAAATGTAATTTAACAGTTCTTTTTCTTGAGCTTAATGTAATGTAAACTCTTGTTTCATTTCTCCACAATTAAGCTTATTTCTCTTATAGCTCCTAGCTTGCATAAACGTTTGCCATTCATAACTGGTACTTAGGCCAGTCTTGTGTATTAAGCTTAAAATCCGTTGTGCCTCCTAGGAGTTAAGCATCAGCAAGAACCTGATATTATTGATACTATTAGTTATTTATTGTCAGGGGTAAAGTAACTTTCTTCAGAGGTTAACAGTACTAATAAACAGCGATTGAGTAATTAGTCTCTGCTGTGTACTGTTGAGAAAGTTTATAAATTCTCGTTCTTAAAGAATCGTGCGAATCAAGCCAGCGTAAAGTAATCGTTGTTTGATTTAGTAAGACAATCATTGTCCCTGCTCTTCAATATTGAACATCATTATTATCATTTAAATAAAATATAAGCATTTATTTTAAAAACCCCGTGACACTGTTCACTTATTTCTTTTTGCTTCTCAGTTTACATACTTTTTTGTAACAGATGAAAGCATGAAAGGCACAAAACTAATAATTTGGACATTTATTTTAATGGCAGAATTTGGACTGAGTTCACTGGAGGAAAACATTCAATTTTTTTCCCTATCTTGACTCACACGAAAATATCTCGTTAAGTTTCATTTGGTATTCATATCATAAACTTACTCTGTTTGCCAGTTGAGCTGAAAGCAGTATGAGTAAATGGTGAGTCTAATTACCTGTTGCCTTCCCTTGCATCACCCTGTTCATGAATCTCTCTCTCTCTCTCTCTCTCTCTCTCTCTCTCTCTCTCTCTCTCTGTGCCTGTCTATCCATCTATCTATCAGTCTGTCTGTCTGTCTGTCTGTCTGTCTCTCTGTCTCTGTCTCTCTCTCTCTCTCTCTCTCTCTCTCTCTCTCTCTCTCTCTCTCTGTCTATTTGAGTGTTTGCCTGTCTTTCTGTCTGTCTAGCTATCTACATCCAGACACCTTAATCCCGGATTGGGTGACCACAGACAAATCTCGTCCATGTCACACTGCCCCCAGCCATTAGGTTGCCCCCCTCCAGCTCACACCACTCTCATTCATACACCTCACCATATCCCTCCACTTCATCCTCTGTCTTCCCCTTCCTCTCTCCTCTTCTAAACCCTACTCACATATACACTCCGAGTCAGTCTCTCGTTCTCTCCAAATGACCAAACCATCTCAGGGAACTTTTAACGCTTTCCAACACATCCTCATCAACTCCACAAAGCTCCTTAACTTCGTCTTGTCTGTCTGTCTGTCTCTCCAGCCAACTCCACATGCTTCTTTCACGTACTTCTTTTTCATCCTTTTTGTCATTCTCATATTTTCCCCCTCTTTCTACCTCACATCACTTTTTCCTATTCTTTCTACTTCTTTTCTTATTTCTCTTCCTAATCCGCCCCTTCTCTCTCTCTCTCTCTCTCTCTCTCTCTCTCTCTGTTTATATATCTGTGTATCTATTTATCTATCTGTAAATTAATTCACTTGTCTGTGTCTACCAATGTATGTCTACCTATACCTACCTATCTGTGTCTGTCTATCTGTCTCAATCTATCTATCTATCCATCTGTATTAGTCTGCATATAAATCTATACTGTATATATCGTTCTTTCTTCTTTTAATCATTATGTCTGTCTGTTTCCTTAACCTCAGCTTCTCCTCGCAGTTTATACATATATATATATATATATATATATATATATATATATATATATATATATATATATATATATATATATATATATATATATATATATATATATATATGGAGCCTCTGTTGTTCAACGGCAAAAAGTGCATTGTCGTACACTGAAGAACGAGGGTTCGCGCCCCGCAAGGGGTGCTGTGGTTGAACCAGTGTCGCATACTGTAAAGTATGTTTACACCAAGTCGGCTTGCGCGGGCCGATTACACTTGGTTCACAGACTACACACACATCCAAAGCCACTCCAACACAACAATTACACTTACAAGCACTTCTCGTCCTACATACAGTCTCTAATGGACGGCCTAAGCCACTTGGTAGAGCTACATTGGCTGTATCGTCCCCACTTCGGTCGTGATAGGCCGGTCCTGCGGTGGACACTCAAACGGCTGATGAGATTATATATATATATATATATATATATATATGTGTGTGTGTGTGTGTGTTTGTGTGTGTATGTACATACTCTGTATTACTACATAAATAAACTTCCTGCTATAAGGCATAAAATATGGTCATAAGAAATTCAAAACTCAAGAAAAAAGAACTATAATAAGATCTCCGTGACAAAAAAACTCTTATTTACTCGAATCTCTATCTCTGTGTTTCTTCATCTATCTATCTGTATATCTACATATTTCTGTCTATCTATCGAGTCTGTCTACTGTATATATCTATTTATCTACAGACTCCTTAATACAGGAAAAGCTGGCCACAAACGAATCACTCATGTAATTCTGTCGTCCGCCTTCAACCTGACCTCTCACCAACTCACAGCCTCCTCACTCATATCCACATCGTCCCTCCATCTCATCCTCGGTCTCTCCCTCCTCCTTCCCCTTCCCCCTTACTTACATATACTCTCCTATACTTCTTTTATCTTAACTTGGCCCAGATTTTTGTCCTGCAACTTATTTCAAAATACAGTAGCTATGCGACAGCAAAAGATTATATTCCAGGTGTACATCCTTTCCAAAGCACTTCTTCATGACAGGCATAATATTTTAGAGTTCTTGATTGGTAAGGCCAAATTAAAATAAAAAAGAAGTATAGTCAATTTCTCTTTTTTCAATCCCTCCACGAATTAGCTCACAACAAAATATAATATATATATAGGAAAAAATAACGACACCTTACCAGATTCTCATACCTTCACTTTCCTAGCAGTCCCCTATTCTCCGTTCTCTCTCGAAATTAATCCACGGCAAAATACTCAAAATAAATAGCTGAACCTCACGGCACACATACACTCTTCTAGTTAATCTCTCATTCTCTATTCTCTCCTCAAATTACCTTAAAAAAAAGAATAGAATCTCAATAAAATTCACCGTAGCCTTGCTCCTTCACTGTAGTTTCACACCGTCGCCACAGCCTCACACCGTCACCTTAGATTCACACCGATACCGCAGCGTCACACCTTCAGTGAAGCCTCGCACCTTCACCGTGGCCTCACACCATCACCGTAGCTTCACACCGTCACCGTAGTCTCACATCTTTGCCAGTCTTATATCTTTGCAGTTTCACATTTTCACTGTTGTTTCACACATTCACCGTAGCCTCACACTGTCAACCATAGCCTCACATCGTCACCAAAGGTTCACACCCGCATCGTTGCGTCAGATCAAGGTAGCCTCAATTCCTTCACCGTACTGACTTTCTCCCTCTCTCACAGTTCCATGGTCTTTGAGGCAAAGAGGATATTAATATGGAGGGTGAACTCCCTTCAAAAACAATGTGTATATGCGGGCCGCCGCGCGCGTCCCATGCTCTCGACTCCCACAGTCAGAACAGAAAACGGTGTAATGGTAATGCTCGTCTGGGATAACTATAATAAAGCTACATCTATGGCTATTACGGTAATCATAATGTACACGCTAATATTCCTCACGACCATAGTTGTAGGGTGTATCCAAGATGTATGTATGGGAAAGTGAATTATAATATACGGGTGTTTTAAGTATGATATGACGTAAAAGTTCATGTAGAGCACGTGCATGAATTGTGGACAAGGAGCATATACGTAAACATATATTGGCATGCAGTGGCGGATTATATGATGAGGCTTTGAATTTGGAGTTCCAGTAGGCCCTATGCATCTTCAATGTGAATGTCGGTTCATGTTAAATACCCGGTGCACTAATGTAAACAGTTGTTTTTAACTCACCAGAGGTTCGAGTAACACATTAATTATCTAACCAAACACATTTGACGGTCGTGTTAAATAATGTTCTGTACACAATCAGCCTAATATATCGATATGAGTGTGATACATACATAATCTATATTATACGGAACAGGTCGCTGGTGAATTGTATGTCATCTTAATCACACTATAGTATATTTAACATGTGTAATTATCTGCGGCATGCATTTCAGAAACAGTTATCAAAGGAATGCATTACCACAATATATCATGTTTTTTCAACGGACCATAAAGCTTTATCAAAATTTACAATATATACGTTAGTCAAACCACTGATAGAGCATAAAAGGGCAGAAGTTATATGACTAATGAGCTTATGTGTCGGCATATCATTACAAACATATAAAGATACCATATTTTTCATTACCATAATTAATCAAATACACTAACAATCGTTACCTAATTCGATTAACCATAAAATGGCAATCAATGTTTTATACATTACATAAAACGGTAATGTCGTTGCATTATTGACAATGATAGTATGGCATATGGAACTACAAATGTTTGCAATTACGCATGCACATTTTGCACAAATGATGTACATTAAACGTTATATAGGCTAGTATGTCCTGCGACAGACGTGTGTGGTCTTCATCATTACTAATCTTAGGTGTAGGGGGACACCGGTCCCCAAAGGTAAATGCATAAATACTTGTAGATATATGCATTGCAACTTCTGCAATAGAAAGAAATTAAGGTACAGTATCTACATACAATATAGCGACGTCGTAACATAACACGTAGGTTTACCTGTATTTACTACGAGAAATATACATATTTGTGTGTACTATGCACATAATCATGGCTCCTAAACAAGGTGCCAAATGCCCTTTATACTATATTACATACCGCTTGTAAGAGAGAAATAGTAATAATAGCAATATATCTAAGAACACAAATAATATGATGATTTCGAATACTTCAGTATTGACGAAGTCATTATACATATTATTATGAGTAAATATCCCTGAGAAGCACATATGGATATGATGTACAAA
The DNA here is from genome assembly GCF_032717465.1 of Coenobita brevimanus. NCBI lineage: Eukaryota > Metazoa > Arthropoda > Malacostraca > Decapoda > Coenobitidae > Coenobita > Coenobita brevimanus. Next base: position 8,463,836 of record NC_136969.1, read on the forward strand.
ATGAAAATTGTGATGTATGGTCCTAATTAGGAACGGCCCATATATCACTGAACAATTGTTGTCATTTTCCTATTCTTCTGTTGAAGTCCAGTAAGCTGAAGGTTCATGTTTAACATCTTTACGTAACTAAAGATGTGCATTGTGATGTATTGTCTGGGTAATAATTCATGACATTTCTCTGAACAAAGTGGAATATGCCATAAGTTCATAAAGTCTATCAGACAATTGTGGAAATCTTAGGTATTGTACCTGCGAATATGTGCTTCAAATAGGTGGTAATAATGTGCACATTTTGCAATAACGGCGTCCTTTGGCATACGCAAGCGGCCGAAGGTCAGATCATAATGCGATTCTGCCTTGAAATAAGTGAATATTGTAGAGTCGTCCTCTAAATATGTGGTGTCATCCACCACACTTTCACAACAAACGACACAATCTTTATGCTTGCTCAGGTATTTGTGACATACGTACCCAACTACATATGTTACAGCATTTCCCTGTACTGGTCCCGGGTTTGATATGGAACCTTGGTCATACTTTCTGCAACATCATCAGCACTATTGACACAAACCATATTTCCTAGGGGAGATCTTTGCCCGGGACATCTGTATTAAAAGGGTGTGAAAACATTCATTCTGTTACATGCTGGAGGTGTTGGTGACAACATATTTCAAGCCTGTGGTGAAATTTGAAGGGCTTGGATGGTCGTTGTTTCCGAACTTGTTCCTCAATGTCGCAAATAGGTTTTCTATGCAGTCCTGATTTATTCCACTGGTAAAAAGATAATGTATGCCATACCGTCCTTTGACATCATCCCAAAGCATTTTCAAAGCAGTTACACTCCATATCCATCTCTTCACACAGTGAATGTGAACTCTGGCAGGTTTACAGATATCCCATAACCTTAGGTATCATATTGTATCATCCAGAAAGTTTTTTTTTTATGCAAGAAAGAAGGAACCAAAGGCCAGAAGCCAGCAAACTGTTCCCTCCAAAAACAAAAAAAACAAAAACAAAAGAGAGCCAAATTCAAGATCCGTTCCTTTCAAGATGCCCAGACACACTGCGTTTGAAAGACTGCAGATCATACGAAGTAGGAAATACAGACAGAGGGAGACAGTTCCAGAGTTGACCCGTTGCATAAATGAAGGACTAGGAGTAATGGTTAACTCTTGCATTAGATAGTTGGACAGAAAAGGGTGAGAGTTTGTTGCTAGACAGGTGCGTAGCACCCGTCGTAGAGGTGGAGGGATGCAAGCAGACAGTTCAGAGGAGCAGTGACCATTGAAGTAGCGATAGAAAAGAGATAAAGATGCAACAGTACGGTGAAGAAACAGAGGTTGAAGGGAACCAGTAATTCGAGGAGAGTTTTCACCCTATTGAGAAGACCTGTATGTGGGGAGCCTCCCCACACATGAGAGTTGTACTCTAAACAGGGGCGAATAAAACCCGTGTATAAAGTCAACAACTGTGCAGGGGTAAAGAAGGTACGGAGTCGGCTTACCACACCTAATCTCTTGGATGCAGAATTTACAAGACATGCAATATGATCTTTCCAAGATAAGTCCTAAGTGAATGAAACCCCAAGCATGTTAAAGGATGATCCAGGATTCAGCTGGATATTATTAAACATTAACGGGCACTCCTGTGGAAGACTTTGTTGGGTTGATAGGTGTAGAAACTGAGTCTTTGATGCATTAAAAACAACAAGATTATTTTACCCCAGTCAGAGATACGTGCCTCAGACATTAGGTGTGTCATAGCCTCAACCCTTGTTTGTTGAAGTAACTGCTGAGATGGACGTTGCGGGAACCAAATGGAAAGGTGAAGCGTGGAATCATCAGCATACGAGTGGATAGGGTTACTGTAGATGTGCAGCTTCGAAGGTCATTAATGAATAAAAGGAAGAGAGTTGGTAATAGGACAGAGCCCTGAGGAACACCACTGTTGATAGATCTAGGAGAAGAACGATGGCCGTCTACAACAGCAGCTATAGAACGACCAGAAAGGAAGCTAGAGATGAAGGCAAAGATACAAAGATAGAAACCGTAAGAGGGCAGTTTGGGAATTAAAGATTTATGCCAGACTCGATCGAAAACCTTAGAAATGTCAAGTGCAACGGCAAAGCTTTCGCCAAAGTCCCGAAAGGAGGATGACCAGGAGTCTGAAAGGTAGATGAGAAGATCACCAGTGGAGCGTCCCTGATGGAACCCATACTGATGATCAGAAAGAAGGTTGTGATAGGAAAGAAGTTTTTAAATTTTTCTGTTAAGAATCGACTCAAAAACCTTTGAGACATAGGATGTTAAAGCAATTAGACGATAGTTAGAGGGTTGGGAATGGTCACTCTTCTTTGGGACTGGCTGAATGAGAGCAAGCATCAAGCAAGAAGGAAATTTACAAGTTGACAGACAAAGGCGAGAGAGTTTACCTAGGCAGGGTGTAAGCGCTGAAGCACAGTTCTTGAGGACAAAAAGAGGGACTCCATCAGCCCAATATGCCTTGTTAGTATTGAGGCCAGTGATGGCAGAAAATACATCAGCTGAAGAAATTTTAATGTCAGCCATGAGGATGTCCGAGGGGGGAAGTGAGGGAGGAACAGCACCGGAATCGTCTTAGGTGGAATTGCAGGAGAAAGTCTGATCAAAGAGATCACTTTTATCAGTAGAAGAGATAGCTACAGAACCATCAGAGTAGGAAAGAAGAGGGAAGGATGATAAAGTATAGTTGTTCGAAAGGTTTTTGGCAAGGTGCCAGAAGGACCGGGAAGAATTCGAGTTGGAGAGTTGGAGAGTTGGGAGCATTTAGTATGGATGAAATTATTTTTAGTAGAGCGAAGAACAGACTTAGCATGATTTCAGGTAGAAACATATTCAAAATGTGATTCAGGGGTGGGTTGGCCCTTTCTTTGTTGTGGACAGCATTAGAACAAGCGTGATTAAACCAAGGCTTTCTTGCATTAGTCAAGGGACATGAGAAGGGAATGTATGCTTCCATTCCCGAGAAAATAACCTCCGTAATGCGTGAGGCATACCCAGATGGCTCCCAGCCATGGAAGCAATAATCATTCCAGGGAAAATCAAAGAAGTACTGCCTGAGGGCCTCCTAATCCACAGCTCCAAAATGCCACAGTCAACATTTCTTTGGAGGGTCCACAGGCTGTACCGGGGCGATAGGACAGGTTAAGGTAATAAGGTTGTGATTGGAGGAGCCCAACGGAGAAGAAAGATTAACAGTGTAAGCAGAAGGATTAGTGGTAAGGAAAAGGTCGAGTATGTTCGAGCTCTCTCCAAGGCGGTCAGGGATACGGGTAGGGTGCTGTACAAGCTGCTAGAATGGAGATTTCAGAAAAAGGAGAAGTAGATAGAATGTGTTCCATCGTGGAAGTAAGATAGTCGAAGAATTTTTGATAGTAGAAGTAGGAGATAAGTAAAGAGAGCAGATATATTTAGTCAGAGAATGACAAAAAGCTGACGCCAGAGAATAGAAGATTCAGAAGAATCAAGTTCAGGAACACGAGAGCAAGATAAATCGTTGCATAGACATACACAACAGCCACTTTGGCTTTGAAATGAGTTTAGAGAAAGTAGGAGGAAACAGAAAAGGGTTTACTGTCAGTTGCCTCAGACAGCTTAGTCTGTCAAGAAGGGAAGGTGAGGTTTAAAGAGAGGTGGTTTTCGAGAGTGAGAAAGTTAGAGGAAAGGCCGCGAATGTTACAGAAATGCAGAAGTGAGTCAGACAGTGGTTCCAGGGATCTCTCTGAGTCATCATCGGGAAAGGGGAGGATGGTAGGGGAATTTATGTATCCCCCCCTGGGGACTCTGAGGCCTGATTTACTACAGCCATTTTTCTTTTTTAATTTTGCAAAGGAAGTGTATTGTGTACTGTGCATGTAGTTTGGTGTTGACAGTTAGAGAAACATGTATTGGAGAGCATGCTGGCCTACTTTCTGTGTTACTGAAACACTGGAAAAGTTCAGCAAAGTAGGATGGTCAGGAACTAGTCCCGAGGGCTGAGGAAACGGGAGCTCCAGCTCTCCCTGTCGTCAGCTTTCCATCCACCTTGGGAGGACTGCCCTGCTCGATTGGTGTTACAGTCTACTCCTCTTATGACATGATGTGTATGTTATTGCACCTTTAACCTCCCTATAATGACTGACGTTTGTGCTATTAACAGACGAACATCTGATCTACACTGTAACAAAATTCTGCTGTGTGTACAGATGTTGGGGGAAGGATGCCTAGTGTACTACTGTATAATCCAGCCGCAACTGTCCTGCTGAGAACCTTTGTTAGGACTCCATATTATAATTACAAATCATAATAGATAGATAGATAAATAGATAGATAGAGAGACAGATAGAAGCAGGAAGTTGGATAATGAGAAGGTACTGTGTCTGCAAGAATCGAGCAATGCTAAACATGCTTACACACTCTTAACTCAAGGAATGCTTTATAGGCACACGACAGCGCCTAGTGACCATACACACCCATACACACATACTCACACACAGGCTTCTAGAACTTTCCAACCACAGTGAACACACGTGATACGACTCCTGTTTCACCAGAATTTAGGAAAGAGAGCTCAGATGGAGGCTAGCCATAGAACAGGCAGGTAGTAGGGAGAAGGGCTTAGCAACTTGGAAGAGAGAGAGAGAGCGAGACAGGGAGATAGCTCCCGGGACTCTACTTTATACTTCGCTCTGTGTGAGAGACTTGTTAATATTTCCAAGACAAATAAAAATAGTCCCATACTATTCTTTACCTCTCCTTGTCATTGAATGACAAATGGGAAAGAAGATTATCTACTTACAAAGCTACTCAAGTATAACAACCGCTCGTCCACAAGTCTAATATATATATAAACTCCACTACAAGTTTATACAAAGTCCTTTTTTATGACATTTGGTGGCAGCGGAAAGAACGAACCTCGTCTACGAATCAACAGTGAATTCCTACAAAATATCAAGATTGAAAACAAAAAAATACCTCTCACAAACCAACAACTTACAGCCAGCTCCTGACAGTTCTCTCCAACCCCCCCTCCGTCTCCCCGATCATCACGCTGATGTAGAGGTGAAGAGATCACACGACGCCTTGCAAGTAGTTTAACAAAATACTGATACAAACAATCTTGAAATTTCTACGACGAACCAACGAACTACAACCATCTACAATCAACTACAAGTAACAACTCTACGAGTCATCTGTATAATCTTCTACACGCACCTACAAGTAGCGGCAGTCTTCCTCCCACAACGAGTAAATCACAAGAGAAAAGGACCGAGAAAACGTCGACAAAGAAAAACAAAACAAACAAATGAAGAGTGAGAGACGACTCACAACTCATAACCACCAGACCTCACCCTCCTCTCTCTGCTACATCCACCCAACCTACACCACTGACGCAGGAGTGAAGAGGTCAAGATGACGAAGCAAATACCAAGTCCATATTCACAACTCATCTTACTCACTCGCCTTCACTCAAGTTACTCATCGCTACTCATTCACTCACCACAGCTACCAGTGTGGGAAGTCGACGTCATCATGCGTGCTTGCTGAAAATACGCCACGTCGGTCAACACACCACCTGCACCACCACTCACACCATTCCCACCACGGTAAAAATGAGTGAGTTACATAGTTACTTCATTTATACAATACACAGTGATAGACAATAAGCTTCTGCACAAACATATAAAACGTGCTGTATAGTTACAACTTAAATTCATATACCTACTTCAATTATCTTCATAATTCAATCATTAAATACTTGCACCAACAATAAATATTCTACACTGTATAAATTCATTCATTTATTATAACATTTATTTACTACCAACGAGTGTTACCATTTATACCTACATAAAATACGTGTTACATACGTACAACTATACATTATTACATCTACAAAGTAATAAAGAAAATATACCATCACAGTTACTCAGTGAGCAATTAAAAGAACTGTATTTAACATTTATTAATTAAAGCTACCTAGTGGAAACAGACAAATTAAGTTACAAGGTAAACTAGAGAGAGAAAAAAAAAATGGCCAACACAAATGACGTTAGCAAGAGTGAACATCTTCAACACAATCGTGAAGACAATGATTTCCACACAGTGCTGACACACATATTACTCACGATAGGTACAAGTGAACAACAACTCAGTGTATATAGTTAATACTGTATATAGTGTATATATATATATATTTTTTTTATATAAAATAACAAAATATGGGACTATATTATATCATTTTCAGTAATACCTGTGCAATATAAACTAAACTTTAAAAAAGTATCCCAAAAAAATTAGCCAGTAATTAGGCAACCATGAACAACATGGAAAAAGCGTACACAAGCGAAGAAAAACAAACTCTAGAAAATCAATACATACAAAAAAAAAAAAAAAGAAAGAAAGAAAAGTAAGAAAGAAAAAAGAGAAATAGAGTAAGATCACATAACAAACAAATGAAAATAAGTGTAAGTGTTATTACATATGTCAAAATACCACATAAACTACAAACAAAAAGCAAATTGTTGTCTCCACAAGCAAGTGGCATGACACATCATCACTATCATCGACCGCAGCATGACCGGATTCATATGTCAGGACTGCAATTATTACAATTATGTAACTACAAACAATATGTACCATTTATGTAACAGTTGCATTAACAAGATGTAACTTTTATGTAACTTTAACTACAATTATGTAACTACAAACGATATGTAACAATTATGTAACGACAAACGATTGCATTATGTTACACTTGCTACAATTATGTAACTACAAACAATATGTACCATTTATGTAACAGTTGCCTTAACAATATGTAACTTTTATGTAACTTTAACTACAATTATGTAACTACAAACGATATGTAACAATTATGTAACGACAAACGATTGCATTATGTTACACTTGCTACAATTATGTAACTACAAACAATATGTACCATTTATGTAACAGTTGCATTAACAAGATGTAACTTTTATGTAACTTTAACTACAATTATAAGGCCAAGACACTTATGTAACAGTTGCATTAACAAAATGTAACTACAATTATAAGGCCAACACAATTATGCATTACCACAATATTTTGTAACAATTCATAAAATGTTACAATTATGTATTACCATTGCACAATTATATGCGTATGTCTGTTATACATACACATCTCACAAAATGTATACAACTTGTTTAAAATGTAATATTACTGGATAATTGCTATTTACTATGAATATTATATGTATACAATATTCATACAATTATGTTACTTTTACAATATTATGTATTTCACTTAATTAGCTTATAAGGTCATTATAATGTGTATATAATATGTATTAATATGTTATGACTATTAACTGTCGATGGTACGCCATTTTCGCGTGACCGAGCAATATGTTAGGACACCATATTATAATTACAAATCATAATAGATAGATAGATAAATAGATAGATAGAAGCAGGGAGTCAAATGATGAGAAGGTATTGTGTCTGCGAGAATCAAGCAATGCTAAACATGCTTACACACTCTTAACTCAAGGAATGCTTTGTAGGCACACGACAGCGCCTAGTGACCATACACACACATACTCACACACAGGCTTCTAGAACGTTCCACTCACAAGGAACACACGTGATACGTCTCCTGTTTCACCAGAATTTAGGAAAGAGAACTGAGAAGGAGACAGGCCATAGAACAGACAGGTCGCAGGGAGAAGGGCTTAGCAACTTGAGAGAGAGACAGAGAGAGCGAGACAGAGAGAGATAGCTAGCGGGACTCTATACTTCGCTCTGTGTGAGAGACTTGTTAATATTTCCAAGACAAATAAAAATAGTCCCATACTATTCTTTACCTCTCCTGTCACTACATGACAAATGGGAAAGAAGATTATCTACTCACGAAGCTACTCAAGTATAATAACCGCTCGTCCACAATTCTAATATATATAAAACTCCACTACAAGTAAATACAGTCTTTTATGACAACAGAGGTTGAAGGGAGTCAGTAAGAGGAGGAGAGTTAATGAGATGAAAAGCCTTTGACTCCACCCCATTGAGAAGAGCTGTATGTGATAGCCTCCCCACACATGAGAGTTGTACTCCGCAAAGCGGCAGAAAAAAAAACCTGTATAGTCCAGGCCCTTAGGGAGTTATGAGGAGGGTTTTGTGCAGATTTGTCTATAAGTACCAAATTTGGCTCAGATATAGACCAGAACATACTTATTTCATTTTTGGAGAGCGCCAAGCCTAGCGCTCACTCGGGCCGCCATGTTGACCAAATTCAAAATGGCTGCCAGCCGATACATGATTGTATCACAACTTCGTAACCAAAAGTCGTAGAATCATGAATGAACTCACTTTTTATAGGTTTTTGACCTCAAGGATTCCAAATTCGACCTCTGTTTTGACATTCTTGATCATTATAACCCCTCAATGGCATATAAAACGTCAAATGAGATCAAAACTAAGCCAAGTAAACACAAAGTTTTACTTAAATCATTTAATGTTCAACTCCCGAAATACTCCAGGCCCTATATGGTAGATTTGTCCCCAAGCACTAAATTTGGGCCAGATATAGACCAGAACAGACTGATTTCAAATTTGGAGGCCTTTGCCTTTTGATGTGAACATCATAAATGTGGGCACTTGCGAGAATGCTACCGCGCAAGTGTGTTACAAGGGTGCTGAGCACCAATCACATAGGAACTATAAGAGAACATCACTACTGCAAGATCTAATTGATTCTAATCTAGGTATCATCATTGTTCACACATCCACCTTCACACTTGCACAACCCTGTGCAGTGGACTCCAGCCCTACAGCATTTGCAGTTTCCTGTGCAAGATCTCTCACAGCCACAGTGCAGGAGAATGGAACTTACCTTACCAGCATCTGAGAGTGATGTCCAGTATGGTAACCAGATACCACTGTCATCTTTCTGCCAGCCCGTACCGTTGACAACGATGTGGTGGTTTTTGCTGTACGCTTTTTCACCACACTTGGCCTTTCACAGCTGTGGGTGGGCTTTAGTAGTGGAAAAAATTCCGTGACATTCCCATCCATTATATCTGCTCTCATCTTGGACCCTCCAAGTCTCTGGCACTGCCACTCTTCTATGCCCTCACAGGATGTGACACGACATCACAGTTCATTGGATGTGGCAAAAAGACTGCCTGGGCATCTTGGCAAAGCACCCCAGAACTTACTGAAACACTGGTGGCCTTCACCCATGACCCCAAACTCTTAACCCTTGAGTCTTTGCACATGCTGAAGCTGGAACGATTTGTGGTAATCATGTACAGCAAGGGATGTGGTTTGGCCAATGTCAACGAAGCCAGGCACCGTCTTTTTATAAGTGGTACAAAAACGCTGGAGAACATACCACCCACTCAAGCAGCGCTGTTTAAGCACATAAAGAGGGCACTGCTTCAGGCAAGCTTTTATTGGAATCAAGCAACCTCAGTTTGCCAGGAAATCCCCGACTTCAGTGATTGGGGCTGGCAGAAAGATGACAATGGTATCTGGTTACCATACTGAACATCACTCGCAGATGCTAGTAAGGCATGTTCCATGCTCCTGCACTGTGGCTGTGAGAGATCTTGCACAGGAAACTGCAAATGCTGTAGGGTTGGAGTCCGCTGCACAAGGTTGTGCAAGTGTGAAAGTGGATGTGTGAACAATGACGATACCTAGATTACAATCAATTAGATCTTGCAGTAGTGATGTTTTCTTATAGTTCCTATGTGATTGGTGCTCAGCACCCTTGTAACACACTTGCGTGGTAGCATTCTCGCAAGTGCCCACATTTATGATGTTCACATAAAAAGGAAAAAGGCCTCCAAATTTGAAATCAGTCTGTTCTGGTCTACATCTGGCCCAAATTTAGTGCTTGGAGTATTTCGGGAGTTGAACATTAAATGATTTAAATAAAGCTTTATGTTTACTTGGCTTAGTTTTGATCTCATTTGACGTTTTATATGCCACTGGGGGGTTATAATGACCAAGAATGTCAAAACAGAGGTCAAATTTGGAATCCTTGAGGTCAAAAACCTATAAAAAGTGAGTTCATTCATGATTCTACGACTTTTGGTTGCGATGTTGTCATACAATCGTGTATCAGCTGGCAGCCATTTTGGATTTGGCCAACATGGCGGCCCGAGTGAGCGCTGGGCTTGCCGCCCTCCAAAAATGAAATAAGTATGTTCTGATCTACATCTGAGCCAAATTTGGTGCTTGTAGACAAATCTGCACAATTTAGTCCCTAAGGGCCTGGACTAGTATAGAGTCAACAATTGTGCAGGGATAAAGATGGAACGGAGTCGCCTTAGCACATCTAATCTCTTGGAAGCAGATTTTGCAAGAGATATAATATGAACTTTCCAAGATAAGCCCCGAGTAAATGAAACCCCAAGCATGTTCAAGAATGATGCAGGATTAAGCTGAATATTATTAAACATTAGTGGGTATACCTGTCGAAGATTTTGTCGGGTTGATAGGTGTAAAAACTGAGTCTTTGATGCATTAAAAACAAGATTATTTTTTACCCCAGTCAGATATGAGCCAAGTCAGACATTAGGTGTGCCATAGCCTCATCACTTGTTTGTTGAAGTAACTGCTGAGATGGACGTTGTGGGAACAGAATGGAAAGGTGAAGGGTGGAGTCATCAGCGTATGAGTGGATAAGTTAGATGTACAGTTTAGAAGGTCATTGATGAATAAAAGGAAGAGAGTTGGTGATAGGACAGAGCCCTGAGGAACACTACTGTTAATAAATCTATGAGAAGCACGACGGCCGTCTATGCCGGCGGCTATATAACAACCAGAAAGGAAGCTAGAGATGAAGGCACAGATAGAAGGATAGAAACCGTAAAAGGGCAGTTTGGAAATTAAAGACCTATGCCAGACTCGATCGAAAACTTTTGAGATGTCAAGTGCAATGGCAAAGCTTTCGCCAAAGTCCCGAAAGGAGGATGACCAGGAGTCTGATCGGTAGGTGCGAAGATCGCCAGTGGAGCGTCCCTGACATAGCCCATACTGACGATCAGAAAGAAGGTTGTAATAGGAAAGATGCCTAAACATTTTTCTATTAAGAATTACCTCAAAAACTTTTGAGATACAGGATGTTAAAGGAATTGGACGATAGTTAGAGAGTTGGGAATGGTCACCCTTCTTTGGGACTGGCTGAATGACAGCAAACTTCCAGCAAGAAGGAAAGGTATAACTTGACAGAAAAAGGAGAAAGAATTTGCCTAGGCAGGTTGTAAGCAAGGAAGTAAAGTTCTTGAGAACAACAGGAGGGACTTCATCAGGCTTATATGCCTTATTAGTATTGAAGCCAGGAATGGCAGAAAAAACATCAGATGAAGAAATTTTAATGTCAGCCATGAGGAAGTCAGAGGGGGGAAGTGATGGAGGAACAGCACCTGAATCGTCTAAGGTGGAATTGGAGGGGAAAGTCTGTGCGAAGAGATCTGCTTTATCAGCAGAAGAAATAGCTACAGAGCCATCAGAGTAGAAAAAAGGAGGGAAGGATGATGAGGTAAAGTTGTTAGAAAGGTTTTTGGGAAGGTGCCAGAAGGAGCGGGAAGAATTCGAGTTGGAGAGTTGAGAGCATTTAGTACTGATGAAATTATTTTTAGCACAGCGAAGAACAGACTGAGTATGATTCTGGGCAGAAACATATAAAAGATGTGATTCAGGGGTGGGTTGGCTCCGGTACCTTTTACAGGCGCTCTCTTTGTTGTAGACAGCATTAGAACAAGCGTTATAAAACCAAGGCTTTCTTGCACTAGTCAGAGGATATGACAAAGGAATGTATCCTTCCATGCACGAGAGAATATCCTCCGCAATGCACAAGGCACACTGAGATGGCTCCCGTCCATGGAAGCAATAATCATTCCAGGGACAATCAAAGATATACTGCCTGAGGGCCTCCCAATCTACAGCTCCAAAGTACCACAGACAACGTTTCATTGGAGGGTCAACAGGCCGTACCGGAGCGATGGGACAGGTTAAGGTGACAAGATTGTGATCGGAGGAGCCCAATGGAGAGAAAAGATTAGCAGTGTAATCAGAAGAATTAGTTGTGAGGAAGAGGTCAAGTATGTTGGAGCTCTCTCCAAGGCAGTCAGGGATACGGGTAGGGTGCTGTACAAGCTGCTCTAGGTCATTAAGGATAGAAAAGGTGTAGACTTGTTCACCAAGTGGATCAGTGAAAGGAGAGGAGAGCCAAAAGTGGTGGTGAACATTGAAATCTCCTAGAATGGAGATTTCAGAGAAAGGAGAAATGGATAGTATGCATTCCACCCTAGAAGTATGATAGTCAAAGAATGTTTGATAGTCAGTAGAATTAGGAGATAAGTAAACAGCGCAGATATATTTAGTCAGAGAATGACAGGAAAGCAAAAGCCAGGGTGTAGAGAATTCAGAAGAATCGAGTTCAGGAACGCGTGAGCAAGAAAAGTCGTTGCGTGTATATACACAACAGCCACCTTTGGCTTTGAAATGAGTATAGAGAAACTATGAGGATACAGAAAAGGGTCTGCTGTCAGTTGCCTCAGACAGCTGAGTCTCAGTTAGAAAAAGAAGGTGAGATTTAGAGTAGGAGAGGTGGTGGTCAACAGAGCGAAAGTTAGAGGAAAGGCAGCAAATGTTGCAGAAATGAAGAAGAAGAGAGTCAGACAGTGGTTCCAGGCAGCTCGAGTCGTCACCGGGAGAGGGGCGGAAGGTGGGGCATTAATGGTCCCCCCCCGTGGGGACTTCAGGCCACGTGTTGAGCAGCCATGATTTTTTTTAAATATTGGAAAAGGAAGTGTAGAGTGTACTGTGCATGTAATCTGGTGTCGATAGTTAGAGAAACTTGTATTGGGGAGCATGCTGACCTACTTTCTGTGTTACTGAGACACTGAAAAAGTTCAGCAAAGGGGGATGGTCGGGACCTAGTCCCGAGGGCTGATGAATCGGGTGCTCCAGCTCTCCCTGTCATCAGCTTCCCTTCCACCTTGGGAGAACTGCCCTGCTTGACTGGTGCTACAATATGCAAAATTTCATCGACATTCCTATATGCTAAAATACGTGGCTTGAAAATCAGTGCCCCGGAAGAATACCATAGTACCCCCGACGACAGGGCAAGCCAAGAACAGCGTAGTGTGCCCACAGATACGCCGACATCCCCACACGGACCCCACGGGGTGGCCGCCACCAGCCACCACCACTCCGGGCAACAGCGACACATGTCACCCAGGGCCGTGCGCCCCTGTGACATGCAGCCACCACGCCGCCGCCACCGTAGGAGAAGGACACTACCTTCGCGTAGTGGAATTGCTGAGCCAGCTAGGGGTGGAGTTAGAAAACATACTCCAGACGGCGCCCCTCTGGTAGAGACAATCTATGGTCGCTCCCAAAGTGTTCCAGTAGAGACGATCTATGGTCGCTCCCAAGGTGTTCAAGTAGAGACGATCTATGGTCACTCCCAAGGTGTTCCGGTAGAGACGATCTATGGTCGCTCCCAAGGTGTTCAGATAGAGACGATCTATGGTTGCTCCCAAGGTGTTCCGGTAGAGACGATCTATGGTCGCTCCCAAGGTGCTCCAGTAGAGATGACCTATGGTCGCTCCCATCCTCGTGAGATGATCTGTGGTCGCTCCCATCCTTGTGAGATGACCTATTGTCGCCCCCTCCCTCGTGAGACGATCTACGGTCGCTCCGAGGGCGTGCAGAGTAGAGAGACGTCCCCACGGCATGAGACTGGAACCCAGGCTTCCTGTCCCAGAGTGACCCAGACATTCCTCCCAGCCTCCCCTGGTCTCTGCTCCCTACACCTGGCTCTAGAGCAGATGCACCTGACAGACCCCAGTGGAAGTCGCTGCCGCAGCCCTCCCCTGTCGGCGCCCCTAGGCACTAGAGACCGCAGCCCACAGTCTCCCTCGGTTCTCCCCAGGACACCCGGGCATGATATCTCTACACCCCCACGAAGCCGGGACCTATCACAGAGGTTCCTGGAGCTATTCAGCCCCAGTTCCGAGGGCCACACGCCGGAGCCAAGTCCGGAAGCCACGGGGAGTCCAGGACACGAGAGGACGCCCTTGGAAGTTATCCCTTGCCCTCTCGGCACGCCTCGCATTGACGATGCCCTTAGCCCAGCAGGATCACCGATGACATGTTCCTGCCTATCCCCCTGATGAATACGTGTGATATTGTAACATGGGTGATTTAGGTTAAGTGTGATTTCCCCTAATGTAAGTATTGTACAGTGATTTCATATAGTGAATATCGGGGTAAATCAGATCACAGTGAGAAGTTAAAGGACGAGAGTGTGGAACATGATCTGATTGACTATACGTGTGAGTGACATCTCTGTTATACAATTAATGAGCCTGTGCCTATAAAGACATACCCCCATTACTGTGAAGGAATACTCTGAACGGAAGTATTAACAGTATTCTCTCCTTCCCCCACGCTACCAATAAACCTTGTTTACCACCCGCTATCACTCCCATATCTCAAGTAAGTGTAAATCAAGGATAAAATCAATTACCAAAGTATTTTGGCTAGTGGAAACCATATAAACTTCACGGCTAATATCTGCCGCCTTCCAGCATTACCATAACTTTCCCCTAGCCATCTCAAGTCACTCCCCGCACCTCCCCTATCTCCTCGTAGCGAGACTCAACCCCCCACACACACCACAAAGCCAGTCAGGAGACGGGGCGTGTGTGCTGGGCATTCCCCAGGTCCTGTCCTCCCCACTTACTGTTATTTAATCAGCCCATACACCACTGACCGGGCTAATCGATGGCCCGGCCTGCACTATATGTGCAGGGAATCTTTCAACGAACGAAATAAAACTGCCAGACACACCACAAAGCCAGTCAGGAGACAGGACGTGTGTGCTGAGCAATCCCCAGGTCCTGTCCTCCCCACTTACTATTTTTTAATCAGCCCATACCTCACTGACCGGGCTAATGTATGGCCTGGCCTGCACTATATGTGCAGGAAATCTTCGAACGAAAAAAAAAAAATCAACCCCCTCCCGTGCCCCCTCACGCGCGCCTATATTTATTGCACTCCTGATACATTAGGATTGTTTGTCTTGTCATTAGTATCAGAGAAGCAAGTATCCTGCGAGATACTCATATCCTAGATAAGGTTTTATATTGTTATATATTGTGCTGTAATATCTGCTGATTTGTCCTGTGTCTGACTGTGGTAATATACGTGTAAAGGTTGTTGCCTAGACTTTTTGTGTCCTGCCTCTCCTTATTGCACTAGCTCCGGTCTCGAAAGAGGACCCCGCTCCACATTAGGTCAAATAGGAACGAGAAGTCGAGCCTAATTTCACCTAGCATTACACTGGTGGCCAGCGGTGGTTCTAGACCCGGGCGTAAGAGAGAGGTAATCAGGAAATATTTGGCAAAATGGCAACTAAACCGCACATTCAGTTACCCAAGTTTGACCCCGACCAGTATGATATACACACATATCTGGCAATAATTAAATCCTTACTGGATATTGGCTTTGAAAATGACCAACAAAAAATTGCAGTCACACTACCACTATTGGGTAAAACGGCGGCGAACATAGCGCCGTAAAATCGTCCCAGAACTCACCTGGCAGAACTTTACCATGTTCACTGTGCAAGCCATCACCCCATCGTTAGGGAAAGTAGTGGCTCTATCCAAATTGGATAGTTTTGCATTCGACAGGGATTTAGATAATACCCTGTAACAGGCAAGATGCCTGGTTACTGCTGCCTACCCGGAGGCAGATGAGGAAACCCGGGATCAGCATACATTTAACACTCTGTGCAGAGTACATGTTGTGAAGCAACACTTTACTATCCATGACCCAACAGGAGACATGGATAGAGGTATACAGCTGATATGGCACCTCCTGACAGCCTGCCCAACTCCACAACAAATTAACGTTGTTAAAAAATTCCCCACCCGACCCCCAGCTCCCCCAGCCACACCGCGTCCACCTCTGCCTCACACCAGCCCGACCCCGACGCCTAGCTCGCCCAGGGCACACCCTTCCCGTCAGCGCCCCGCACCGCGAGGAAACCGGAACCTAATTCTTATCAACCCGTGGGAGTTCACAGCCTGCAACTCCCGCTGCCCCCTTCATAACATACGGGACCAGCTGAAAGCTGCTCGCCGCAGAATCACAGCCCCAGGTTTGCGTAAAGTGTCCGCCTTAGATGGCGAGGCCCCAGGGGACGAGCTAATGCCCGTGGACGAACCCCCTCCAGGAGAACTAGAGCAGGAACAGGAGAAGAAGAGCCCTAGTCAGCTGGATTTTTAGGCCCGCTCCCGCACCAACCAACGGTGGCGGGGGCCATCACCCCTAAGTATCGCCCCCCAGTATACCACAAGATGAAAATAAACGGCGTGAAGGCCAGGCTACTAGTCGATACGGGAGCGGCCAGGTCCTGCCTTTACAGCCACTATTTCTCCCGCTACAAATCGCGGTTTGGCCCACTCCGCCCTACTACCACTCACCTTGTGGACGCGGGGGATGGCCCCCTGCCCATCCGTGGGGAAACTCGGGCCCTACGGGTCGACACCCACCAGCCAGTGTCCGCCCAACACCCATTCATCATCTTTTATTCCTCCTGCCGGAGTTATGACGGGTATTTAGGGCTAGACTTACTTCAAAAACTCGGAGCCACGATCGACTGTCGCCACAGACAACTCCAGTTCCACCCCCCACCCCGTTCCACCCAAGCTGTTTTCACATGCACGCCGCGGCCCCGGTCGGAGGATTCGCCCTCTTCCTCCCCCCAGTGCCCCCCATCTTCCCCCCCTTTTCCACCTCCCTCTCCCCCCCCTCCCGTGCCTTTCCACCCCACTCCTGCCCCCTCTTTCCCTGCCACCATCTCCGCCGCCATTACAATCCCCTCCCACCATGAGGCATCGGTGCCCCTTAACAGGCCCTCGGGTCCATCCGTTTTGCTCTCCCCCCTCCTCCCCTCCAGAGCCCTTTCTGCCTGCCTTGTGTCCCCCACCTTCCTCCCTCCCCACCACGCCGCCATCCGCATCGCCAATTTCGCCCCGTCCCCTCTCACCCTCCCCAAAGGACTTAGCATCGGAGAGATGGAGGAAGCCGAGCCCTGTGCCCCATCCTCCTCCCACCACCCCACCCCTCTACCCCCCATCCCTGACCATCTCTCCAACCAGCAGTCAGACACCTTACGCCGCCTCCTCCTGGATTTCCAGGATTTGTTTGCGACAGGACCAGCAGATATAGGGCATACTACGTACCTGTCGCACGAAATCCATACGACAGGCCCACCTATACGACAACCGTCCCGACGCAAGAACCCCCGACAGAGAGAAGAGGAGGACCGCCAGGTGCGCGAAATGGAAGAGGCAGGTGTTATCTCCCCCTCCACCAGCCCGTGGTCCTCCCCCGTCGTTCTAGTAAAAAAAAAAGACGGCACGATGTGGTTTTGCATCGACTACCGCCGTGTGAACGATGTCACAATTAAAGATGCCACCCCCCTCCCCCGCATTGAGGATTCCCTAGACTCAATTTATGGGGCGTCTTGGTTTTCTACCCTCGACCTCCAGTCTGGATACTGGCAGGTCCCCGTCCACCCAGACCACCGAGGCAAGACGGCCTTTTCCACCAGTAATAGCAAACATTACGAATTTAATGTCCTGCCATTCGGCCTCTACAATGCCCCTGCCACTTTCTCCAGACTAATGGAATCTGTCTTGAGCGGCCTTACTTGGGAAATATGTTTAGCCTATCTTGACGACGTCATTGTTTTTAGCCAGACCTGGGCCGACCACTTGCAGCGCCTCCGTCAAGTTTTCACCAGAATTCGCCAGGCAGGCCTCAAGCTACATCCTTCTAAATGTGTCCTGGCCGCTAAGACTGTCTCGTTCCTAGGACATACTATTTCCCAAGCAGGAATTTCCCCAGATCCCGACAAGCTCCGTGCCATAGTGGACATACCACCTCCGCAAGATGTCCACAGCGTCCGTGCCTTCCTGGGACTCACGTCCTACTACCGTCGCTGCGTGAAGGGATTTGCGCAGATCGCTAAGCCGCTTCACGACTTGACACGAAAAGGGGAGCCTTTCCTATGGACTGAGGATCGGCGAGCTGCTTTTCAACACCTAAAAGACAAGCTTGTCTCGGCCCCCATTGTGGCCTTCCCCGACTATGCCTTCCCTTTTCGCCTCTACACAGATGTATCCCTTACCGCGATAGGCGCCGTCCTATCCCAGGTACAGGCCGGCCGGCAGCACATCATCGCCTGCGGCAGCCGCACTCTGAACCCAGCCAAAAAAAATTATGCCGCCACCAAGCGAGAATGCCTCGGCATAATCTGGGCCCTCCAATATTTTAGGGCTTATCTTTCCGGGACCCAAGTCACGATAATCACCGACCACCAATCACTCCAGTGGCGTTGCCAGTCAGACTCCCATAACGCCCAACTCGTCTGGTGGCGTGACACCCTAGAGGAGTTTCAGTACGAGATTTCATACAGACCCGGAAAGCTCCACACCAATGCAGATGCCCTCTCCCGCCTTCCCATCCATGCGGTGCAACCGGACCCCGACCTACTACAACTCTGGCACCACAGGGAACGGCCCCCCTGGATCCCTGCTCACCTATTCCCCAAGCTGTGCCGACAGGGCGACCACCTTGTAACCCCGTCCGGGCACATCCTCTTGACCCCCGATGCGGCACGTGACACCCTACGCCACCTACATGCTCACAACGGCATCCACTTGGGCACCAAAAAATTACTACAGGTGTTCAATGATATTTACTGGGCCCCGAATCCCTCCACCCTCGCCAAGGAAATTATCCAGACTTGCCGCGCCTGGGTGCTTGGGAAAGATATCACCCATACCACCGGGACATCTGGCCATATCACCGCCCACAAGCCCTATCAACTCCTGGCGATCGACGTAGTAGGCCCACTTCCCCCTAAATCTGGATATAAATATGTGATCACTTTTGGAGACACGTACTCCAAATTCGTAGTAGCCTGCCCAGCTAAGGAACATCATGCCTTCGCTGTCGCCGATGCCTTGCTCCGATACGTGTTCCCTTACTTTGGCATTCCCCAAGCCATCCATTCCGATAATGCCCCCGAGTTCTCCGGAAAAGTTTGGGAAGAACTGGCCGGGATTTTCGGGTACAAGATCTCCCACTCCTCACCATACTGGCCTCAAGGGAACACGGTATGTGAACGTAGCCATCATACCCTTATCAATCAGCTATGCACCAGAATCGAGGCTACAAAAGACGACGATTGGCCGGCACATGTAAAAATTGTCCAGTGGGGCATGAATTCGTGCCCCCGAGAAGACGGGGTTTCCCCCTATGAAAGAATCTTTGGCGAAACCCCCCTCCTACTACCCCTACGCCATCACCTGCAACCTCCCACTTCTGCTCCTACCACAGACCCGCTACACCTGCTAAAAGGGAGGATATACCACCTACGAAAGAGTTTAGACCTTGGACCCAACACAGCCACCAACCCTTTCAACTCGGGCGACACAGTCGTCGTTGCCCAATTTCCCACTCCCCACAAGGTCGCCCCCCGTTTCACGGGGCCCCACACCATCACCAAAGTCCCCAACCCATACCAAGTGGTCGTAGACTACCACGGCACTCCTCGTCCCCTCCGCAACCGGCACGTGCGTACTTTCCGCATGCCCACCTCCCCCGCTCCGGCCCCACACCCCCAGCCCCCTTCGTCTCCTGCACCACCCTCTACAGTCACATATGAGTGCTATGTTTCCTCCTCACCATCCCACTCCGCCCCCCCTACCATCTCCACCTTCCCGACCGCCACCACCCCCAGCACCTCACCTGACGCTCCCCCAGCACCCCTCCCTCACCCTCACCCCTTCCTTCCATGGCCTCACCTTCAACGCCCACTCCCACAACTTCCACCCAAGCCACCACACCCTCACCACAACCCACTACCACCCACCCTCCCCCACCCACCATCCGTACACCCACTCCGCCAACACCGCGCCCCACCGCGCCCACAACACGCAAAACAACCCGCCCATCCCAGATGCCCACTCCCACATATTCTGCCCACACCACCACACCCTCACCACAACCCACTACCACCCCCCTCCCCCCACCCACCATCCGTACACCTACTCCACCAACACCGCACCCCACCGCGCCCGCAACACGCAAAATAACCCGCCCATCCCAGACGCCCACTTCTCCCCCCATCCCGACCCTCAAGACCACCACCACCCACTCGCGCCGCCTCTCATGCCCGCCCGCCAGCCTGATACTCACACACCCCAACACCACCCACCTCTCCATGACTTCACACCGTCAAGCTACATCAGGCCCAAATCCCCTCTACCTGTACTCACCAAAGACTCAACGTCGCATTACCACGGCACAAAACCCGGCCCTTACCCGCAGTATCCAGCATTCAGCCGACAGCCACACCAAGCAAGATGAGAGTGAAGTGGGCCGTATGGGCACCTACCCTTGGCAGGAACCACAGACTCCGCGGGCTACACCACCTGCTAAACCTCCTCCAGTCTACCACCGCCACCTCCACACTCTTCCTAACCTACGACCCAGCACAAGAAGAGAACTAATACACTGTCGCCTGGCAAAGTATGCTGCAACACCTCCAGCCCGTCTGCACCACCTCCAACACACAAGCGTTCCACCTCCAGCCACGGGGACGTGACTTTTTACAGGGGGAGAGTGTTAAAATACGTCGCTTGAAAAACAGTGCCCCCGAAGAATACCATAGTACCCCCGACGACAGGGCAAGCCAAGAACAGCGTAGTGTGCCCACGGATACGCCGACACCCCCACACGGACCCGAAGGGGTGGCCACCACCAGCCACCACCACTCCAGGCAAACGACACAAGTCAGCCCGGGCCGTGCGCCCCTGTGACACCGTAGGAGAAGGACACTACCTTCGCGTAGTGGAATTGCTGAGCCAGCTAGGGGTGGAGTTAGAAAACATACTCCAGACGGCGCCCCTCTGGTAGAGACGATCTATGGTTGCTCCCAAAGTATTCCAGTAGAGACGATCTATGGTCGCTCCCAAGGTGTTCAGGTAGAGACGATCTATGATCGCTCCCAAGTTGTTCCAGTAGAGACGATCTATGGTCGCTCCCAAGGTGTTCCAGTAGAGACGATCTATGGTCGCTCCCAAGGTGTTCCGGTAGAGACGATCTATGGTCGCTTCTAAGGTGTTCCGTTAGAGACGATCTATGGTCGCTTCCAAGGTGATCCGGTAGAGACGATCTATGGTCGCTCCCAAGGTGTTCCGGTAGAGACGATCTATGGTCGCTCGCAAGTTGTTCCGGTAGAGATGATCTATGGTCGCTCCCAAGGTGTTCCGGTAGAGACGATCTATGGTCGCTTCCAAGGTGTTCCGGTAGAGACGATCTATGGTCGCTCCCAAGGTGTTCCGGTAGAGACGATCTATGGTCGCTCCCATCCTCGTGAGACGATCTATGGTCGCTCCCATCCTCGTGAGACGATCTATGGTCGCTCCCATCCTCGTGAAATGATCTATGGTTGCTCCGAGAGAGTCGTGGTAGAGACGACCTATTGTCGCCCCCTCCCTCGTGAGACGATCTACGGTCGCTCCCAGGGCGTGCAGAGTAGAGAGACGTCCCCACGGTATGAGACTGCAGCCCAGGCTTCCTGTCCCAGAGTGACCCAGACAGGCCTCCCAGCCTCCCCTGTTCTCTGTTCCCTACGCCTGGCTCTAGAGCAGACGCACCTGACGGACCCCAGTGGAAGTGGCTGCCGCAGCCCTCCCCTGTCGACGCCCCTAGATGCTGGAGACCGCAGCCCACAGTCTCCCTCGGTTCTTCCCAGGACACCCGGGCATGATCTCTCTACGCCCCCACGACGCCGGGACCTATCACAGAGGTTCCTCGAGCTATGCAGCCCCAGTCCCGAGGGCCACACGCCGGAGCCAAGGCCGGAAGCCACGGGGAGTCCAGGACACGAGAGGACGCCCTTACGAGTTATCCCTTGCCCTCTCGGCACGCCTCACATTGACGGTGCCCCTAGCGCAGCAGGATTACCGATGACATGTTCCTGCCTATCCCCCTGATGAATACGTGTGATATTGTAACATGGGTGATTTAGGTTAAGTGTGATTTCCCCTAATGTAAGTATTGTACAGTGATTTCATATAGTGAATATCAGGGTAAATCAGATCACTGTGAGAAGTTAAAGGACGAGAGTGTGGAACATGAACTGACTGACTATACGTGTGAGTGACATCTCTGTTATACAATTAATGAGCCTGTGCCTATAAAGACATACCCCCATTACTGTGAAGGAATTTTGTGAATGGAAGTATTAACAGTATTCTCTCCTTCCCCAACGTTACCAATAAACCTTGTTTACCACCCGCTCTCACTCCCATATCTCAAGTAAGTGTAAATCAAGGATAAAATCAATTACCAAAGTATTTTGGCTAGTGGAAACCATATAAACTTTACGACTAATATCTACCGCCTTCCAGCATTATCATAACTTTCCCCTAGCCGTCACAAGTCATTCCCCACACCTCCCATATCTCCTCGTAGTGAGACTTGACCCCCTCCCGCGCCCCCGCACGCGCGGCTATATTTATTGCACTCCTGATACATTAGGATTGTTTGTGTTGTCATTAGTATCAGAGAAGCAAGTATCCTGCGAGATACTCATATCCAACATAAGGTTTTATATTGTTATATATTGTGCTGTAATATCTGCTGATTTGTCCTGTGTCTGACTGTGGTAATATACTGTATGTGTAAAGGTTGTTACCTATACTTTTTGTGTCCTGCCTCTCTTTATTGCACTAGCTCCAGTCTCGAAAGAGGACCCCGCTCCACGTTAGGTGAAATAGGAACGAGAAGTCGAGCCTAATTTCACCTAACATTACACTGGTGGCCAGCAGTGGTTCTAGACCCGGGCGTAGGAGAGAGGTAATCAGGAAATATTTGGCAAAATGGCAACTAAACCGCACGTTCAGTTACCCAAGTTTGACCCCGACCAGTATGATATACACACATATCTGGCAATAATTAAACCCTTACTGGATATTGGCTTTGAAAATGACGAAGAAAAAATTGCAGTCACACTACCACTATTGGGTAAAGCGGCGGCGAACATAGCGCCGTAAAATCGTCCCAGAACTCACCTGGCAGAACTTTACCATGTTCACTGTACAAGCCATCACCCCATCGTTAGGGAAAGTAGTGGCTCTATCCAAATTGGATAGTTTTGCATTTGACGGGGATTTAGATAATACCCTGTTACAGGCAAGATGCCTGGTTACTGCTGCCTACCCGGAGGCAGATGAGGAAACCCGGGATCAGCATACATTTAATACTCTGCTCAGAGTACTCCCAAGTGTTGTGAAGCAACACTTATCTATCCATGACCCAACAGGAGACATGGATAGAGATATACAGCTGATACGACGCCTCCTGACCGCCTGCCCTTCTCCACAACAAATTAACGTTGTTAAGAAATTCCCCACCCGACCCCCGGCTCCCCCAGCCACACCGCGTCCACCTCTGCCTCACACCAGTCCGACCCTGACGCCTAGCCCGCCCAGGGCACACCCTTCCCGTCGGCGCCCCGCCCCGAGAGAAAACCGGAGCCTAATTCTTATCAACCCGTGGGAGTTCACAGCCTGCAACTCCCGCTGCCCCCTTCATGACATACGGGACCAGCGAAAAGTTGCTCGCAGCTGAATCACAGCCCCGATACTCACACACCCCTACACCACCCACCTCTCCACGACTTCACACCGTCAAGCTACATCAGGCCCAAATCCCCTCTACCTGTACTCCCCAGAGACTCAACGTCGCATTACCACGGCACAAAACCCTGCCCTTACTCTCACTATCCAGCATTCAGCCGACAGCCACACCAAGCAAAATGAGAGTGAAGCGGGCCGTATGGGCACCTACCCTTGGCAGGAACAACAGACTCCGTGGGCCACACCACCTGCTAAACCTCCAGTCTACCACCGCCACCTCCACACTCTTCCTCACCTACGACCCAGCACAAGAAGAGAACTCCTACACTGTCGCCTGGCAAAGTATGCTACAACACCTCCAGCCCGTCTGCACCACCTCCAACACACAAGCGTTCCACCTCCAGCCACGGGGACGTGACTTTTTACTGGGGAATAGTTGTAAAATACATGGCTTGAAAAACAGTGCCCCCGAAGAATACCATAGTACCCCTGACGACAGGGCAAGCCAAGAACAGCGTAGTGTGCCCACAGATACGCCGACACCCCCACACGGACCCCACGGGGTGGCCGCCACCAGCCACCACCACTCCAGGCAACAGCGACACAAGTCAGCCCGGGCCATGCGTCCCTCTGACACCGTAGGAGAAGGACACTACCTTCGCGTAATGGAATTGCTGAGCCATCTAGGGGTGGAGTTAGAAAACATACTCCAGACGGCGCCCCTCTGGTAGAGACGATCTATGGTCCCTCCCAAAGTGTTCCGGTAGAGACGATCTATGGTCGCTCCCAAGTTGTTCCGGTAGAGACGATCTATGGTCGCTCCCAAGGTGTTCTGGTAGAGACGATCTATGGTCGCTCCGAAGGTGTTCCGGTAGAGACGATCTATGGTCACTCAGAAGGTGTTCCAGTAGAGACGATCTATGATCGCTCCCATGGTGTTCCAGTAGAGACGATCTATGGTCGCTCTCATGGTGTTCCGGTAGAGACGATCTATGGTCGCTCCCATTCTCGTGAGACGATCTATGGTCGCTCCCATCCTCGTGAGACAATCTATGGTCGCTCCCATCCTCGTGAGACGATCTATGGTCGCTCCCATCCTCGTGAGACTATCTATGGTCGCTTCCATCCTCGTGAGACGATCTATGGTCGCTCCCATCCTCGTGAGACGATCTATGGTCGCTCCGAGAGTGTCGTGGTGTAGATGAACTATTATCGCCCCCTCCCTCGTGAGACGATCTACGGTCGCTCCAAGGGCGTGCAGAGTAGAGAGACGTCTCCACGGCAGGAGACTGGAGCCCAGGCTTCCTGTCCCAGATTGACCCAGACAGGCCTCCCAGCATCCCCTGGTCTCTGTTCCCTACGCCTGGCTCTAGAGCAGACGCACCTGACGGACCCCAGTGGAAGTTGCTGCCGCAGCCCTCCCCTGTCGACGCCCCTAGACTCTGGAGACCGCAGCCCACAGTCTCCCTCGGTTCTCCCCAGGACACCAGGGCGTGATCTCTCTATGCCCCCACGACGCCGGGACCTATCAGAGAAGTTCCTGGAGCTATTCAGCCCCAGTCCCAAGGGTCACACGCCGGAGCCAAGTCCGGAAGCGACGGGGAGTCCAGGACACGAGAGGACGCCCTTACGAGTTATCCCTTGCCCTCTCGGCACGCCTCCCATTGACGTTGCCCCTAGCCCAGCAGGATCACCGATGACATGTTCCTGCCTATCCCCCTGATGAATACGTGTGATATTGTAACATGGGTGATTTAGGTTAAGTGTGATTTCCCCTAATGTAAGTATTGTACAGTGATTTCATATCGTGAATATCGGGGTAAATCAGATCACAGTGAGAAGTTAAAGGATGAGAGTGTGGAACATGATCTGATTGACTATACGTGTGAGTGACATTTCTGTTATACAATTAATGAGCCTGTGCCTATAAAGACATACCCCCATTACTATGAAGTTATTTTGTGAATGGAAGTATTAACAGTATTCTCTTCTTCCCCCACGCTACCAATAAACCTTGTTTACCACCCGCTCTCACTCCCATATCTCAAGTAAGTGTAAATTAAGGATAAAATCAATTACCAAAGTATTTTGGCTAGTGGAAACCATATAAACTTCACGGCTAATATCTGCCGCCTTCCAGCATTACCATAACTTTCCCCTAGCCGTCACAAGTCACTCCCCGCACCTCCCCTATCTCCTCGTAGTGAGACTCAACTCCCTCCCGCGCCCCCACACGCGCGCATATAATTATTGCACTCCTGATACATTAGGATTGTTTGTGTTGTAATTAGTGTCAGAGAAGCAAGTATCCTGCGAGATACTCATATCCAAGATAAGGTTTTATATTGTTATATATTGTGCTGTAATATCTGCTGATTTGTCCTGTGTCTGACTGTGGTAATACATGTGTAAAGGTTGTTGCCTAGATTTTTTGTGTCCTGCCTCTCTTTATTGCACTAGCTCCGGTCTCGAAAGAGGACCCCGCTCCACGTTAGGTGAAATAGGAACGAGAAGTCGAGCCTAATTTCACCTAGCATTACGCTGGTGGCCAGCGGTGGTTCTAGACCCGGGCGTAAGAGAGGGGTAATCAGGAAATATTTGGCAAAATGGCAACTAAACCGCACGTTCAGTTACCCAAGTTTGACCCCGACCAGTATGATATACACACATATTTGGCAATAATTAAACCCTTACTGGATATTGGCTTTGAAAATGACCAAGAAAAAATTGCAGTCACACTACCACTATTGGGTAAAGTGGCGGCGAACATAGCGCCATAAAATCGTCCCAGAACTCACCTGGCAGAACTTTACCATGTTCACTGTACAAGCCATCACCCCATCGTTAGGGAAAGTAGTGGCTCTATCCAAATTGGATAGTTTTGCATTCGACGGGGATTTAGATAATACCCTGTTACAGGCAAGATGCCTGGTTACTGCTGCGTACCCGTAGGCAGATGAGGAAACCCGGGATCAGCATACATTTAATACTCTGCTCAGAGTACTCCCAAGTGTTGTGATGCAACACTTTACTATCCATGACCAACAGGAGACATGGATAGAGATATACAGCTGATACGGCGCCTCCTGACCGTCTGCCCTTCTCCACAACAAATTAACGTTGTTAAGAAATTCCCCACCCGACCCCCGGCTCCCCCAGCCACACCGCGTCCACCTCTGCCTCACACCAGCCCGACCCCGACGTCTAGCCCTCCCAGGCACACCCTTCCCGTCGGCGCCCCGCCCCGCGAGAAAACTGGAACCTAATTCTTATCAACCCGTGGGAGTTCACAACCTGCAACGCCCGCTGCCCCCTTCATGACATACGGGACCAACTAAAAGCTGCTCGCCGCAGACTCACAGCCCCGGGTTCGCGTAAAGTGTCCGTCTTAAAAGGCGAGGCCTCAGGGGACGACCTGACGCCCGTGGACGAACCCCCTCCAGGAGAACTAGAGCAGGAACAGGAGAACAAGAGCTCTAGTCAGCTGGATTTTTAGGCCCGCCCCCGCACCAACCCACGGTGGCGGGGACCATCACCCCTATGTATCGCCCCCCAGTATACCACAAGATGAAAATAAACGGCGTGAAGGCCAGGCTACTAGTCGATACGGGAGCGGCCAGGTCCTGCCCTTACAGCCACTATTTCTCACGCTACAAATCACGGTTTGGCCCACTCCGCCCTACTACCACTCACCTTGTGGACGCGGGGGATGGCCCCCTGCCAATCCGTGGGGAAACTCGGGCCCTACGGGTCGACACCCACCAGCCAGTGTCCGCCCAACACCAATTCATCATTTTTTTTTCCTCCTGCCGGAGTTATGACAGGTATTTAGGGCTAGACTTACTTCAAAAACTCGGAGCCACGATCGACTGTCGCCACCGACAACTCGAGTTCCGCCCCCCACCCCGTTCCACCCCAGCCATTTGCACATGCACGCCGCGGCTCTGGCCGGAGGATTCGCCCTCTTCCTCCCCCCAGTGCCCCCCATCTTCCCCCCCTTTTCCACCTCCCTCTGCCCCCCCTTCCCGTGCCTTTCCACCCCACTCCTGCCCCCTCTTTCCCTGCCACCATCTCCACTGCTGTTACCATCCCCTCCCACCATGAGGCATGGGTGCCCCTTAACAGGCCCTCGGGTCCATCCATATTGTTAATCCCCCCTCCTCCCCTACGGAGCCCTTTCTGCCTGCCTTGTGTCCCGCACCTTCCTCCCTCCCCACCCTGCCGCGATCCGCATCGCCAATCTCGCCCCGTCCACTCTCACCCTCCCCAAAGGGCTTATCATCGGAGAGATGGAGGAAGCCGAGCCCTGTGCCCCATCCTCCTCCCACCACCCCACCCCTCTACCCCCCATCCCTGACCATCTCTCCAACCAGTAGTCAGATACCTTACGCCGCCTCCTCCTGGATTTCCAGGATTTGTTTGCGACAGGACCAGCAGATATAGGGCATATTACATACCTGTCGCACAAAATCCATACGACAGGCCCACCTATACGACAACCGTCCCGACGCAAGAACTCCCGACAGAGAGAAAAGGAGGACCGCCAGGTGCACGAAATGGAAGAGGCAGGTGTTATCTCCCCCTCCACCAGCCCGTGGTCCTCCCCCGTTGTTCTAGTAAAAAAGAAAGACGGCACGATGCGGTTTTGCATCGACTACTGCCGTGTGAACGACGTCACAATTAACGATGCCACTCCCCTCCCCCGCATTGACGATTCCCTAGATTCCCTTTACGGGGCGTCTTGGTTTTCTACCCTCGACCTCCAGTCTGGATACTGGCAGGTCCCCGTCCACCCGGACCACCGATGCAAGACGGCCTTTTCCACCAGTAATGGCAAACATTACGAATTTAATGTCCTGCCATTCGGCCTCTGCAACGCCCCTGCCACTTTCTCGAGACTAATGGAATCTGTCTTGAGCGGCCTCACTTGGAACTCACGTCCTACTACCGTCGCTTCATGAAGGCATTTGCGCAGATCGCTAAGCCGCTTCACGACTTGACACGAAAAGGGGAGCCTTTCCTATGGACTGAGGATCGGCGAGCTGCTTTTCAACAGCTAAAAGACAAGCTTGTCTCGGCCCCCATCATAGCCTTCCCCGACTATGCCCTCCCTGTTCACCTCTACACGGATGTATCCCTTACCGTGGTAGGCGCCGTCCTAGCCCAGGTACAGGCCGGCCGGGAGCACATCATCACCTGCACCAGCCACACTCTGAGCCCAGCCAAAAAAAATTATGCCGCCACCAAGCGAGAATGCCTCGGCATAATCTGGGCCCTCCAATATTTTAGGGCTTATCTTTCCGGGACCCAATTCACGATAATCACCGACCACCAATCACTCCAGTGGCTGTGCCAATCAGATTCCCATAACGCCCAACTCGTCTGGTGGCGTGACACCCTAGAGGAGTTTCAGTACGAGATTTCATACAGACCTGGAAAGCTCCACACCAATGCAGATGCCCTCTCCCGCCTTCCCATCCATGTGGTACAACCGGACCCCGACCTACTACAACTCTGGCACCACTGGGAATGGCCCCCCTGGATCCCTGCTCACCTATTCCCCGAGCTGTGCCGACAGGGCGACCACCTTCTAAACCCGTCCGGGCACATCCTCTTGACCCCCGATGCATCACGTGACACCCAACGCCACCTACATGCTCACAATGGCATCCACTTGGGCACCAAAAAATTACTACAGGTGTTCAATGATATTTATTGGGCCCCGAATCCCTCCACCCTTGCCAAGGAAATTATCCAGACTTGCCGCGCCTGGATGCTTGGGAAAGATATCACCTGTACCGCCGGGCCATCTGGCCATATCACCGCCCACAAGCCCTGGCAACTCCTGGCGATCGACGTAGTAGGCCCTCTTCCCCCTAAATCTGGATATAAATACGTAATCACTTTTGTAGACACGTACTCGAAATTCGTAGTAGCCTGCCCAGCTAAGGAACATCATGCATTCGCTGTCGCCGATGCCCTGCTCCGACACGTGTTCCCTTACTTTGGCATTCCCCAAGCCATCCATTCTGATAATGCCCCCGAGTTCTCCGGAAAAGTCTGGGAAGAACTGGCCAGGATTTTCGGGTACAAGATCTCCCACTCCTCACCATACTGGCCCCAAGGGAACGCGGTATGTGAATGTAGCCATCATACCCTTATCAATCAGCTACGCACCAGAATCGAGGCTACAAAAGATGACCATTGGCCGGCACATGTAAAAATTGTCCAGTGGGGCATGAATTCGTGCCCCCGAGAAGACGGGGTTTCCCCCCATGAAAGAATCTTTGGCGAAACCCCCCTCCTACTACCCCTACGCCATCACCTGCAACCACCTGCTTCCGCTCCCACCACAGACCCGCTACACCTGCTAAAAGGGCGGATATACCACCTACAAAAGAGTTTAGACCTTGGACCTGACACAGCCACCAACCCTTTCAACCCGGGCGACACAGTCGTCGTCGCCCAACTTCCCACTCCCCACAAGCTCGCCCCCCGTTTCACGGGGCCCCACACCATCACCAAAGTCCCCAACCCATACCCCGTCCCCTCCGCAACCGGCACGTGTGGCCTTTCCGCATGCCCACCTCCCCAGCTCCGGCCCTACACCCCCAGCCCCCTTCGGCTCCCGCACCACCCTCTACAGTCACATATGAGTGCTATGTTTAATCCTCACCCTCCCACTCCGCCCCCCCTACCATCTCCACCTCCCCGACCGCCACCACCCCCAGCACCTCACCTGACGCCTCCCCCGCCACCCCTCCCTCGCCCTCACCCCTTCCTTCCATGGCCTCCCCTTCAACGCCCACTCCCACATCTTCCGCCCACGCCACCACACCCTCACCACAACCCACTACCACCCCCCCTCCCCTACCCACCATCTGTACACCAACTCCGCCAACACCGCACCCCGCCGCGCCCACAACACGCAAAACAACCCGCCAATCCCAGATGCCCACTCCCACATCTTCCGCCCACACCACCACACCCTCACGACAACCCACTACCACCCCTCTCCCCCCACCCACCATCCGTACACCTACTTCACCAACACCGCGCCCCACCGCGCCCGCAACACGCAAAACAACCCGTCCATCCCAGACGCCCACTTCTCCCCTCACCCCGACCCTCAAGACCACCACCACCCACTCACGCCGCCTCTCAAGCCCGCACACCCGCCCGATACTCACACACCCCTACACCACCCACCTCTCCACGACTTCACACCGTCAAGCTACATCAGGCCGAAATCCCCTCTACCTGTACTCCCCAGAGACTCAACGTCGCATTACCACGGCACAAAACCCTGCCCTTACTCTCACTATCCAGCATTCAGCCGACAGCCACACCAAGCAAAATGAGAGTGAAGCGGGCCGTATGGGCACCTACCCTTGGCAGGAACCAAAGACTCCGTGGGCCACACCACTTGCTAAACCTCCAGTCTACCACCGCCACCTCCACACTCTTCCTCACCTACGACCCAGCACAAGAAGAGAACTCCTACACTGTCGCCTGGCAAAGTATGCTACAACACCTCCAGCCCGTCTGCACCACCTCCAACACACAAGCGTTCCACCTCCAGCCACGGGGACGTGACTTATTACTGGGGAATAGTGGTAAAATATGTGGCTTGAAAAACAGTGCCCCCGAAGAATACCATAGTATCCCCGACGACAGGGCAAGCCAAGAACAGCGTAGTGTGCCCACAGATACGCCGACACCCCCACACGGACCCCAAGGGGTGGCCGCCATCAGCCACCACCACTCCAGGCAACAGCGACACAAGTCAGCCCCGGCCGTGCGCCCCTGTGACACCGTAGGAGAAGGACACTACCTTCGCGTAATGGAATTGCTGAGCCATCTAGGGGTGGAGTTAGAAAACATACTCCAGACGGCGCCCCTCTGGTAGAGACGATCTATGGTCCCTCCCAAAGTGTTCCGGTAGAGACGATCTATGGTCGCTCCCAAGGTGTTCAGATAGAGACGATCTATGGTCGCTCCCAAGTTGTTCCGGTAGAGACGATCTATGGTCGCTCCCAAGGTGTTCCGGTAGAGACGATCTATGGTCGCTCCCAAGGTATTCCGGTAGAGACGATCTATGGTCGCTCCTAAGGTGTTCAGATAGAGACGATCTATGGTCGCTCCCAAGTTGTTCCGGTAGAGACGATCTATGGTCGCTCCCAAGTTGTTCCGGTAGAGACGATCTATGGTCGCTCCCAAGGTATTCCGGTAGAGACGATCTATGGTCGCTCCCAAGTTGTTCCGGTAGAGACGATCTATGGTCGCTCCGAAGGTGTTCCGGTAGAGACGATCTATGGTCACTCAGAAGGTGTTCCAGTAGAGACGATCTATGGTCGCTCCCATGGTGTTCCGGTAGAGACGATCTATGGTCGCTCCAATTCTCGTGAGACGATCTATGGTCGCTCCCATCCTCGTGAGACAATCTATGGTCGCTCCCATCCTCGTGAGACGATCTATGGTCGCTCCCATCCTCGTGAGACGATCTATGGTCGCTTCCATCCTCGTGAGACGATGTATGGTCGCTCCCATCCTCGTGAGACGATCTATGGTCGCTCCGAGAGTGTCGTGGTGTAGACGACCTATTATCGCCCCCTCCCTCGTGAGATGATCTACGGTCACTCCAAGGGCGTGCAGAGTAGAGAGACGTCTCCACGGCAGGAGACTGGAGCCCAGGCTTCCTGTCCCAGAGTGACCCAGACAGGCCTCCCAGCATCCCCTGGTCTCTGTTCCCTTCGCCTGGCTCTAGAGCAGACGCACCTGACGGACCCCAGTGGAAGTCGCTGCCGCAGCCCTCCCCTGTCGACGCCCCTAGACTCTGGAGACCGCAGCCCACAGTCTCCCTCGGTTCTCCCCAGGACACCAGGGCGTGATCTCTCTATGCCCCCACGACGCCGGGACCTATCAGAGAAGTTCCCGGAGCTATTCAGCCCCAGTCTCAAGGGCCACACGCCGGAGCCAAGTCCGGAAGCGACGGGGAGTCCAGGACACGAGAGGACGCCCTTACGAGTTATCCCTTGCCCTCTCGGCACGCCTCGCATTGACGTTGCCCCTAGCCCAGCAGGATCACCGATGACATGTTCCTGCCTCTCCCCCTGATAAATACGTGTGATATTGTAACATGGGTGATTTAGATTAAGTGTGATTTCCCCTAATGTAAGTATTGTACAGTGATTTCATATAGTGAATATCGGGGTAAATCAGATCACAGTGAGAAGTTAAAGGATGAGAGTGTAGAACATGATCTGATTGACTATACGTGTTAGTGACATTTCTGTTATACAATTAATGAGCCTGTGCCTATAAAGACATACCCCCATTACTATGAAGTTATATTGTTAATGGAAGTATTAGCAGTATTCTCTTCTTCCTCCACGCTACCAATAAACCTTGTTTACCACCCGCTCTCACTCCCATATCTCAAGTAAGTGTAAATTAAGGATAAAATCAATTACCAAAGTATTTTGGCTAGTGGAAACCATATAAACTTCACGGCTAATATCTGCCGCCTTCCAGCATTACCATAACTTTCCCCTAGCAGTCACAAGTCACTCCCCGCACCTCCCCTATCTCCTCGTAGTGAGACTCAACTCCCTCCCGCGCCCCCACACGCGCGCCTATATTTATTGCACTCCTGATACATTAGGATTGTTTGTGTTGTCATTAGTGTCAGAGAAGCAAGTATCCTGCGAGATACTCATATCCAAGATAAGGTTTTATATTGTTATATATTGTGCTGTAATATCTGCTGATTTGTCCTGTGTCTGACTGTGGTAATATATGTGTAAAGGTTGTTGCCTAGACTTTTTGTGTCCTGCCTCTCTTTATTGCACTAGCTCCGGTCTCGAAAGAGGACCCCGCTCCACGTTAGGTGAAATAGGAACGAGAAGTCGAGCCTAATTTCACCTAGCATTACACTGGTGGCCAGCGGTGGTTCTAGACCCGGGCGTAAGAGAGGGGTAATCAGGAAATATTTGGCAAAATGGCAACTAAAGCGCACGTTCAGTTACCCAAGTTTGACCCCGACCAGTATGATATACACACATATTTGGCAATAATTAAACCCTTACTGGATATTGGCTTTGAAAATGACCAAGAAAAAATTGCAGTCACACTACCACTATTGGGTAAAGTGGCGGCGAACATAGAGCCGTAAAATCGTCCCAGAACTCACCTGGCAGAACTTTACCATGTTCACTGTACAAGCCATCACCCCATCGTTAGGGAAAGTAGTGGCTCTATCCAAATTGGATAGATTTGCATTCGACGGGGATTTAGATAATACCCTGTTACAGGCAAGATGCCTGGTTACTGCTGCGTACCCGGAGGCAGATGAGGAAACCCGGGATCAGCATACATTTAATACTCTGCTTAGAGTACTCCCAAGTGTTGTGAAGCAACACTTTACTATCCATGACCAACAGGAGACATGGATAGAGATATACAGCTGATATGGCGCCTCCTGACCGTCTGCCCTTCTCCACAACAAATTAATGTTGTTAAGAAATTCCCCACCCGACCCACGGCTCCCCCAGCCACACCGCGTCCACCTCTGCCTCACACCAGCCCGACCCCGACGTCTAGCCCTACCAGGCACACACTTCCCGTCGGCGCCCCCCCCCGCGAGAAAAACCGAACCTAATTCTTATCAACCCGTGGGAGTTCACAGCCTGCAACGCCCGCTGCCCCCTTCATGACATACGGGACCAACTAAAAGCTGCTCGCCGCAGAATCACAGCCCCGGGTTCGCATAAAGTGTCCGTCTTAAAAGGCGAGGCCTCAGGGGACGACCTGACGCCCGTGGACGAACCCCCTCCAGGAGAACTAGAGCAGGAACAGGAGAACAAGAACCCTAGTCAGCTGGATTTTTAGGCCTGCCCCCGCACCAACCCACGGTGGCGGGGGCCATCACCCTTAAGTATCGCCCCCCAGTATACCACAATATGAAAATAAACGGCGTGAAGGCCAGGCTACTAGTCGATACGGGAGCGGCCAGGTCCTGCCCTTACAGCCACTAATTCTCCCGCTACAAATCACGGTTTAGCCCACTCCGCCCTACTACCACTCACCTTGTGGACGCGGGGGATGGCCCCCTGCCAATCCGTGGGGAAACTCGGGCCCTAAGGGTCGACACCCACCAGCCAGTGTCCGCCCAACACCAATTCATCATTTTTTATTCCTCCTGCCGGAGTTATGACAGGTATTTTGGGCTAGACTTACTTCAAAAACTCGGAGCCACGATTGACTGTCGCCACCGATAACTCGAGTTCCGCCCCCCACCCCGTTCCACCCCAGTCGTTTTCACATGCACGCCGCGGCCCCGGCCGGAAGATTCACCCTCTTCCTCCCCTCAGTGCTCCCCATCTTCCCCCCCCTTTTCTACCTCCCTCTCCCCCCCCTCCCGTGCCTTTCCACCCCACTCCTGCCCCCTCTTTCCCTGCCACCATCTCCACCGCCATTACCCTCCCCCCCCCCCATGAAGCATCGGTGCCCCTTAACAGGCCCTCGGGTCCATCCGTTTTGTTCTCCCCCCTCCTCCCCTCCGGAGCCCTTTCTGCCTGCCTTGTGTCCCCCACCTTCCTCCCTCCCCACCACGCCGCCATCCGCATCGCCAATCTCGCCCCGTCCCCTCTCACCCTACCCAAAGGGCTTATCATCGGAGAGATGGAGGAAGCCGAGCCCTGTGCCCCATCCTACTCCCACCACCCCACCCCTCTACCCCCCATCCCTGACCATCTCTCCAACCAGCAGTCAGACACCTTACGCCGCCTCCTCCTGGATTTCCAGGATTTGTTTGCGACAGGACCAGCAGATATAGGGCATACTACGTACCTGTCGCACGAAATCCATACGACAGGCCCACCTATACGACAACCGTCCCGACGCAAGAACCCCCGCCAGAGAGAAGAGAAGGACCGCCAGGTGCGCGAAATGGAAGAGGCAGGTGTTATCTCCCCCTCCACCAGCCCGTGGTCCTCCCCCGTCGTTCTAGTAAAAAAGAAAGATGGCACGATGTGGTTTTGCATCGACTACCACCGTGTGAATGACGTCACAATTAAAGATGCCACCCCCCTCCCCTGCATTGACGATTCCCTAGACTCCCTTTACGGGGCGTCTTGGTTTTCTACCCTCGATCTCCAGTCTGGATACTGGCAGGTCCCCGTCCACCCGGACCACCGAGGCAAGATGGCCTTTTCCACCAGTAATGGCAAACATTACGAATTTAATGTCCTGCCATTCGGCCTCTGCAATGCCCCTGCCACTTTCTCCAGACTAATGGAATCTGTCTTGAGCGGCCTCACTTGGGAAATATGTTTAGCCTATCTTGACGACGTCATTGTTTTTAGCCAGACCTGGGCCGACCACTTACAGCGCCTCCGTCGAGTTTTCACCAGAATTCGCCATGCAGGCCTCAAGCTACATCCTTCTAAATGTGTCCTGGCCGCTAAGACTGTCTCGTTCCTAGGACATACTATTTCCCAAGCAGGAATTTCCCCAGATCCCGACAAACTCCATGCCATAGTGGACATACCACCTCCGCAGGATGTCTACGGCATCCGCGCCTTCCTGGGACTCACGTCCTACTACCGTCGCTTCGTGAAGGGATTTGCTCAGATCGCTAAGCCGCTTCACGACTTGACACAAAACAGGGAGCCTTTCTTATGGACTGAGGATCAGCGAGCTGCTTTTCAGCAGCTAAAAGACAAGCTTGTCTCTGCCCCCATCGTGGCCTTCCCCGACTATGCCCTCCCTTTTTGCCTCTATACGGATGTATCCTTTACCGCGATAGGCGCCGTCCTAGCCCAGGTACAGGCCGGCCAGGAACACATCATCACCTGCACCAGCCACACTCTGAACCCAGCCAAAAAAAATTATGCCGCCACCAAGCTAGCATGCCTCAGCATAATCTGGGCCCTTCAATATTTTAGGGCTTATCTTTCCGGGACCCAAGTCACGATAATCACCGACCACCAATCACTCCAGTGGCTGCGCCAATCAGACTCC